>NW_024429195.1:84545070-84715070 GCF_017639785.1 Mesocricetus auratus | reverse complement strand
CTTAATTTTTCTTACTTACCCACAACTCAATTCATGGTTCCTTACCACATCATGAGTGTTTGTCTTAAATCCCCTCTGAATAAGACTGGGGAAATGTTTTGTTTAAAAATTTCATTTTTATGTGTATGGATGTTTTGCCCACATGTATATCTGTGTACCATGTACATGCCTGGTGCCCTTGAAGGTCAGAAAAGGGCATTGGGTTTCCCGGAACTGGCCTTACAGACAGCTGCTGTGTGGGTTCTGGGAATCCAAACTAGGACCCCTGCAAGTTCAGACATTGCTCTTAAGTACTGATCTATCTCCCAACCCCAGGAAAATGTTTTATAAAATAATGAAGAATTGACTTATGGTATGTGTGAGGTGATGGGATGTGAATAATGCCCATATTCAAATCAGAACAAATAATAATTCAGTAGGAAAACCTTCTAGTCCTCCCCTTAGGACTTTTAACCTGAGGAAGATATTAAAAAGTTCAACCTTGGGGAACACTGCTGCTTTCTTCTTGTTGACTCTGAGCTCGGTCAAAGGAGAGGGCTGTTGTGATCTCATGGACACTGCGCGTTGTGCTCCACTTGGGTGGAGCTGCAGTGGGCAGGGACCATGGCTCAGTGCTCTGCACCCATGAAATCACAGGCTGTCTCACAAGGGTGCTATTGTGCCTTGTGTGTGTGTGGTGACTTCATTGCTGGGCTGTCTCCTTCCAAGCTGTCTTGTAGCCCAGGAAAAGCTTCTGTAGAATGGTTCTTTGGTGAAATCAGCCAACCTTTACTCTGGACACCCAGGTCCTGTTTCAGTCTCTCTGGAGCAGGTTACAGCAGTGCCTGCATGGCTAGTGTGTTGCCTTTGTCATCAGGGATGGTGGACCTGGGTACCCTAGGCTTCATTAGAGAGACCTAGCTCTTTTCTTCGTCATGAAATGATCTCTCCAAGGCCAAAAGGTCTGTGGTAGCTCTTCTCTTATCTTAGCACGGATGCCCTGGAATGCTGAGATTTTCCTTGAGGTCTGTGTGAACTGTAGATGTATAAATGACCGGATGGTGCCTGAAGTATCTGTCACAGTGTTTAGCCTCAAAAAAGAAAGAGCTAATGAGGAAAATTTAGGCCACTCTATTGCTGTTGGGAAGCCACAGTTTCATTGTCTCCAAACTATCTTACAGAGAAGCAGCACGATGTCAATGTTACTTTTTAGAGACAGACTGCATTGCCTCTTATACACCTCATGTCATGTGTGAGCCTGCACACATGACCTGACTTCTCTGTTTTCTCATGTATGAAATGAGGGCAGTGAATGTCTGTCAAGTTCCCACTTCATCTCTTGGTTTGCCTTCCCTTTGGAGACGTTGGCTGCTCTGACGCAAAAGCATACATGTGGAGGGAAACAAGAGTCAGCTGTGTGAGCGCGCCTTCTTCCCACGAGCCCACCTTTCTGGTAGCCACGGCTCTAGCTTGCCTCTGGCCTAGGTCTCTTGAGAGACTACAAGTTAGAACCACATGGTTGATTCTGATCCCTAAATTTGTAGAAAATTCTTGCAGATGGGTCCTGCTCAAGGCCACCTAGTGCTGGGCAATTTGTTAGACTGCAATACATAGCTAATAAAGGTATCCGTGTGCAAAAGGGGCTTAGGCTCCTCCCACGAGGGAGCACAAATCTTAACAGAGCTGAAAAATGAATCAGCCAAGTACTCCTCCTGCAGTGAGATGTGGAGTGTGTGTGTTTGTGTGTGTGTGTGTGTATGTTTGTGTGTATGTCTGAGTGCGTGTGTATATGTATGTGTGTACATATGTATGTGTGTGTATATGTATGTGAGTGTGTATGTGAGTGTATATGTGAGTGTGTGTGTATGTGTGTATGTGTGAGTGTGTGTGTATATGTGTATGTGTGTGTATATGTGAGTGTGTGTGTATGTTTGTGTGTATGTCTGAGTGTGTGTATATGTATGTGTATACATATGTATGTGTGTGTATATGACTGTGAGTGTGTATGTGAGTGTATATGTATGTGTGTGTATGTGTGTGTGTGTGATGGGGATCCATTATGACTCTGGTAAGAGGAGGCTTTATGCAGTCAGAGATACTGAAGTTGTGTCTTGAAGATGTGCAGGGGTAAGGCAGGCAGGGGGTGGTGGGAAAGTCATTTTAGAAGGAGCAAATGTATGCAGAGACCTGGTTGAGGTGAGAGATCTTGGCAATGGGAAATGGAGCAGTTGATACTGGGTTTGGGGCTGGTAAAGGAGTTTGGATTTTAGAGAGTTTTAGGTAGAATTTTAGAGCTGTCAGCCTGATTATCACATGGATAATAGATAGAGAAGGATCAGAAAAATCAAGAACCCAACCATTAATTTGCATTTATTTGTTCTATGATAATACTATATTATTACATTATTAAATATGTTGCTTTATTTTAACATAGAACTCACTCTGAATACATGATAAATGTGTTTTACTGAAAATAATTTTGAGTTGTGATGATTTTCTCGTGATATTGTTATCAAATGAAGCTGAATACCCTCACGATTGATAGCACAGCCATCCCTTTGTGTCTTTGGGTTCTGGGCTGGTAGATTTGTGTATCAGAACATGTTGTGTCTGTACAAGCACACACACACTTCCTTTGGTCATGATCCCTTAACAATGGAGGGTAATGACCTTTTGCATAGCAGTTACATTGTGTAACTCTAAGTCATCCTGTCAAGAGGTGATTTGACGTGGGATGGTGTGTATAGGTTACCTGTAAGTATTAGATCATTAATACAAGGGACTTTGAATGTCCTCAGAGTTGGATATACACAGGTGTCCTGAAACAGCCTTGCATGGGTATTGTGTTTAAATGTGCCTCGCGTGATTTAATCAATTTCCTAATGATGCATATTTAGGGTAGGTTTTTTTTTCTTCTGTTATAAGAAGTATGGGGGTTGACATGAGGAAGGTCTTGCAGAACCTTGGTTTTACTTTCTGGTGTGTTTTAGCAGGGAGTTGGAAGACAGGTGTGGGGAGTATGTGGTAGACTGAGACCTAACTCCCCGGTATGCTGTGACATCACCTCTGGTGTTCTCTGAGGCATTCTTGGTTGGAACATTCCACATCACTGGGGCCATATATCCTGAATTTTTATTTGGGAAATGCTCTCACAATCCACGCTGTGAACTTCCTGCCTCAACAGCTCCTAATTGCACCACAGGCTGCTCTTGCTCTGCCTGTCCAGTCCACACGGATTCTTGTGCAGACTCTTGGTCTGTATGTAACGCATTTCCTTTCCCCTGTGTTTGCTCATTGTTTTCTTTAGGCTCACCTGGGAAACATCATCTATGTAGGTTTTCCTTAGTCTTCTTTTCCCCTTCCCCACATAGGTCTCCTGGAGCCCAGGCTGGCCTGGAACTCTGTGCAGCTCAAGATGACCTTGTGCTTCTGATCGTCTTGCTTCCATCTCTTGAGTGCTGGAATGACAAGAATGTGCGGGACACCCAGTTGTCCTCAGTCTCGTTCTACCCTTCCAGGGGTTGGGATACTCTCTCACACATGTGTGTGTTCTACACTCACTTCTATCTCTGAGTTTAGAACAAAACAGCAGAACAGTTTTATGCTTCTTTCTAGTCATCTGTGGACTTGTCAGGAGAAAATAATCATAATCTCTGTCTCTCTGTTTTACACATGCTGTGACACCTAAGCTGTATTGCTGTACACAGTGGTTGGAATGCCGGGGCATCAGGCAAAGTCTCACTGGCAGGGCAAATGAGTCAACAAGCCCTAGTGAAAAACAAGCAGTGATTTCCTCCCGAGGCTGGGATTCTGCTGGGTAAAGATAGTCCAGTGGCAAAAGGAAGTGGTGGAGCATGGGTTCTGTCCTGGATGGGAAGGAAATGAAGACCCACAGGGCTGGTAGAGAGGAAACAGAAGCGTCAAACCCAAGGCTCCCTGGATTTGAAGGACACGTGTGGTGAGGATAGTGTCCAAGTTGGGCTCCTAGGAGTAACTCAACCAAGCGTAAGTGGCGCCTAGGGGAGGATTAAGCTTGCAGTTAAAAACATACACCTCTTACAGTTCCTAAGTCAGTAGCCTTAGGTGGAGTCTGGGATCTATACATTTGACTGGCATGTCAGGAAATTCTCACTGAAGGTATTTTCTTGAAATAGGATCCTTTTGTAGGAAGTAAATTGTTTGAGTTTAAGATTTTAGAAGTGTGTTTGGGGGGTTGCTTCTCTGGAAGTCAAGGTCTAGATGTGGCCTCAGCAATAGATCCTTGGAGCAGGAAGGTAGAGTGAAGGTCCCAGGGTGCACTGGGTCACCACTCACGAAGGTGGCTTGCTTAGAGGTGGAGAGGCTCAATCTCATTCAGCAAAGTCTTCCAGAAGGATAGGAGTGGCTTAGGGGTGTATCATGTTATCTCCATGCTAGGGTAGAGACTTTGCAACTAATAACTATGGCCCTTGGGTGTTATGGCTTGGGAATGTCACACAAAGGCTCAAGTGTTTGCAAACTTGGTCCCTGGCTGGTGGGGGCTAGTCTGGGAAGTTGTGGAACTCTTAGGAGGTTCCCTAGCTGGAGGAAGTATGCTGCTGGTGCCAGGTCTTGGGTTTATAAACTGTCTCTGCTCTACCCATCTTTCTCTGCTTCCTGATCTTCCCAGATGGGAGCAAGCAGCCTCAGGCTCCCAGTAGAGAGTCACCCCCACCTGCTGTGATGCAACACTGTGGCCAAGGCAATTTATAGAAGGAAAGGTTTACTTGGGGTTATTGTTCCAGAGGGTTAAAGTCCATGATAGTGGGGAAAGCATGGTTGACCAGCAGATGCCGTGGCTGGCACAGAAACTGAAGGCTCACATCTAAAACTGCAAACAGAAAGTAGAGTGAGTCTTCACACTGTCGGTGGTGGTTTGGATGAGACTGTCCCTGATAGGCTCAGATGTTTAAGTACTTGGTCCCAGGTGGTGGTGCTGTTTGAATAGGTTTAAGAGCGTAGTCTTGTTGGAGGAAGTATGTTACTGTGTAGGCGGGCTTTGAGGTTTTATATGCTCAAGCTAGGCCTAGCGTGGCAGTCTCTTTCCTGCTGCCTGTGGATCAAAATGTAGAATTCTCAGCTCCTTCTCCATCACCAGCCTGCACGGTGTCACATTTCCTGCCATGATGACATTATGAGCAAACCATCACAGCTAAATGTTTCCCTTTGTAAGAGTTGCTGTAGTTCACAGTAATAGAAAACCCTAACTAAGACAAAAGCTAACTAAGCATGAGCCTGGGATTGAGCCAGTGATGAGCAGTGTTCCTCCATTGCTTCTGCTTCAAGTTCCTGCTTCACTTCCTGTCCTGGAAACCATCAGTAATAGACTGTGACCTGGAAACGGAAACAGACCCTTTCCCTGCAAGTTGCTTTTGGCCCAAGTGCTTCATTACAGCAAGAGAAAGGAAACCAGTATGGCAACAGCAACATCTGAAAACCTGACAGGTATTAATTAGTTCAGGTCCCGCATAGCCACTCTCAGATGCAGGAGTAGCTGTGATCTTCCTTTCACAGATGAGGTGTTGGGAGCCATCATTGTTATTTAGAACCTCTTGTAAACATGGCAGGCCTCCTTAAAGAATAGTCCATCCCCTCCCCAGCTTCCTAGTGAATAGAACTTGGGCTGGCAGGAATAGCCGAAGGCAAAAAGGAAACCTTCCACAATTAGATCACTTACCCCCTTTCTCCTTGCCAACACTGTTAGCTGCTCACCTTCAGTGGCCTGGTTACTAGGCAACAACCCCCTCCTTTGATTACTCTGCCATACCTAGTTCCCCCTCTCCCCCCCATCCTAAACCACTATATAATGGACCTGAGAAAGATAAAATCTCACAGCTTGATCTGCCATGTTGCCTTGCTGTCCACTCCTCATGTCTCTTGTCATTCCAGGTTCCTGTGGGCTCGACCTTCGTTGTGCCCTGTGGGCCAGGCCAATGAGGAACTGGTGGCAAGTACGCGTTAGCTCTCGCACAGGGCTCACTGTGTGTTAGACGCTGAGGTCTTTGGGGAGAAGAAACTTACTTGTAGCTAGGGCCCAGTGGGATGTAGGTATTCGATACAATTCTGCTGTCAGATCAATGACACAGATCAGAGGTTGGCGATGGGCTGTGCTGGAACTGCCGTTAGCCTGAGCACGTGTGTCTCATGAGATAGTGACAGGTATGCTGAAATAGCGTGTGAGGTCTGTAAAGGCAGGGAGCCCTGTGTAAAAGGACAACATTAAGGACCACCCAGGTGAAATGAAAGTGAATTCTAGATCCTTGGGACTTAAAGTCTGGTCTCTCGATGAGCAGCATGTGGCATTGGAGAATTTGATGGAAGCATGGTTGATGGGCTGGGAAGATGGCTTGAGAATCCGAGTTCGATCCTCAGATCCATGTGAAAAGCTGGTTTGACGGAAGTGCTTGTAACCCCGGCACTGGAGAGAGGGCAAACAGGTGGATCCTTGGCTTTACTGGCCAGCCGGCTGAGCCAGCAAGCTGCAGGCAGCCAGAGAGACCGCCCGTCTCAAAATAAGGTGGATGGTGCCAGAGGGACACACTGCGGCTTTTGAGAGTGTTAAAAACAGCCCCTCTTCGGAAGCACTGAGCTAGACTCTACATTTCCACAGGTCCTGGTGAGCCCTGTGGATTGACACCCGAGAAGCAAATGGAAGCCAGGAGTCACTCCTGCTCAAAAGCAAACACTGTGTAATGCCCAGAAGTCATTGTGAATAGCATGACTAAACGCTCCCTCCAATCAGTGGGTGTCAGCCTGCTGCCACCAGCTCCTTGCTGCTGACAGCAAGACAGGAAGGGAGGACAAGGAAGGAAAGTGCTCCTGCCCTCTGGAAGCAGTACTGTTGAACAGCTCTGGGCGTCCATGGGAAACCATAGCCAGCGGTTCCCTTGCTCTTCAGCTTACAGGCATTAGAAATGCAAAGTGAGTGTGCCCATCAATCTCACCAAAGGAGTCCGCATCAGGTTGTTTACAGAGGTGAATTCCCAAACTGGATATCAGCTTATTTATGACCCCTGTGGCATCTTTCTTGGGACTGAGACAGACCTGGGAACCCTTCTATAGCTGGCCTGTCAATTGCTTCATCTAGCTGACAATCAGCTGAGCACACAGAGAAGACAGAGGAGCCACTCTGCTAGGAGCCACTCTGCTAGGAACCACTCTGCTAGGGACCATTCTGCTAGGGACCACTCTGCTAGGGACCACTCTGCTAGGAGCCACTCTGCTAGGAACCACTCTGCTAGGAACCACTCTGCTAGGGACCACTCTGCTAGGAGCCACTCTGCTAGGAACCACTCTGCTAGGAACCACTCTGCTAGGGACCACTCTGCTAGGGACCACTCTGCTAGGGACCACTCTGCTAGGGACCACTCTGCTAGGAACCACTCTGCTAGGAGCCACTCTGCTAGGAGCCACTCTGCTAGGAGCCACTCTGCTAGGAACCACTCTGCTAGGAACCACTCTGCTAGGAACCACTCCTCTGCTAGGAACCACTCTGCTAGGAGCCACTCTGCTAGGAGCCACTCTGCTAGGAACCACTCTGCTAGGAACCACTCTGCTAGGGACCACTCTGCTAGGGACCACTCTGCTAGGGACCACTCTGCTAGGGACCACTCTGCTAGGAACCACTCTGCTAGGAGCCACTCTGCTAGGAGCCACTCTGCTAGGAGCCACTCTGCTAGGAGCCACTCTGCTAGGAACCACTCTGCTAGGAACCACTCCTCTGCTAGGAACCACTCTGCTAGGAGCCACTCTGCTAGGAGCCACTCTGCTAGGAGCCACTCTGCTAGGAACCACTCTGCTAGGAACCACTCTGCTAGGAGCCACTCTGCTAGGGAGCTCCCTGCACTCCTGTCTAGAGAAGAGTGTAGGCTGACAACCACACAATTAAAAGGATTGATTTATTGAGCTGGAATGCTCTGGCCCTAATCTCAGCATCTCCCTGCTTCATGCAATCACCATTTCCAAACAAGAGCCAGCCTACATAATCATCAGGGAGCCAAAGGCATTCTTCCTTTACTAAAGGCAGCTTCACCCCAGGAGCCCATAAAGCAAAAACCACATAAAAGAAGTTGAGTCCTGCATGAGGGCCTGGATAAGGATCTGGAATTCCGCAGGGAGGGACAGCTAAACCTGGAAGGCAGTAATGAAAACTGTTACCCTTGGCTTAGAGGAGGGGGTGGGCAATGAAGGGGTTAAGAAACTGTAGGCCGAGAGTCCCTTCTGTCTTTTATGTGATGAAACTGTAATTTTGGTTTGAAATCACAGGATCATCAAGGCTTTGGAGTGTTGGGGGAATGCTGATGGGGCTCAGGGGCAAAGAAGTCCCTCGATTTGAAATCAGTTCTCTCTTTGAACTGTTTCCCTGTGTTTCTGATTGTTGGGGCTTGAGGGGACCACCTAATAAGTTGCATCTCTCTTTCCCACTAGAGTTCTAAACTCTGCTTGAGAAGTGAACATGGGCCATGGAGACCAGACACACCGTGGCCTTTGAAGCCTGGATAAAGTGATCCTGGGAATCTTGACCACTCACTATTGGTGGCTGCTGGATTTCTTGGTTCGTGGCTTCCAACCCATGAAGATGCCTGACCCCATTCTTAGCAGAGCAGCAAAGGCCCAAGGAGATGAACTGTGAGACCAAGTCCTTGCAGGCACACTGACTCTACCCAAGAGAAAGAGAGAGAGGAAGAAAGAGAAAGAGAGAGAGAGAGAGAGAGAGAAAGAGAAAGAGAAAGAGAAAGAGAAAGAGAAAGAGAGAAAGAGAAAGACACCAGGGCACAGGCACAATTTCCTCCCTGAACTTATCAGAATAAAGGAATAGTTCCCTATCCTGGAGCACACTGGAGAGAAAGCAGAAGGGAGGCGGGACCCCTCTCGCCCAGAAGGAATCATGGTCAGAAGGGAGCAGGCTCCTGTTTGAAAGTAGTGATAACAATAGTGACAGTGAAAGAAAAAGGAAATGAAAACGGAAGACCCGGCTGCTCTGAGGTGTGCTGAGGAGAAGGCTCAACGCAGATATGAGGGGGAGCAGAGCCAGAGCCAGAGACGGCTGGGAGAGTCCCGAGTGAACTTGACCCTGGGCTGGGCCGTGTGGGGTTGGGGACCAGAAGGTGAAGAGACCGACAGGCCAAAAGAGGGGCAGCGTGGCCAGATGGCTGGGTCATACAGAGAAGGGACAAGGAGGGAGGGCAGCCCAGCCTCTGACTTGGTGAGCTCAGGGTGGGGGCTCAGCCTGTAATGAGCAGGGACTGGGAGCACCTGTGGCCAGGTCCCATTTGATGCGTTAAACAGGCACCCAGCTAGCTGTTCGTCCTAGGGTTGAGACCCAACAGATGCTAATAATAAGGTCAAAGGTCACAGTTTCCTGTTCTGGGCAGAATCCATGCTTCATTATTCTTTACAATTCACTAAGATCATTTTGTTATTATCTCTTTGCAGCAAATGAGAAAACGGAGACAGAGAGGTTGTATTCCTCGTCCAAAAAGACATGGTAGAAAGCAGAGCTGCTGTGCAGACTCAGTGTACTGATCCATCCTGAGGCCTGAATTCCACAACAGACTGCTGAATGTGTGAGGTAAACGAATGAACGAATGAATGAATTAGGTAAGGGGGAGATTCTAGCATAGAGAAATGTGTCTTCGGCAGTCACCTCATCTATCTTCTCCCTCAGGTGCTGACCCTGAAAACTCTGTGTGTGTGTTTGTGTGTGTGTGTATGAGTGTGTGTGTATGTGCGTGTATGAATGTGTATGTGTGTGTATTAGTGAGTGTGTATGAGTGTGTCTATGAGTGTGTGTATGTGTGTGTATATGTGTGTTTATGAGTGTGTGTGTGAGTGTGTGTGTATTAGTGAGTGTGTATGAGTGACTCTGTGTGTATGAGTGAGTGTATATGTGCATGTATGTGTGTGTATGTGTGTGTATGTGTGTGTATATGTGTGTTTATGAGTGTGTGTGTGAGTGTGTGTGTGAGTGTGTGTATGAGTGTGTGTATGAGTGTGTGTATGTGTGTGTATATGTGTTTATGAGTGTGTGTGTGTGTAAGAACAACTGTAGTTGCTCCTCAGGTACCATCCATCTTGATTGGGGTCTGGCACTGGCCTGGCTGCCCAGTTAGCTCCAGGGATTCATTTTCTCTACTTTCTCAGGGAAACCAGGTCTGGTTTTTGTTTTTTATTTTTGGAGTGGGTCCTGGGGATGCAAATCTGGTCCTTACATGTGCAAAGCAATTGTTTACTGTTTGGGTAATCTCCCCAGGCCTCTGCACCAAGGTTCTTTTTATTTTCTTAAGTTCCTCTAAGGAAGCTTGGAGAGGCTGCTGAACCCCACACAGATCCCATACCTGAACTGTGCTCCCACACACATTCCATACCTGAGCTGTGCTCCCCACACAGATCCCATAGCTGAGCCATGCTCCCCCCACACAGATCCCATACCTGAGCCGTGCTCCCACACAGATCCTATAGCTGAGCCGTGCTCCCACACAGATCCCATATCTGAGCCGTGCTCCCCACACAGATCCCATAGCTGAGCCGTGCTCCCCACACAGATCCCATAGCTGAGCCGTGCTCCCCACACAGATCCCATAGCTGAGCCGTGCTCCCACACAGATCCCATACCTGAGCCGTGCTCCCACACAGATCCCATAGCTGAGCCGTGCTCCCACACAGATCCCATAGCTGAGCCGTGCTCCCACACAGATCCCATAGCTGAGCCGTGCTCCCACACAGATCCCATTCCTGAGCTGTGCTCCCACACACAGATCCCATTCCTGAGCCGTGCTCCCCACACAGATCCCATAGCTGAGCCGTGCTCCCACACAGATCCCATAGCTGAGCCGTGCTCCCACACACAGATCCCATTCCTGAGCCGTGCTCCCACACAGATCCCATTCCTGAGCCGTGCTCCCACACAGATCCCATACCTGAGCCGTGCTCCCCCAGAGGCCTGCTTAGGACTCACAGCTACTACTTCTCTGGTTGGTTTTTCCACCCTCAGCAGTCCTTTCCCTTTGAGGAGTCTGTGCCTCATCCACCTCTCAATGTGCTCTGCAATCTGAGTCCTTGATGAATCGGTTACTTCAGTGTGGGATCACCGGCACGCACAGGCTTGGTGCATGGCTCCCCGTGGGGACCGGGTTTCAGTGTGATACCTGATGACCCTGCATCCTTCCCTTAGCTGTTGCCCTTGATTCTGGTGTAATTCACACACACTCAAATCCTTGTCTCAGGTCCTCCTCCGGGGAAACCAGATCCAAAGTCAACTTCCATGTCACACCCGTCAAAGGATTTGCCCCAGCAGTGCCCCAGCCCACGCCTAGGCTCTTAACACCTCACGATGAGGTTTTCTTTCTCGCACACACTGAGGAAATCAGGGGAGGCTGTTGAAGCACCCACCGGACGCAATGCGGCGATGGTCTGCGTGACCTGCTGAGGTTTCCTGGAGCTGTGGCAGTTGAGAGGTGTGCGCTGTGCCGCTGTCTTCTGATAGGACCAAGATGGAAAGAAGGCCAAAGAGGGCTGGCTGAGTGAAGCAGGATGGACACCTGGACTGCGTGCAGTTGGGCTCAGTGCCAGAGAAGACACAGTAGCTGAGCGGTCAAGGGGACTTTCCCATTTCACATCCCACACGCAGTGGACCGGGTGTGCTGCGGGTTGGCGTGTGACCAGTGCATCTTGACCTGACAGCCCTGCTTCCCTGATGTGCAGCAGGAAGATGTGGGGTCTGTATAACAGGGACGTGAGGACAGAATGACACATTCTGCCCTTCCTGACAGGGTAGGGATGGATATATGTACTTGCATATACATATGCATCCCCAAGTACAATCTGGTGGGTCCGGATAGTGTGTGATGTGTACCTGTGTGCGTGTTTTCAGGGCTGACCACTTGACACTGGACAGCGCTTGGCATGCTCTTCCTTGGTGAGGGTTGCCTCTTTCACTCCCGGCTTTTCCCCGGTTGCCTGCAGTTCTTTGGGTGGAGGCTTCAAGGGCTTTTCCCCATCCAGTTTGGAATGCTTGTTGCTGTCCTCCTTGACTTCTGGGTTGGACTGAAGTCTTATGTGTAAACCTTTAGGAGCTAGAAAAGGTAAATGACAGCCTTCTTGCTACTGGTGCACTCAGACTCACCATTTCCTTCTTAAACTGATACCCTCCTGTGTCCACACTTGGACTTGAAATCTTCGTTTCCCCCTTCTTCCCCTAGTCCTTTACTCAGAAGCCCAGCTGATGGTTAGTTTGAATTGTCAACTTGACAGAATCTAGACTCACCTGGGAGAAGAGGCTCTGAGAATGTCTGTGGCCATTGCCTCAATTATCTTCACTGTTGATGGAGGACCTGCCCACGTTGGGTGGGACTATTCCCTTGGCTCACAGGAGTACTGGACTGTATACAGATGGAAAAGCCAACTTGTCAATAGCATGCACGTACTGATTTATTGCTGTTTGGTCTTGACTATGGCTATGATGTAACCAGTTGCTTCAAGGTCCTGCTGCCTTGACTTCCATAAAGTTGTGAGTCAAATAAACCCTTTCTCCCGTAACTTGTTTCTATCCAGAGCATTTTATCACAGCAAAAGGAAATGAAACTAAGACACAGGTCTCCCGTGTTCTGGGTTTAATTTTCTCCAATCCCCATCTTTTCCATTGTTGGCCTTTGTTCTCCTTCAAGTATCAGATCATCCCCCTGTGGTTCTGGTGGTGGTGTTAACACGCACAGTGTTGTCTCTGGCAGGGAATTCTCCTCCTTTCAGATCATCAGGCACACACGGAGACCCAGATTCCTGAAAGAAACTGCTCGTGCTGCGTTTGGAAGCCTGTGCTCTGCAACCCCCTCTCCTTCCACAGCCTCTTTCCTCACGATGGCAGCCAGGTGTGCCCCTCATCGCTCCTGCCATGCCCCACCTCTGCTACCCTCCAGGCTCTTCTCACACGGTCTCTCAAGCAGACCACAGCTGTCCTTCAAGGCCTGGTTCAGAAGCAAATGCTGACAGCTCAGCAGACCAAGAGCTTGTGCTATCCCCGTGCTTGGCACCCTGCTTATGAACCTTCAGTGCAGCACTTATGTCCTGCTCTGTGCTCTAGAGACCTTATGCTTTTGTGGACTCTGATGTGAAAATCCTTAGGGGATGCTGTCGCACCTGCTGTGCGGCCTGCATCCGAGAATGTAGCGAGGTGGTCGGGATAGATGACACAGAGACCGGTCAGTTGCTTTAAGAAAACTTTATCCTTCCCCAGTCAGCTTAGGAGGAGACCCCAAGTCCGCCTAGGAGAGAGAGCTCTCTCCAAGAAAAAAACCCGCTTCCCCTTTTTAAGGACTTCTGCCATCCATCTACATACAATTCTTTCCAGACTTCTCACCTTCCTGGCTGGTGGTTTAATCTCCAGCCCCAGAATCGGGGAGAAACCGCAGGGAACAGGAAGAAGCATCTAGCCGTAAGGGGGTGTCAAAGTCATGGTGTTTCAGTGAGCCCTTATCTGAGCCCTATCAAGAGCTTTATAGCACTGAATTGTTTTCAGTAAACATTATCTCACAGCTGCCTGCTCCCAGGCCGAAGGGGAAGTGGGTTTCTGCTCAAGGTGTGGTGTCCCCACAGGATGCAACTATTTGTCTAGAGGATTCTTTCCTGAGTCCAGTGCTGGGGTGAGGAGAGCAGATTGGATAGAAAACTTGGTATCACACAAAGGCATGAATGTGGTTTACTGGGGACACGTCGAGAGGCAGCTGTTGAGGGCTGTGGATGCCATGTGTCCTGCACAATGCTGCCTCTTAATGATTCTCCAGACCTTTAGCAGTGATGCCATTCTGGATGCAAGGAACATTTCCGTGCAACCTTGAAGGATCTGGGCCATGGATCCAGGCACTTAACTCAAGAGTGTATGGGCCATGGAATTATGAAGAGAGGAGTGGCTGGGCTCCCACAAGAGACAAGACTTTGTTTTGAACTAGATATCATTTTCCCCCTCAATGCCTTGGTGGTTCTCAGGTGGCATCTGGGATATCTTTCTTGTCCCATTTGGGTACAAGGACTAGCCTCCCCTTTTAATCTTTAGCTCAATATCTGGCACAATCAGTTTCTGGGTTTGTGTGTGTGTGTGTGTGTGTACACATGTGTAGTGTGTATGGAGGGCAGAGGGTGTCTTCCTCAGGTAGCACCATTCATTCTTTTGAGACAGTTTTTCCCTCCCTCCCTGCCCCCCCTCTGTTACCTGGGGGCTTGTCAACTATAATAGACTGGCTTTAACCATCAAACCCCAGAGATTTATCATCTCCATTTTTTTAATGCTGGGATTACAAGCATCCACCATCAGGCCAAGTGTGGGTTCTGGGAAGGCAAACTTGGGTTCTTGTGATTGTCAGGCAGGCACCCCAGGCCCTTTGAGATGTAGAAGATTCTCACTTGGGTCCCCTCACCCAGACAGACAGTTGGGGTTGCCACTGGAGCACAATCTAGTTAGTTGTCTTTATGACTGTGTCATGCTTCAGGTAGCCACACCAAGCCCCACACAGGGGTTTCGTCACTTCCTTCTTTGTTGCTGATGAAGGAATGAGGCTCAGCTAAAATTATTTGCCCAAGTTCATGTAGCTAGTCCTGGATAGGTATGAAATTCAAACTCATAGTTTCTTAATGTAAACATTACAGTCATAGCCACTATGGTACTATGTCTCCAAGTAGACATTTGGTGATTGAATAACAGTATGTGGCAAGTATGGCCAAGGGTCAAGTGTCTAGGACAGATAGGAGAGCTTTCGGCATTGCAACAATTGCGGCTTATCCCTGAGGAAGTGTGGGGCTGCCTTGGAGCCATCAGGTGACCTCGCCATGGAGCCCCAGAAAGGATAAGACACCATAGGAAAGCTGGCTTCTGATGAAATTCCCCCAAAGCAGTCACTCTGTCACCAGCCCCGTCTTAGGTCATATTTTAACTGCTGGCTGGGACATAAGGCTGTGGGATCATAGCTGAGCCATCTGACTTAAAAATATGTAAGGACCAACTTGGGAGTTTTATCACATTTCTGCCGCCCAGGCATGAAGTCAGCTGGCCTGTGCATGACAGGGAGCGTTGCACTTGTAATTAGCTGAGGGTTTTGATTTTTTTTTTTACACTTTATGATTATTTAAAAAATGTTCTGCCTAGACTGTGGTGTGAGGCAAGCTCAGAGTCACCCCGCAGCAGCAGAGAGGTGAGTCATAGCCATGCAATCTGGAGGCCCCAATAGGATGGCGGTGCTGGAGAAACATAAATTATTGTGATTGCCTTGAAGGCACACTCTGAGTTAATTATTGTGTCCTTGCCAACTGCCTTGTGCCTTCATCAACACTGAGAAAGTGATGGCTTTTGGAGGGAAAGGAGACATGGAAGCCCATGGTCTTCTGAGGGAGTTTGGGACAAAATTCCCAGCAGCAGCTGGAACCCATGTGGGTCTACCTGAGACGCGTGGTGTCAGCAGCCTCACATCATCTGCATTTTCCCAAGGCAAATGAATGTGGCTTTGTTCTTCACCCGCCACAGCTGGCAGGAAACACATGTGAGGAGAGAGATCCTCTTAGGGGACACAGGACAAGGGGGCATTTCTCTCTCTTTGGAAGGTAAGGAATCCTTGGGAGAGATAGTTCAGTAAAATCTAGCAGCAAGTGTTTGGGCTTGGGCTGACAGTGGGAAGTTCTTACTCTTGGTCAGCACACACCAGCTTGAAGGGGGCATCTCACTGCCTCCTGCCCAGTCCAACCAGGGCCTCAGCAAAGGCACCCATAGTCTGCTGCTGCCTCTTCATTTTCCCAGCTGTTCCCAGCCCATGCTGAAGGTCTCCATGCTTGGTGACTTTCACACCACAGTCTCCAGGCTTAGGGGATCCATATGAAGTGATTTCAGCCTTGTCCATCTTCCAGTGAGTCTCCTCTCAGGCCAGGCAGCTAACTCACCTCTTTAAGTCATTGGAGGCTGGCAGGGAGGGAAGGAGGGAGAGTGAAAGTAGAGAAGGAATGAAAATAAACTGAACAAAAACTAGAACCAAACCACCACAATCCCATCCACCACATCCCATCCACCACCATCCCATCCACCACATCCCATCCACCATCCACCATCCACCACATCCCATCCACCATCACCATCACCATCCACCATCCACCATCCACCACATCCCATCCACCACATCCCATCCACCACCATCCCATCCAACACCATCCCATCCACCACCATCATTGCCATCCCCACCCCGCTCCACCACCACCATTCCCACCCCCCCAAAACCAAACCAAAACAACCAGATGTCCAAGTGTTTCCTTGGTGGTTTATTTGGAAAAGGAATAAATGGCTCTTCTTAGCTTATTGGGCCGCTTCTGGATTCTTCTAGAACAAGGCAGAAGTTTCTCTTCCTCGATCCCCAGCACCTCAGCTGTGTGGTTTTGAGAAAGCCACCTCAGATCTCTGGGGCCCCATCTCATGCAGGATGTGATATCGTCTCTGTAAGTAGGGCTATCAGAAAGAGTCAACTTAGCACACAGCTGGGCCTCAACTCTGCTCTGAGAAACTCAGTGTGGGTAGAAGGCTGAGCTCATGAGGGTGTCTGTAGCTTTCCCACGGTTGTGGGCACAGGTATATTTTGTCTATCCCAGAATCCTCAGCAACAGGGACCCTTGTATGCACTAGAAAGCACGTGGATACATTTGGGAAGGTGGTGGGTAGGGAGACGCTGGAGAGCCGAGTTTCCCTGCTCAACCCAGGCTGAGTGACCTTCAAGGTGACTGTACTTAGTGCTCCTGTGTGCAGAGTCTGGGACAATGATGTCAAATGCGACATTGAGGCAGGAATATTGGAAATTCTTGTCTAGCCTGGGCTACACAGTGAGTTCATTGCTTGCTTGGATTACATAGGTAGACCTTGTCTCAACTCTTCCCTCCAAAGAAACCCATTGTAGCCTGAAAAAGACAGCTGCCCAGTGTGTTGTGGTTATTTGCTGGCACTACAACAAATTGCTGTAGAATGGGTCATTTATAAAGAGAATAAAGTTATTTCTCAGAGGTCTGAAGGCTAGAGAGCCAAGACTGAGGGACCAGCATCTGGTGAAGTCCTTCATGCCATGCATGCTGTAACACGGTGTACGGTTCATACAGTAAGAGAGAGTCCACGGAAGAGAGAGGGCATGGAAGGGTCCAGAGAAAACTAAGGGAGTCAGACTGGCTTCTAAAAACCTGTTCCTATGAGAACCCACTTGCCTCTGTTGTAATGCCTTTAGCCTCCTGAGGGTGCATACTTCTTTTAGTCACATCGCTCAGCATCATTGCAATAGGAATTCATTTTCAACATAAGTCATCAAACTACAGTACTTCTTTTCTCAGTACAGCTCTGTATATAATGGTACCACAAAGGAAAATTTTGCATGTGTATATATTGGTGTGTGTGTGTGTGTGCTCAGTGTGAGTGCTAATAAATGCCATGAACAAAAATAATCTTGGGAGGAAAGGATTTATTTTGTTTTATACTCCCAAGTCACAAGTGACAGAAATCAGGGCAGAAACCAGAGAGCACAGTGCGGAGGAATCTGCTAAGTAGCTTGTGTCGTCTGGCAGGAACTAAAGGGATCTGCTAAGTAGCTTGTGTCGGCTGGTTTACTCAGCTAGCTTTCTCATGTGACCCAGGCTCACTTCCTGGGGATGGCACGACTGCATAGGCTGGGCTCTCCTCCATCAATTAGCAATTTTAAGAAAATGTCCCCACAGACATGTTCACAGGCCAACATTTTGGGGGTAAATCTTTAGTTGAGGTTCCCTCTCCCCAGATGTGTCAAGTTGAAGCTCTGTCATCACCCCACGGTGAAATTTTCATTGCCTCGCCACCTTACTGAGTTCAAGCCCCTCTTCCTCCACAGCAGCCCCTGCTTTTCCTCCTCTTCACTGGGCACAGCATCCCCCGTCTTTCCATCTCTTCGCTGGCCTGGGCCTGCAGCCCCTCATCTCTTGTCCAGGTTATGGCTGCGTCCTCTTCGCACTCTAGACCAACATCTGCATCTTCATGTCTCTTACCTTCTTCAGATGCTTCAAAACGAGTTTCTTAGAAGATTATCGGCCTGAAACTGGATTACTTTTGGAGGTAGTCACATAAAGGTCACACGACATAAGGCCAACAAAAGTACTTTTGAAGTGCAAGATGCTGTGCCCATGCATCCTTCTGTCCTTCCGTCAACAGAAGAACCTTTGTGAAGTTCTCTGTAGGTGCTGAAGACACTGAGGGGGTCAAGATGTCTCACATGACTCACTGTAGTAGGTTATGATAAATCCCACAACTACCCCATCTCATAGGTAGTGGTGGGAGGAAGCAGCAGTGAGTCTGCATTACCGCAAATGCAGATATTTGAGCCAGTCAAGTGGCTTAGTGAGTTAAGGCATTTGCCTCCAAGCCAGATGATCTGAATTCAGTCTCCAAGGAGACAGAGATAGAAGGAGAAAACTGACTCTTTTAAGTTGTCCTCTTACCTCTACATACATCCTAACTGCAAATATATGTGCCATAAATTATGTGCGATAGATATAATAGGTATAAGCAGAGTAGGGGCAGCAAGTTTTTAGTGAGCTGGGGAAAATAAGCGTTCTGTTTGGGACAGACTCTAGAATGATATCAGTAACTGTCTGCATCTCTCTTGTGTCTACAAAATCAGACTGTGTTCAGGATCTGCACCTTACGCACAGGGTACCTCACTGGACTTCTTGAGGAATCAATTTTCTCATCTGCCAAATCTGCACAAGAAGCTTTCATAAGGTTGCTATGGAAACAGAAAAAGATCATTTCGTCACACAAAAAAAATGTTTATTGAGCACGTGCTGTGCTGGATACTGACTTGCTATTATGTCTTGATGTACTCGGTACCCAGCCTTGGTAGCTGACACCTGAAAGCTGTACAGTATCTTCACTCGAGGCCTCCCCACGATTCCATTCCTTGACAACTTGCTTCAGAATTCTATTGTCATGGAGTCTTTAAGAAAGAAACTACATGAAGGGGCCCCTGGGAGTATGGGCAATGGAGGCAGAATTTCAGCTCAGACGCATGAGGGTAGCCTAGGAGAACCTAGGTCTTTTTCAGTTGCATCAACAAGATGGCGGCTTGAAGAACCAAAAGTTGTTTCTCATAGTTCTGGAGCTGGCAGGTTCAGTTTAAGATGGCAACTCGTGTGGCGTGTGTGGGACCTTCTTTGGTTGGTAGATGATACTTTCTCAAGGAAAGCTTACGTGATGGAGAGACAGAGATCGTCTCTTCTTGTGTCTTACTATTAAAGGGCGCAGATTCCATGGCGAGGCTCGCCCGCCATCATCTAGTTGTCTCCCTAAGACCATACTTCCAAACGTCATCATGCTGTGCGTTGGGATTCAGCCTTAGAATTCTCTTGATGTTTGTGACGTACAGAACAGAGAAACAGTGAGGGCTAATTAAAGATGCTGAGACCAACGCACAAACATCCCTTTGCTCTTTCCTGCCAAGGCCACTGGAAAGAAACCCGACTTTTTAATGATGTCTCTTTTTTGGTTCAAGATTTATTGCAAATACACTTCCTTTGTCTCTTCTAAGTCATGTCATCGAGTGGTACAGGGACGCATGTCAGCAGTGCTGGGAAGGGCTGGAAAGGGGCCCAGGATGCTTGGGCTTGTCAGTGAGGACTCAAGTGGTGAGGAGAGTGGGGAGCAGGAAAGGGAGGTGCTGCAGGCTTGCCAGAGGACCCTCATTAAACTCCAGGAGGGGTGGGGGTGCGCCATCCAAACCTTGGGTCTGGCAGAGTTTATGTCCGCGTGGTAGGGAGCAGAGCAACTTCGTGTCTCTGGAAACTTCTTCAGCTATTGGGTTCCTTTTCTCTGGCTCCTTTGTCAAGACTGGGCTCTTTAGTTTTGACATTTATTTTTTCCTTTTGGATTTTCCCTCTCATTACAAATATGTGTTGTGAATTCAGACCTTGGAAAACATTGTAGGTCAGAAACTTGAATGCTAGTGGTACAAGGGACCTGTAAGACAAACCTAGTGGGCTGGAACCAGAGATGCAAGGCTGTGCAGTATGTGTGTGTGTGTGTGTGTGTGTGTGTGTGTGTGTGTGTGTGTGATGCCATGGAAAGCTCCAATACTGAGGATGGGGGTAAGGTCTTGACTCCCTCGCTGGTTTCCATCAACCACAATTCCACAGGGCTCTGCTTACATAGGCCCAGTATAGAAAGTGCCTCTAGGATTGTATAGCCTAATGTTCTGTCTTCACACTCCTCCTCTCTCAGCCCTTATTTAAGTGTCTTGATGAAGTGCCAGGTTCTCTAAGAGCTTGGAATAGATCCAAGAAATGTCTTCCTGGAGGGAGCACTGGCAGAAATTCTACTGTGGAGAGTTGCTGGGGGTGGGGTGTAGCATTTTCTGCAAGTCTGTGGAGAGGACCCCTTTCAGCACAGCCCTGGATGGGAACTTCCAGGAAATAAGGGCACAGAGTATCACTGTGGCTTTGCCTTTGTGTTGCTTCTTGCACATGTGGTGTTGGAGCTGCCCACATGCCACTGCTAGGACTCCAAACAAGGACGAGTGTTTGGAGTAAGCTGACTGCTGCCCCTCATTCTGTGCGTCTCGGATCACCTAGCAAGATCTTAGTTCTGGGGGATACACTCTCGAGTCATAGTTAGGCAGGTACCCCACCTCTTCCTTTCCTATACTCCCCCTCCAGGTTTCTGCTCCCTGATAGGACGTTTTGGGGTACAGTATGAATCTGAAAGCACCACTGGGTGTCCCGGAGCCTCTCTCCAAAGCCAAGTTAGGTGCATTAAAGAAATCTTTATTTATCCATCTGTAGCTACTTCTGTGTAAGCTAGAAGAGAGGCGGTTCATCTATTGGGTGGGAGGATGCCTATCGTAACTCCTGTCCTGGGGCATGCCCGAGTGCTTGGCCACAGTAAATCAGAGGTCATCATGCCATGTTCCCAGTATCACAAGCTGGCATTTGGCCTTGACTCTTTGTCGCACCTGCTGAGCAGCCTATATCCAAGAATGTAGCGAGGTGGTCGGGATAGATGACACAGAGACCGGTCGGTTGCTTTAAGAAAACTTTATGCTCCCCAAGTCAGCTTAGGAGGAGACCCCCAAGAAAAAAAACTGCTTCCCTTTTTAAGGACTTCTGCCATCCATCTACATACAATTCTCCAACTTCTCACCCTCCTGGCTGGTGGTCTAATCTCAGGCCCCAGAATCAGGGAGACACAGCAGGGAGCAGGAAGAAGCATCTAGCTGTAGGAGGGACAAAGTCATGGTGTTTCAGTGAGCGAGCCCTTATCTGAGCCCTATCAAGAGCTTTATAGCACTGAATTGTTTTCAGTAAACAGGCCTAAGGGGAAGTGGGTCTCTGTTCAAGGTCTGGTGTCCCCACAACTCTTCTCTGCCAACTCCACAACCCCCATCCACCAAGTCTCCCAACACGCCCTTCCCCCAGTCATCACTGCTTACCAGCAGTCCTGGCAGAGAACTATCTTTCAATGTCTAACTGGCTTAGTGTTCCCCACTGAGACTATTTGGTGGCATCCTTTTGCTTTTGAATCAAAACATGAAAAATATTTGCTTCAACTTTTGCCCCTGTCCTGTGTGTTCCCTCATTCCTCGAATGGGCCGTGCTCCCTCTGTGTGTCCTCAGGAGACTGCTCTTGTGCCACAGCCCGTAAGCCGTAAGCCCTCTTCCTCCCGACTCCTGTGCCTCCTTCACATGCTCAACTCGGTTTTCCTTTGATCCAGGAAGCCTTTCTAGCTCTGAGTTGCTCACCCTGTCACCCATGTCTGTGACAAGTCCTGCACGAGTCATTCTCCCTTGTGTCTAGTGTGGCTTCTAAGAAACAACAGCCCGTGACTACTGCTAGCCTTGCCTTCCATTCCAGACCACGCGGGTTCACTTCATCTCATTATGAATTTGCCTGAAGAAAACGAGAAAGAACCCTGGACACCGTAGTTGGTCATGTGCACGCCGGCACAGCTTTCTTTTACTGCGGAGACACTCCACATGGTTGTTTTACTGGCTCTCAGCACTGAGCTCTCATGTAAGTGGCAATGTCGTGGGGCAGTGGGAAGAGGAACTGATTTTAGGCAAAGTCTGGAAACCCTTGTCGGTTTCCTCTCTTCTCTCTTGTGGGATGGGAACATTGGAGAAAGACTGATGCATTCCCTTTCTCTCTGAGGCATCAGAGAGTTGGCCAGGCGTCCCCCTGTGTATCAGATGAGCCCTTGGAGGCCTGGTGACAGGAGGAGCTCCCCCTCTGCAAAGGGAATGCTGCCATTCTACAATGTCGCTGTCTTCTTTCTTAAACTTTCTGTTTATTCTTTGTGCCTTTCACGTCATGCATCTAGATCCCCTTCATTTCCCATCCCTGTGTATCTGCCCTCTGCCCTTATAGCTCCCCAAATAAAATTTAAGAGGAAAAGAAAAAATGGGGGGACATCTTGTCAGAAGCTGTAGTGTGACACAGTGAGTCACACAGAACCCCTTTTGTCCATGTGTCTTCACTTGCAAGTTCATCTCAGAGTCAGTGGTCTGTCAAAGCACCTGGGTTCCGCTACACTATTGATGCAGCTGTCACTGGAATGCCTTTGGTTATCCCTTTGCTGCCCTTTATTGTGGAAACCCTGCAGCTTTGGGTCTGAAGGACTGCTCCCAGCGGATCACATGTGGGGAGGATATCTATGCTATCTTCTTAGCACCTACGTGAGCCAGGTTCTGTGCTGCAAAAGTGACCATACCCGTTCTTACTTTTGAAAACCTCACCTATCCCTTCAGTTTTATAGGAATTGTGTGAATAAAATGTCAAGAATTGAAAGAATGGAGATTGCACACAGAAACAATCAAATTCAGAGGAGAAACAGGAGGAGCATCAGCCTCACACAGGACAACCTTATGAGCACAAGCACATAACAGTGTTGGAAAGCGACTCCCGGCAATGCCAGTGTCGAGAGAAATGCAGCATCCAGGTGTACTGAGATGTTTTTGGTAGCCCCATCAACTCCATGGCGACTGTGTGCTCCTTACATGTCTTCTTCAAGTTCTTGCAAAGTGTTATGCAAACATGCCTTCAACTCTCCACAGCCATCTCCACCCAATTATCTGCTCAAGTCTTTGTTAGACATTGTACGGTAACCACTTCCAGTCAGTTCCTTGTCACTTCACCAGTGCGATGGTTGGGAACAGTCACTCGGGCACTGTGGGAGGCACGCTCAGACAGACCGGAGACGCAAGTGTTCTCACGGCCATGCACTCGCTTGTGCACACTGATGTGTGTGCAGCCTGCCCTGGGTGCCTTTGTTCTTCTAAGAGTGTGACTTCAATGCCGGGAAAGCCTGCAGATACTCCAGGGACTGAGCTGGCTCGCCCCTTCCTCTTGCCAAATACTTGGCAGCGTTTGCAGAGCTGACCCAAGGAGACCCTGGCCTGAGACACAGGGACAATGAGGAGCCCCACATTATTTATGAGCTCCCTTTGTATTGTGAGTGACCTCTGGATGCTGCTTGTGAGTTTATCTCTAAGAAGTCAGGAAGTCTCATGGGCGTGCGATGATGGGGAGGTTTAGTGCTGAAGTGTGAGGAGACATGGGGAGAGGGGACAGGTGCAGCGCTTGAGGCCACTTGAGGTGGTGAATGGGACATGTGACTCAGTCCCAGAAGATGGAAATCCTGTTGTTTGCTTTATCATTAAGAGGCTTGTTTCTAAATAACGGCAGAGATGATTTTAATAACACTGTCTGTGTCTTTTACTCCCTGGGTTTGCCAAGAGCACGAGCAGATCTTCTTCACTCCTGATTCTGAACTGAGACCAGAGAGCAGGACACACAGGCCTGCCGTATGTGTGGCTGGAGCAGGACACACAGGCCTGCCGTATGTGTGGCTGGAGCAGGACACACAGGCCTGCCGTATGTGTGGCTGGAGCAAGCGCAGCAAGAGTTGAGATACCTGTGCTGTCGACTTCTCAGTCTGGACCACAGGCTCGGCCACCCTGAGGGGAAGAGGAAACTTGCCAAACCATGTCCCTTTTAGGATGAGGAGAGAGGCACTGATGTCCAGACCTCTGTCTCAGTGGGTCCAGGTAGCTTGCTCTTGATGTCCAGCGAATAATAACAGGCAAGAGACCGGTTTTCCAGAGATCTCATCCTGGCAGAGATCAGCATCACTGGGGAAACAAGCACATCTCTCCATATTTTGTTTTCCAAGCCAACCACAGCCCAGGTGGGGTATGACTGCTCCATCAGCGGACATGAGCCCCCCAGCAGGACAGCGCTGCTGCTTCAGGAGGGTTCTTTTTGCACACAATGTTGGCTCCTTGAGGGCATGCTCCTAGGCTGTGGTGAGCAAGGAGGGGGTGTTGCCCTCAGAAGGCCTCAAAGGCGGCACACGACCCACCTCATCTTCGAGGAAGTTCTCTTCAAGGCTGCAAACCTGTCCCATCCCCTGCTGTCCTGTCGTGTGCAGACTCTAAGATGCTCCTGTGCAGCAGGCAGAAGTGGTGAAGAGCTCTGCTGCAGCTGTGGATCTGGGCACCGCTGGTGTCTCGAGGCTGGTTGCTTCTGGAGAATTCCATCAGGACAGGAATGAAGACACAAGAAAGTGAAGCCTTCATTCACTTCTCCCTCCCCTCCTTTCCCCCTCCTTCTCCTTCTGTCTTTCTTTCTCCCCTCCCTCTCTGGTCCTGTTCCCTTTCTCTTCTTTCCTCCTCTCCACTCTGGAGCAATGCCCCCACCAGGACTTCCTGAAAAAAATATCTCAGCCAAAATTCACTCTGCATCCCTCAGCTCAGCCCTGACATACCCATATCTCATGGGCAGCCACGCCCATATGTCTATCACCTGGGACCACCAAAGACTTCCTGGTCATTCTTCTGTCAGAGATGTTAGTTGTCAGCCCTTCTTGGTGAGGGCTCTTGACAATTGCCCTGGAAAGAAAAGCAGCCCCCACTTAGTGGAAAGAATGTGGCCTTTGGGGCCAGGCAGATCTGGGCTCAGCTCCCGGATCTGCCACTTCATACCTGTGTATCCCCAGTGAGCATTGTTTGCCCTCTTGGAGTCTGAGCTTCCTTGTTCTTGAAATAAACAATGCGAAGTTGACAGCAGTGTCCTTCTTGGGAATGGCTTTGAAAAGAAGAAATTCAATACCCTTGCATGCAACTTGCCTTCGATATCCAATAGGAGAGGGAGACAGGGAGATTTAGAGTTTCAGAAGATTCTGTCATAGCCTGATTTTCTGTGCCCTTTCAATCTGATAGACGGTGATGCTTCTCCAAGACACTGAAATTCAGAAACCTCGAGGCATTTGTACCGTGTAAGGAAGTCTTAACACCACCTTCCCAGGGTCACCTTTGTTCACACTCCCTGTCCTCCATATAATTAAGGGACTCTTAACACGCCACGATGCCTGCTAACCTGGCCCTGGTAAGCAATGAATTACTTGTGTATTCAGGCTACATCTATGTGGCCATAGAATTTATAGTATAGACACAAGTCCGCAGGACCCAAGAACCTGGCTGGCACATGGCCCTTAAGGTCTCGGTTGTGGACCTCCTTGTAAGAAACCCAAGGCACCTTTGTCCTTCCAGACTTGGGAGCTTGGGGCGGGCTCAAGCTTGGAGCTTGGTGTGCCACCCGGTGTCCCGTGGCTGCCTCTCTGTAGTCGCCACTCAAGGGGGTTGGTTGAGAGCAACAGACTTAACAAGACAAGGCATTCAAAAGCTAGGCCCGGTTGTGAGAACGAATGGGAAACTGGAGAACAGGATCAGGAGCTGCATGCCCCCCAGGGAGTTAGCTGCAGCTAAAGTCCTCTGCAGAGTGTGCTCCATTGCTCTCACCGCCTGGGCCTGGCCCTCAGGGGCTTGGCACTGAACCTGGTTGCCTTTTGATGCAGAGCCTTGAGTTTTCCATGTCGTTGCATGGCTTATTTAAGAGTCATAGCCATAGCTGAAACACATTGAGAACTCTTCTTAGGTCTGTCATTAAGTTGTGGGTGCCAGAGAAGAGGGGGCACCCTCCTCCTCCTTTGGTGTCTTTGGAGTCCCTCCACCCCAAAGCAGGCAGGCATTAAAACTTTTGTCTGAATGCTAGAAAACTAAAAAGCTTCATTTGTTGTCTTTTGAATGCAATTTTGAATCCGAGAGGAAAAAATTAATTGAAAAGTCCCTCTCATCCCTACATCCCCTGTGACCTGAAATTCTTGGTGTGTGTGGGGTGGTGGTGGTGGTGGCACAGATAGAATTTCACTCATTGTAGAGAGTTGGAATGTTACAGCTCTACATCCAAACTATATTGAGCTGTTTTAGTCCCTTGATTAGTTGTCTGTTTCCCATCCCCGGGTGTGGCCTAAGATCCTTATGGCTGAGGTAAATCCATGTATAATGCACAACCGGATACCTGGTTTCCATCAACCTGAAGGCTAAGAACGCCAGCAGGAAACTTCTGAGACCTATGGCACAGATGTCCCTGCTCTGTAATAACCTGCCTACCTGGCGTTTCCACCTGTGTATTGGAAAAGTGGCTCAATCTGTGATTTCCTTTGAGCTGTTACTATAAAAATGTGGTGAAACTGCCTTTCTTTTGGAATATGGTACTTGAGACAACCTGAATATGTCTCAGGTCAGAGTCACTCACATTCAGCTCCGAAATAACATTTTATTCCTTTTGTGACTTTTGCATCCCTCCTTGGTGAAACAACCCAATGACTCTGTGAAATAAGTCTTAGTGGCTATTCTGCGTGCTTCTCTCAAGGCTGCTTCAAAGGTCAAGTTGTAGTAATTTAACAACATAGCGCACTGTAAAATGTGACATCCAAAGGGCAGGTGGCAAAGATGTTTTCCCCATTAGCTGCTGAACCACAGGCAAATAGAATTTGCAACATGGGCTGTTCATTTCCGGAATCTGGTGGGGTCTGCAGGGCATAGACAGTGCTAAGCCAGATGACAGGGACCCAGGTGTGTCTGATGGATGCTGTCTGAGGCAGCTTGGTTGTGTTGGATGAACTAGTTGGAGGTTCAAGAAAGTCTGGGTTGGAATTGGAGATGAAATTATAAATATGTGTGACCATGAACTTAATTATTGATAATATTCAAGAGTGATAAGTCCCATGTGACATCAACCTAAACTGTTGGTAGCCAACTAATAGTCACCAAACACTAAAGTGGCAGGAACTGCGTAGTGGAAGTTGGAGTAGCTTAGCTCCTAAGTGGGCCTGTAGAGGTCCTGCAGAACACAAAATCCGAGCCCCTCCTGCAGGGCCATTAGTTACAGAACATTGGGTTTCTGAGATGGATGCTTGCCTCCATGTAGCAGCCTCCATGCCAAGGCTAAGAGCATTCTGGGAAAGAGGAACAGAGGCAGTGGGATGTCAGGCTGAGCAAGGCAGGTTGTGCCAGAAACCTGCAGGAGAGCTCCCTGGGGGCTGAGTTTATTGCTGCCCTAAGTCAGAGGCATCTGACCCCCTCCTGCCTGTGCAAGGCATCACTAAAGAACCAGCCAATGAGAGGTCAGTGTGGACCCTCCCAAGCCTCCAGCCTGCAAATGGGCGGAGCACCTGTGTGACTGGGTCCTCGTGCTCAGTGGTGCCACCAAGCTGCCAGTTCTTTTCTCTCCAGGAAGTGAATCAGTTTTTACAGTGGGCAGAGGGGACAATGACAGTAAAAACTTGAGCGGATGGAGTGAGCATCTAAAACACTCTTATTGGTGATGCATGTTGACAGCTCGTTCACACTCTCCGTTGGGCAGCCCCTGACAAGTGAGACATGAGTGTCCCACATGGAGGGGGCAGGCAAGGGGCTTCTGAACCAGTCCTGGCATGGACTAGTGCCCGTGGGAGTGAGGTAGACAGCAGACAGTGAGGGAGCACTGCTGATTGTTACATTGTTACGAAGATCAGTGTTAAGTAGGAATCTGATAAATGGCAGTTAGTATGATAATTGCCCTTATAGTTATTCATTCAATCCTTGCCATTGGCTAACTGTAGACATGCAATTGTAATATGGCAAAATGGAAACATTCTAATTATTATTTATGCATGTAACAAACTACTACACTGAGCCTTTCATATGATGGTCACTGTGAGGCAATGTCAAAGTGCCTCAGAGAGACAACTGACTGGTGTGATTAGCGAGGCTGTGTCCCATGGTCTACATTAAGGAAGGTGAGCCAGCAGTGTTGTTCCAGTCAGAGGCTGAGAACCCAAGAAGCCAACCAAGTAGGTTCTAGCCGGGTTCCACATCTGGAGGCAGAAGAAGATGGCTGTCCCAGTGTGAAGCCTGGCAGAGAGAGCGTGTTATCATTTCCTGGGTTTCTCATCCATTCAAACCCGGAGCAGATTAGAGAAGTCCACTGTCATTGGAAAGGGTGGCCTGCTTTCCTCAGTCTGCCCCATCCGATGTGGCCCTCTCCAGGACCTCTGTCAGACAAGCCAAAGAAAAGTGGCACCAAGCATCTAGCGACCCTGTGACTTGTTGAGAGACACAAGGTTATCTACCTTGGCTCTCTGACTACATTAGCTTGCCTCATGCTCCCGGCTCTTCTGCCCCCATTTTATAGAAAAGGAAACTGAGACTCAGGGATCTTACGTAACTAGTGGGCGGTGGGGATGGTTTCAACTCATGAGTCTGGGTGAATAGTGAATTAGGAGAGAAAAAAACCCACAAAAACAAAACAAAACAAAACAACAATTCTCAGATCTAGTTGGGGAGCAACTCAGCAGGGCCAAGCTGGGAATCTTTTCCTGGAGCTTGAACAGTTTCTGTGAGGAATTCAAATGTCCCCCAGTGCCCTAGCGCCAGGAGAACATACATCCATTTTTGCAGTAGTTCTGTAAACACTCGAACCCCTGAGCACTGGGGCTGGAAGCCCCTAGGTAAACTTGTGACTCTCTGTGGTTCCCTCTACTTTCACCTCTAATCAAAACTTACTAATGAAACAAAAATTAAAAATTGCCTGACTGTCATCCAGCCAAGAGTTCAATCAGTCAAAACCAGACCTTGCAATCCCAAGGCCGGCTGCGTGCCCTCTGGAGGAAGCCCGATAAGAAAACATGGCCCAGCATGACTTTTAGCTGGCATGGAGGGCGCCTGGGAACAGTAGCGGGCGGGCTCCAATTCCCTGTACAGTTCCCACTAGTTAATGTCAGTTCCTCTTCTGGAGTGCACCACTCTCTTCCTGACCCACCCATTTGTGTAATTACCTTGGGGACTTGGCGGAAAATTTATCTCCTGCTAGATGCCTTTCCCACCCAGCATCGGCCTGTTGGATTTGATGCACTAGATGGTCTGCTCATTTCCTACACATTCTGTGAGCGTGGTGGGGTGTCGGCTACGGGGTACTGGGTGGAGTGAGTTAAGCACGACTCCTGCCCTTCCCCTGCTCAGAATTTGCACTGGTGATGTCTATGCTTCTGCCATCTAATTTGGACATCTGAGATTCCCCCAAACTCAATCATACAGTTGAAAAGGTGACTATAACGTTTTTAATTTCAATTGAAATAGTCATGGGGGGTTAGTGGTGTGTAATGGCAAGCATGGTTACAAGCAAACGAGTGGTGATAAGGAGAAGACTATACCAGAGTCTTCAGGGGCTGTAACTGAAACTTTCTCCAGGCTGGATGAGGTACCCACAGCAGGCCAGCCACTCTTGGGCTGGGTACGATCAGCATAGTCGAGGGAAACAGAGACAAAGCGGTTCTGGGCCCAGCTACCAACGTGGAACTCAAGTGTCTCCCATTTGCTAATACCTGGATTTATGAATGGCAAGTGTGAGGCTGAACTACAGTGGAGGTGAGTGCAGTTACACAGGCGCCAAGTTCACCATGTGGCGAATCTCTCATTAGCATGCTTGATGAGGTCCCTGTGTCTGCTCAATCAGGCTCCCCTTGCCGAGGGCTGAGTTCCAGGTACACTCCCTGCTTGGGCATTCTCTTACTCACTGGTACGAGCTTGAAAAGGAAGTCACTATTTTTTTAATTCCCTTCTGATTATATTGCTCTTGTTGAAAACGGGCTAAGCCATGGGAAGTGTAAAGATGAGATCACATTTCCCACCACATATAACTACGTTGTACAGTTCCTTCAAAACCTTTGCATTCTCTGACCTCCAGTCAAATTTCTCGCAAAGGTGAATAAAGCTATTTGCTTACCCAATATTTGTTCTTTCTTTGTGCTTACAAATGCTAGGTTTTGTTCTGGAATCAGTGGGTTTAGTTAAAAGCTAATTCCCTAGCTTCCTTGTAAGGTTGGTCCCAGAGGGAACAGGAAGTCTTTGCGGCCCCTTCATGAGGTTTTCAGACTATGGGAATGGAGCTTTTGTAGTTTTTCTCTTCTTTTGTTTAGAATTTTGGATGTTTGAGCTAGAGTTACAGTGGCCACCTTAGACTCTACACCAATTCTAGGGCTGAAATTATTTGCAAGGTGCAGGGGGAAAGATGAAAGACCCTGATGACAGACCAGTCCTATACCATCTACCTTCAAATCCTTCTGAAACACAGAAATAAACTCTCACCTTGTTGAGCACCCATTTGATGTGGGTTCACTCACCTAGAACTCCTGAAAATGTGTAATTTATGCCAATGTATGTATTCAAGTGTAGCATTTCCATAACTTATTTGCCTGTCTGTCTTCTGTCTTATCCATAGCCTGGGTAAACACAGCTGTTTCGTTTTGCTTGCCTCTGTGTGTGTGTATCTGTGTGTGACAAATGCAATGATTTCACGCTGCTAGAAAAGCAACAAGAGGCATCAAAATGGCAGAGTGAGGTGATAAGTCATGCCTGTGAATTCAGAGAAAACGACAGGCAATTCTCTGAGGGATTCCTTTCATGTGTCATGGTAATGGCTGCAGACTTTCCATTGTCCCCTGACTCCCTGGAAGAGACCTGAGATGCACCTCCTGCCTCAGATCTACCTTTCCCCAGGCACCTGCAGTCTTCCCCTCCTTGTCAGCTATTACTTGGTCATGGTAGACTCAGAATTGTCCTCTCTGCTGGGGCCTCCTCACTGCCAGTTAAGTACATCTGAATTACTTCATTTCAACAGTTGCCATGGGAATAAGACCTAACCAAGCAAAGGCAATTGTCTGTGACCCTGTGGCTCTTATGTGTTTCTGCAGGATTGCCTATGTCATCATGCTTGTACACATTCGTGAAAAGAAGAAATAAAATAGGACTCTGACCCCACTGCAAGCACAAAATACCACTGGATGGATATTAGCCCAAACAAACAAAATGGAAAACCATTATGCTTCAAGTCTAGAAGAAAGCAGGAGTATTCACTTTGGAAACCTTGGGGACACAGAAAACTCCAAAGTAAAACAGAACAAAACAACAAACACCAGTTAAGTGAATTTTGCTAAATTTAAAAAGTGTATTGTTGCCAGATACTTTGGTCTCACTCTGACACGCCCAAGAATAACAATAAAGTTTACTTTTAATCAAAGGGCACAGCTAGCTACTAGTTGATTAAAATTAGCCATAGAGGTTTTGGAGGACCAAGGACATATAGAGAGATACAGGAAGTAGTAGGGTGGGGCTTAAAAATTTCTCAGTCTTTTTGGATGGAGGAAGGAGAAAGAGGAGGTCACTGGTCACTTCTCTGATCGTTCTTACCCCTGTAGCCGACTCTTAAGTTTTTATTGATAAAGACACATTAGATAAATACTTCATCTGGTGCCCAAAGTGGGGCGTGAGACCACGAGGCAGCCTCTTGCCACCCAGCTTTGCAGGCACCAGAGTCTCCACTGTGGCGGGCTTTCCCTCCCTCCCCCGGCTCCTCCACATGTGAGTCTGGGGTTTTCCTGTTGCAGCCTCTCTACAGCAGCCTCCAACTGCCACCTGTCCTCGTCCCCAAACACCGTTGGAGTTAGCTGCCCACTGTTGGAGTTAGCCGCCCACCGCTGGCCAGCTCTGTCATTCAGGCAGCCCCAAGCCCTGGCTTCCCGCCACACAGGCCTTTTCTGCATGCCCCCCTGTGTGTCTGCTTTTCAGGCAGCTGACTCTCTCCCCATGGCTTGTGGGCTTCCCCTGGACCCCTCCTCAGTCCACTGCCACACCAGGTTGGCCACCTCGACACCTTCTAGGGCTTTACTGCTGGTGCCACTACCACACACTCTCAGCCCCCAGCTACACACGAGCTACATCGATCTTGGCCAGGCCTTCCGTGATCCTCCCGCATTCTCTCCCAGGCTGTGCGGTGTAGAGCTGCCATCATCATCATCATCATCTTCTTCTTCTTCTTCTTCTTCTTCTTCTTCTTCTTCATCATCATCATCATCTTCATCATTATCATCATCAGATCTGGTGAGACATCTGGGAATTCTGAAGGGGGAATTATTATTTTTTTTGAGTTTTTACCCATATTAAAATTGGGAAGCAATATTATGATGTTATGCTGCAGGGAGTTAGTTCTCTCTGTATGTATGATTCCACAATGGATGATTTGAAAATGGAAAAAACAAATGAAGGGATAATTAATTTAGCTGGGGTTGACATAATGATTATAATCATTATCAGTTTGGTAATTCATGCTTTATCCTTAAAAAAAGTGATTTGATATTGGTGCCAAATATGAAAAATTGACTGATAAGATATAATCCTAAGAAAACCTACTAATGAAACTAAGAAAATTACTCACACAGAGACAAGAGTAGTTTAGACCAGAGCCTACTGCACCATTGCATGATGAAACCTCAGTTTATCCAATCATCATTCAAGAACAACCACAGGTACCCCCAAGGTTATTTCGAAGTTAAATAGGATCCTGTAGAAACGTTAAATTTGAAGAGATTTAAGGAAGCACTAGTTTTAGATGGTGTATATTCACCTTTTGTGAAGCAGATGTTAAATTCACGAGCCACTGGGAACAGAATTATTCAGCAAGACTGGAAGGACTGGAAAGATTCAGCTGCAGCAGTATTGGAAGCTTGCCCTCAGTTACAATGGAAAACATAGTAGAGACAGGAAGCCAGGGTCATAGAATAATGAAGTTGAAATAGAGGTATTGAAATTTCCCAAGACCAGCTTCTTGATGAAGGCCAGTATACTGGTTTGCAAAGATGGATTACATTTGATAATTATACTTTGGCTCTATGTCTTTGAATACTTGGGACAGGGTTGAAAAATCAGGAAATAGGACTTAGTCATTTACTAAGATTACACAAGGCCCCAAAATGCCTTCACTGATTTTTTTTTTGCAAAGATTGACTCCAACTCTAAATAGAATGATATCAGATCAGAAGTCAGACAAATATTAATTGACTCTTTGGCTTTTGAAAATGCCAAATCAGAATGAAAAAGAGTGATTAGGCCTTTAAAGACAAGATCAGCACCAATAGATGAATGGATCTGAATTGCAAGTGATATTGTATCTCACACTTATGATAATACAAGGATAGGAGAAGTGATTTCTAACCATTTTAAGAAAAGTCAAAATGTTAGATGTTTTATGGTGGTAAAAATTGATCGTAGTCAAGGCATTCCTAGAAACAATGATTTTTTTCTAGAGATAATCCAAACAGAAGGCCCCAGCATTCTGGAATATGCAGAAGGTGTGACAAAGGTGACATTGGACTAATGAATGTAGATCAACATGGTAACCCTTTACCAATATGAAGTGCTCTTGCAGGCCCCTGTGTCAAATTTGGTACAGTCATGCCCTATCAACATTGGGGAAACTCTTCCACAGCAATTAAAAGACTTAATGCTTGTTGTAAAACAAAAACATACTGTTCTGGATGACAGAAAAGCTTCAGTAGATAAACCAAAAATTTCAGGAGAGACCATGAAACAAGTATTTTGGCAAACTTCCATAAATGGTCAAAGTCCAAACCAAAATGCAACAGAAACAGAAATAATCCCTGTAGATAAGATTTCATACAGATCTATCAGGGCCTCTAGCACAGGTTGATAGGAAATGTGCTAGCAGCCTCATAAGAAGCACCAGGTTTGACAAAAGATTTTTCTATCTCTTGGCAACAAGCCAAAGAAATTGTAAAGAAATGCCCTACTTGTTCTTTGTATAACCAGACTCCATTATCTATAGGAAGTATCCCAAAAGGTACTCAAAGGAATAAAATTTGGCAAATGAATGTGCTTCATTTTGTGGAGTTTGTAAAATTAAAATATGTACACTATACAGTAGATAGTAGAGCTAGCTACGAGCTGACTAAAATTAGCATTAGGGGTTGGGTTGGACCAAGAACACACAGAGACACAGGAAGAATAGTGTGGGTCACAAAAGATTCTCAGCCTTTTTGGACTGAGGTAGGAGAGAGAGAGGAGGTCACTGGTGGCTTCTCTATTGCTTCTGTGATCTGACTCCCGGATTTTTCTTGATAAGAAGTAATTAGATAAATACTTCAGTATGTATTAAGAGATATCATTAAGAAAGCTGAGGTCTGGGGATGTAGCTCAGCAGTGGAACACTTGCCTAGTGTGTATAAGAACTTGTGTTCTGTTCCCACCACAGGGGAGGAGGAGTTAGGGCTGAGTGAGTGTAAGTTGTAAGAAAACAATAGAACCCAGACCACTAGCAAAGGTATGTGTTCACGTTGCTTTAATGGACTCTTACAATGCTACGGGGCAGTTTACTGACTATGAGGAAGATGTTCACGTAGCCCACATATGCACAAAGGTATTTATGTGTTCAGTTGCTATTGGGCTGAACCTGCAGTGTCTCCCAGAGGCTGACTCTGGTCCCTCTTTCCAGCTCACAGTGTTGTGCTATTTTGGGAGGCTGTGGAACCTCTTCCCTGCTGGCGGAAGTAGACAACCAAGGACCAGAGTTTTGGATTTATTTTATTTTGAAGTCTGTGGAGTCCTGCATGTCTATGTGTGTGTGTACGTATGTGAGTGTCAGATCCTCGCAAGAGCAGTGTATACTCTTACCTCTGAGCCGTGTGTCCAGCCCCAGGACCAGACTTTGCATCTTATACGTGACCCCCATTTTCCTGCTGTGTTCTTTCTGCTTCCTGCCCACCATGATGTAAAAGGTTTCTTCCTTCGTTGCTCCTGGCACGGCCATATCCTATCCAAAAAACGGGACCGGGTTCCTGCCTTGAGTTCCTACCTCGTGTTCCTCAGAGATGGACTGTAACCTGGAAAATGAAATAACCCCTCACTCACGTTGGTTTTGGCTAGTGTTTCGTTTCAATAGTAGAAAATAAAACTATAGCAGCATCCAGTTTTGACAAGGAATTTGAGTATACTTCGTCTGTGAGCATTTGTGAGAGGCTGTGAAGTTAAAGAGATGTCGGTACAGAGAGGCTGCGAGGTCTGCGTGGGAACAGGAAGGCACACGAGGGCACGTCAGGTTTGATGAGACCCTCTTTGCCTGCAACTTTAAACACAATCTGTTTTCTGGCCAAACTCCTTTTTTTACATCTTCCTGATCTCAAGTGGAGCTTCAGGTCTTTGTGTAAGCTGGTGACGGAATCCGTTTGCTGATGGCTATAGGTGGCAGTCCTGGAAGCTGGCTGCTGGCTGGGGCCCATTCGGTGGGGGTCCTGTGTATATTTTTCACACAAATCCCTGGATAACCTCTGCCTCTGGTCCTCTCTCCTCGTTCCACTCTCTGCCTGTTTTGCTCTGTATCAGCTGGGATTTCCTGGCTGCCTTCGTCATTCACCATTTTATCTCTTGTACCCAGGGTGTTGCCTGGTACCTAGTGGGGCCCAGTGGACACGTTGAATACACAGATTGGCATTATGCCTGCTTAGCTGTGCCATGAGAGGGGGCTGGTCCACCCCCCAATATTCTATGAATTCTCAGTCCAGTCCACGCCCCTCATGGAAAGTGGCCCCCAAACACTTGAAAGCATAGGGGAGGGAGGTCCTACCCCAACCAGTTCTGCTGTGCATGACTAGACGCACCACAGCTAGCCAGACATGGCAGAGTCCTCTTCTCCATCCTTTGGGCAACCCAATGACACACTTGGAGGTAGAGAGGTTGGATATGGCCACCCAGGCTCAGAGACTCATCTGAGCATGTCCACTGCCTTCAGGTAGTTTCTGTTGGCCAAATCGACTTGGTGAGGATAGACACTTGTATGCCTTGTCTTTGGTAGTAAAGACAGATGGTTCATGAAGCATTTAGGAATTCTATGGCCAGAAGGCAGTTATGCTGACCTTCAAGTGGGGAGTCTGTGCTGCCACTGTTTGCCTTGGAGACCTACTGTCCTCTGCTGGACAGCTGCAAGGTCAGTGGTTCTTAGCCACAACATACAGCAAGCAGAAGACCACCCGGGCACAGGCCTGTTTCCTATTTGTCTGTTGCCATGCGGCCTGTCCACCTCAGCTGCTTGAGGAAGGCCAGATGCCTGGAAGGAGTCTGAAGATGCAGAGAGGCCTATCTACCCTGGATTACTTCCCTTGGCACTAACTTTCTGGGAGAAGCAAAGGCCAGGTTAATGTCCAGTGTCATGCGACCTAGGAGAGGTCAAAAGCTTTAAAGAAGCTACCAAATCCTTAAGAGAGGGAGAGGAGCAATCTTGGTAGAAAATGAAGGTGTTGTGTCTCTTTTGGAACAAGTTGGTGTTTCATAAAAGCTATGCATAGGGTTCTTCTAGGCCGAGCATGTCGAGAGTGATCTCCAAGAGCTTCTAAATCTTTAAGACTAGAAGCAAGGGCAAACCAATATTTTAAGCTGCCAACAGTTAGTTCTTCTGTCAGGGTGGAAGTGGAACCCATCCCAGGAGTAATTTATTTAGTGAAAAACACAGCAAGTCAGAGCATGTGTTGGTTGAGTTTCAATCCTTTTTCAGGCCGGTGAAGTGTGACATAGGGCCACTCAAAAGAGTTGGGATGCTATTCTACATCACAATGTAAAATGGGGCCGGGTGTTGGTGGCGCATGCCTTTAATCCCAGCACTTGGGAGGCAGAGGCAGGCGGATCTCTGTGAGTTCGAGGCCAGCCTGGTCTACAAGAGCTAGTTCCAGGACAGCCTCCAAAGCCACAGAGAAACCCTGTCTCGAAAAACCAAAAGAAAAACAAAACAAAACAATGTAAAATGGTTGTGACCCTGTGCCTAAGGGAAGATGGGACTTGGATGGTGGGATACTACTGATGGTGTGCTGGCCCTCTACATAGTAGTGACTGAGGAGGGGACTGCTTGAGGGGGGCAGTTGATGGACCCAGATGCAGTGGTATCTGATATGCTTTTACCCCGTGTGAACCAGGGAAGTTTCTTTGCCAGCTACAAAAGACAATTTCAGCTAACTACAGAGAAGTATTCAGCAATATGGAGAGAGGACCCATGGGACGGGAGGAATAACAGACACTTGAGAATCAGAAAGAGAGAGGAGAATAGGCCCCCAAGAGGCACAAGCAGAGTCCCCTACTATTCCTGGGACAGACTCACATCGCCAGGGGTGCAGGCTGCCATAGCAGGGATGGCATGGTGGATTGGCTGGCTTCAAAGTGATGGATGCTGAGACTGGTCCTATCACAGTGGCATACAGGAAGCAGAAAACATGGGCTGGAAGTAGCCTTAGGCTGTGTTAGCCTAGGGCCCACGTATGTCTAAAGATAGACTCTGTGCCTGAAAGGCCACACAACCTCCCCAGACAGTGCCACTAGCTTGGGACCAGGTGTTCAAACACAACTCAAACCCTGACAGTAGGCAAAGAGGGATACTAGGGTGACTTAGGTCAGTTTTGGTAGCTGCTGTCCAAGTTCAGCTTTTCCATGGAGATCAGTCAAATTTTGTTAAATAACTGCTTTTCTTTCGTGCTTTGTGTAAACAACACAAGGACAAGTGCCCACACTGACAAGGGCTCTCTAACCCTTGGAACTCTAACTGCTCTCTAGGCTTGCTCTTACAGAACACAAAGAAATAAATGTTTTGAAATACATTCATTTTTATGAGCGGTGTTAGAAGTACCCAATTTAGATCTTATGCCAAATTTTAAGATAGCTGTGGTAGTGTGCATGACAGTGTGTGCTTATGGGCGCAGATGAAGGCCAGAGGTCAATGCTGAGTGTCATTCCTCAGTTCCATCCACTTTGTTTTGTTAAGGAGAGGCCTCTCCCAGGGTCCTATATCTCTCCTATTAGGCTAGGTTGTTGGATAACAAGTCCTGGAATTCTTCTGTCCCTGTCTTATCAGTCCTGAAATTACAAGCATATGCTACTCTACCCGGCACCACCTGAGCTGTCTCCCCAGTCCCAAACACACTTTCTATCCACTGTTGTGTCAAGTCAACAGTACCCACTACACACCCACAGGAGTAAGCACATTTGGTATACCTTATTTGAAATCCAAAAAGTCTACCATTTCCCACTGGTCTGGGCCTTTTGGATTTAGATGACAGAATCTAAGAATTTGTTCATGGGTAGCACATCTGTAGAAGTCTTCAGGCACAACTCTATCTAGAAACTTGTGAAATGCTGTTGGACTCTTTTCTTCTCCTTCATCTATCTGATATTGACTTTATTTGGTCATTATTTAGATATTTAGATATTCTCCTCTAGTAATGGGTAGATTGCCATGGAGGGTTCCATATATGCACCATTTCTGTCCTTAACCAAATCAATGTTGAAGGGTGGGACCCTGTGGTTCATTCTGGAATATTGTCCCACTTCTGTGGTAGTAAGAGTTTGGGCTTACTAGGGCCTTGATGACATGAATCATGGTGGTTTGAAGTCCATCTCAAGATGTGGAGGGGACAGGGTGGCTTCCCAATGGGAAGGGCTCTGGGAAAACTAAAATGGGTATTTGTGTTGATCATATTGCTGCACCCCTGAATTCCAGGTTTGAACAAAAGGGGTTCTCTCAGATTGAAACATAAGGAAACAGTTGAAAAAGCTGAAGAAATGCTCACTCACTGTTTCACAGTGTGACCATCATAGACAGAACTTGGGAAGAGGAAAACAGTCTTAACCCCAGACGCAATCATCCAGTGGAGAAATGGACAGTCAACAACAACACAGCATGGTGGGTATTACTGAGTGAATTGTAGTGGGGGTGTCTGAGAGCAATAAGAGGGGATTCTAACAGTCTGGGGAAGCACCTGAGGCGGGCCTATCAAACTTAAAGTCTAGAGACTAGGTATAGTAAGAAGACAGTACTAGACGCTGTCACAAGCTCCTACAGCGCAGGGAGATCCCCGTTTCTTCTCATTTTCACAGCTGCCTCCGTGTTTGGTCTCAGATTCAGGGACTCTGACCCCATTCGTCTCCCAGCTGGCAAAGGGGGTACAAGCAGGAGAAAACACTGTCTTCATTGCTGCTCTGTCTGTCCCCACCCCTATTCCAGGATGAGTTTTAATCCTAGGCTGACTGGGGACTAGGGGCTTGGTGCCTAGGCCTGGGAGACCTGGAATCCCATTCTAAAGCCTTCGGTGGTTCAGGGACCTTCCCAAACTTGCTGCTGCCATCTCCGAGACCTCAGACCCCACGTGCTTTGCTCACAGCCTCTCCTCCATCTGTGCGTGCAATCTCTTTTCTGCCGTCTCCCAGACAGTGGAAGGGTGAGCTCCTCAGTGCACATCCTAGCCCTGTGAGCTCCTCAGGGCCCTGTGAGCTCCTCAGGGCACAGCCTGGCCCTGGAGCTCCTCAGGGCACAGCCTGGCCCTGTGAGATTCTCAATGTACAGCCTGGCCCTGTGAGCTCCTCAGGGCACAGCCTGGCCTGTGAGCTCCCCAGTGCACAGCCTGGCCCTGCCTGGTCCTGGAGCTTATTTCCCTGTGAGATTCCTCACTGTGTTTTTCCTCCATCAACAGTTTTGCACTATCAGCACCAGCTGCCATCGGAAAATCCATCACATTAAGCCCCAAGAAGTCACACCTGCTTCGCCCAAGCTGTTTATCTCAATAATCCCCCCACAGTCTGAAGTACAAACAGGGGACTATTTATTTTCTCTCTTGACATCCATGAGGCTGTTAAAAGTCTGAATGTGCTGGTAGTTTACATGAAGCCAACTCTAATTATATACTAAAGTGCCATAAAAGGAAGACCAGGGCCTCATTAGCTAGGGACCTATTTTACATTTTTCTCTTCTGACCACAACTGTTTAAAAATGAGGGGTGCTATCTCACTCCAGCCAGACATAAATTTCCAGGGCTGTGGAAATGCCCTTGCTGAATTCCAGACTTTCTCATGCCTCGGAATGTTGTGTGTCCACCCTGGCTGTGGAAAGGTAATGTTACGGTCCCTCGACTCCCCGAGTGGATGGAATTCGTGCCTCACACATAGAGCACAAGCTGTGATGCTGACCATGGCTCCTGATTCTTATGCCTTAAGATCCATTGGGGAACACTCGTGCTGCTCTCTGGGGAAATTCTCAGGCCTTCCAAGCACTGGGGACACCTGGGTCATGACACTTGTACATATGGTCTTATACATAAGCACCCTTTGAAGTGTAGTATTTTCGAATTCACCGAAACAGCCCAAAGGTCCATCACCTCCGTGACTTCCCTCTGCCTGACCCAAGGCTCCACACCCTGTCCTGACGTTGCCTGGGGTTCCTCAAGCCACACGGTGTCTCTTTGAACCCTGCCTTCCGCCGTAGCGTCTCTTTCTTCTGGCCTGGGCCTGCTCAACCTTTGGCAACTTTCTCATCTTTGCCACACCACCACTTAGGGCAGGTCTACCACTTCCGGCTGCTCTAGGAAAGGAGCTAGTTTACAGAGTTAGAAACGAAGACAAAAACAATCTACCCCGTTGTCACCAGTTCCGGAGCAGCACCCTACCCCAGCTGTCCATACTGACTTCCAGCTCATCTCTTCCCCTGAATGAGCACCCAACCAGGAACTGAAGGGTGCAGGAGGCTGTCTCCTCGGCCGTCTTCCTTCCTCTCTTTTGCCCTGTGAGTAGATACAACTGCATCTCTTCTTTCCATCTTCCATGCTAATGTGTCTGTCTGTCTGTGTGAACAGAACACGGCTGACATAGGAGCAGCACACACCAGTCACTGGGCTAAGTGCTTCTCACAAAATATGTCAGCTTCCCTCTAACACCACAGGGTAGATTTAGTTTTTATCTCTATCCAGAGACAAGGAAACCCATGGTGGGAAGATGGAAGCCGTTCCTTCTGGAAGTGATCCTGTCTGTTGATGCTGATAAACCCCAGGTCTTGGGACTACAGATACCAGGCTTTATCCTGACTCTTAGATAATGGGGTGTGTGTAGGCATTAGTTAAACTAGTAAATTACAATCACTAAGTGCCTGCTCATGCTACAGTTCTCTGACAGGGGCAATCCCTTCATTTTATCAGGGGAATGGTTGCTGGAAGGAAGGCTGAAAAGCACCAGGGCCAAGCTGCCTGTTCAAGGCTCCCAGACACGCCTGTCTTCCTGGAGCCTGAGCATCGTACCATTGCCTTGATGTCTAGAGATTACTCTTTTACAGCTGCAGACTGTGCCACTCGACTGAGTTCCTTGTTGATGGGGGAAGATCTTGTGCACTCTGATAGAGGGGTATCAGATCTGGGCCTTCAGGACAAGTTAGGGGTTCGCTGTGATACCTTTCTCCTTGTAAGACCTTGGGCAAGTGCCTTCAGTTCTCTGGGCTTCATCTGTCCACAGGACATTTGTTTATTTACCTCAGTGAAAGTGAGGAAGAGCAAGAAAGGGAGGGGTGGAGGGATGGAGGGGTGGAGGGATGCAGGGAAGAGGCAGGGGAGGGGAGGGAATCATAAGATAGTGAGAAGAAAGCTAAGAATCTAACTTGGAGAGCTTGTATCCTGGCATGTGAGAGAATTAGGAGCCAGTAGGTCACTTGGCTTTTCCATCACAAACAAATGAACAAACAAAACATGTGTGTGTGTGTGTGTGTGTGTGTGTGTGTGTGCATTCACATGCCACAGCTCACATGTGGAGGTCAGAGGACAGCCTGTATGTAGGAGTCAGTCCCCTCCTTCCTCTACATGGGTCCTGGGGATTGGTGGTGACAAGTGAGTCTACACACAGAGCCGTCTTGCTGGCCCATCAGCTTCTCCATCTGTGAGAGGAGGGCAGTACCAGGAGCCCCTGTAAAGGCTTTGCATGTGAAGTCAGGAGAAAACAGCCCCAACAAGCGCTTGGCACCCAGTGCTCAGCCACGGATGACGGGCAGCTGTGTTTATGGATGCCATCTCCATGTTCTGGATTCTAGATCACACGAGGAGCTGCATAGAGAACCCGGAATCAGAAAAGAGGGGACACAGGCCTGTGTTCAGAGCTTTGTCCTCTGCAGAGAGCAGAGAAAGTTCACAGATGGTCTACGAACATGTTCTATATAGTGACACACATCGGGGTGGACAGGTGCTTTGTTGTTATAGAGAACAAGCGGTAGATTTAGGAACTCAGCGGGTACTTGATCTCTTTGGGAAACAGACACAGATTTCCTACTAAGTGGGGTCCCTTGTACAAGGCCTTGTGGCTACATCCTGGATGGAGGTCCCACATGCAGAGACCTCAGTGTCATTCCTCAGGGGCCATTCACCTTGTTTTTTGAGACAGTTACTAGCCTATGACTGGCCAGTGAGCCTCCGGACCTGCCCGCCTCTGCATCCCTCACTCTAGGACTACAAGCATGCACTGCCGTGCCTGGACATGATGTGGCTGCAGAAGGCGGAATCCAGGTCCTCACGGTTGTGCTTGGGGCGCTTTGCCCGATGGTCCCCCCTTGTGGCTCCTGTGGCTAGTACTGCCTTCTGTTGCTGGTTGTCTTTGGTACCGCCCTGCGCCTTTCCCCCTGACCTTCTGTGTTTATTTACTATTCTTTCCACCTAGCAACCGGAGCTACAGAGCGCAGGGGCTTCCCTCGGTTCCGTTCACTGTGATACGCCAAACGCTTCTGTAGTGTCCCTCACAGAGTGACGTGAGAACAGCACAGATTTCTAAGACCGTTTGAGCATGACTGTGAGCAGATGCCTCAACTTCTCTGTGCCTGTTTTGTCACCCGCAAGACGGGTTACAAGAGACAATATGGTGAAGGTCTCAGAAGAGTGCCTGGCCTTTGGTGATGCTCCGTTTCCTACTGAGTCCACTGCTGTGAAGGGACAAAGTGACCGTGGAGGTGGATCTGTCCGCCTCCCTTCCGGTAGCTTCTCTGCCACAGGCTTCTTCATGGTGCTCATTGTTGCAGTAGGTTCATGTGTGGAAGGAGAGTTTCCTGTGTTCAGGGACGTGCTTGCTCATGCTCTCTGAAGTCTGAATCAGCTGAAAGTTGACTCCCATACATCTTGAGCCCAGACTGTACACAGAAATATCAATCCAGAAGGCCCGGAGACAAGAGTCAGGCTCCTCAGACCGCAGTCAAGTCATCTGATGTTGAGAACCGCTGATCTCAGGGGAAAGCTGAGATAGCCCCTCATGAGTGGGCTTGACTACTCAAGCTGAGCACCCCTCAACTTGGGAGGAAATCGTGTGATCTCAAGGAGCACATGAAGAGCTAGACACAACTGACAGTTATAGAACACATGTTTACCTCACTGGAAAGCCAAAGGACATACTAAAAGAATATTTTAGATTCTTTTTTTTTTTGAATATTTTAGTTTCTTAAATCTTGTGTGTGTGTGTGTGTGTGTGTGTGTTACAACTTGTGTGAACTTGTGTGTAGAGCTAAGGGAACGACTTCAGATGTCAGTCCTTGCCTTCTACCTTGTTTGAGACAGGATCTATTGTTTGGGGCCGAGTGTGCCAGGGTAACATGCCAGGTTCCAGGCATTCCCCCATCTCTCTGGAGCTGTACCACAGATGCAACCTGTCTGCCTTTATGTGGGCTCTGAGGGTTAAATTTGGTTCCTCAGGTTTGTGTGACAAACACAACACTGAACAACTCCCCTCGCTCCTAAATGAAGCTCTTAACCCTGACTCTTCCTTCGCCGCTCATCAAGTTCGCTTATAATCTTAAAAAATGAAGCAATAATACCTAAGGTCACACCTGGAGCTTTGTCATTTGCTATTGACATCTGTGTGGAGAACACAGTGGCATGAATATTGAGGTATTTACAGGCCTCTCTGAGAAGCTATCCCAAGGAAATGATCACACTTGAGGACAAATGCTTACATGCAAGAATGATCCTTAGGAGAAACAGAAACAGAATCACTGTCCATCAGGTTAGGATTGACTTAACAAGAGATGCCTCTCCAGACCCTGCTGCAGAATGGCTGACATGAAACCTGTCTTGCTTGGGTCTTGGGACCCTGACTAGGGCTAGCAAGGGAATAAAGAAAGCATAGACACACAGACACAGACACAGACACAGACACTGACACAGACGCACAGACACAGACACAGACACACAGACACAGACACAGACGCACAGACACAGACACAGACAGACACAGACAGACACAAACACAGACACAGACACAGACACAGACACAGACACAGACACAGAAAGCTGGCATCAGTAGGTGATGTGCATTCTGATGGAGGGTGCCTGCTACTGCTGGCAACCCAGAACCTTAGTGGATTTATTAGGCTCAACACAGCAAGGGGGCGTGGCATCACTGGTCACTCTAGGAGCTCTCTGTAGGGGCAATCACAGGCTGTAAACACCTGGGAGGAGGAAGCTGCCTGTGGTTTCTAGTCTCCACACACTGATCCATCATCCATAAACGCTCTGCTCAGATACCAGAGCAAAGCTTTGCCTGGCCTATATGGGAAATGGCTTAGCCGATTTCCCATGGATCTGAGGCCTTGGTCTTTGTGGCTGTGCCATGTGAACAGTCACCATTCAGTCAGGCTTTCCTCCACTCCCTGCAGGCCCGGACACTTAGCTTTCATTTGTAGCTGTTAGAGGCCAGACACCTCACTTGTTCTGTGCCTCTTTTATTTCGAGTTGGGTCCCTGAATGAGCATCTTCACTTGGCTATTTCTCCTTCAGTTTCTTCATGGACCAAAAAGCAGCAGATGCTCATGGTGCTGTAAAATTGGGGTAACTGGGTTCTTATGGAGATTGTGTTAGTCAGCTGTTTGCCACTGTAATAGGATACAATAGGAGGGAATCAGCTCATGAGGAGTTAGCCTTTCTTTTGGCTCACAGGCACCATTTGTAGTCGGACATTTTCATCATTGGCTCCCCAATAATGACACAGAGACTCATTATTATGAAAGCTCAGCTGATAGCCTAGGCTTGTTCCTAACAAGTTCTTATAACGCAAATTAACCCATTTCTATTAATGTATTTTCCGCCCGGTGACTTTATGACCTCATTTCTGTAGTGCCTGTCTTGCTTGTTCTGCATGTCCTGGTGTCTCCACCTTCCTCTTCCCAGCATCCTCTCTGCCTAGAAATTCTGCCTAGTTATTGACCATTCAGTTTTTTTATTAAGCCAATCAGACTGACACATCTTCACAGTGTACAAAAAGATTATTCCACAACAGTCCATAGCTAATCCCCTCTATCACATTTGGGCCTGTGCTAAGGTAGTTTTTCTTGGAATTCATGGTGGAGGAAGATGTGCATCCATCTCGTGGCATTAATGGAATTAAGAAAGGCAGCGAAGGGCACGTTCAAGGAAGGCCTTCCTCCCATCTGACACTCTTCTTAAATATTCTAAACCTCTCAAGAGTACCATAGGCTGTGAAACACATGGAACCCATGGGGTCTTTGGGAGACACTTATCCAAGACAGAGTGCATAGAACAAAGGATGACACATGCCAGCCTCTTGGTCACCATGTGTTTGTTGTTTGTCCCTGGAAACTACATTAGTGATTAATCCAGTCATGCAGGAGATCATTGAATGTCCTTACCAACATATATAAAATACTCCTTACATTTCTAAGATGTACACTTAAACCAGTTTAATATCTCTGCAACTGTACATGTCTGATGATTGACAGCAGCTTGTAATTGCCTCAATTCTCCCTAGACAAAATGTAACCACCATTGTCTATGCTTGGGTAAGTGTCAGAAATGCCAGTTTGAGAGATGACAGAGTGAATAATAGGTGTTGTGATGGAGGAACATCTTGTAGAAAATTCAAGAACACCTTTTCAACACGGAACAACCAGATTTGGGGGAGGTAGGCTCAATGAGAGGGAAACAGTACTTAAAGTCTGTCCATTGCACAGCTGCCTTAGCAATTTGCCTAACTTGATTCCAGCTAAGCCTAATGATACACACTTTTAATCCTAGCACTCAGGAGGCAGAGGCAGAGGCAGATGGATCTCTGTGAGTTTGAGGACAGTGGGAGAGCGAGAGCTGAGCATGGGTGGCCACTTTGGCTTTATTCCCCAGCGCACGCGTGCACATGCACATGTGCGTGCACACACACAAATGTAAAGTGTATTGTCATGATTTAATAAGAAACATTTGCCATTTCTTAGTGAGACACAAAATGAAGGGATGTCCTGGCACTGGTGATATTCCACCAACATTCAAGTATCATGGTAAGAGATGCAGTTCACAGAACAGTGAATTAGGATCCGTGTTTTGGATCCGTGTGCGTATAGTGTGTATACAATCATCTCTCTGCATCTACGGTTCTACATTTGTAGATTCAATTAAATTCAGCCCATAGCTGAGCATGTGCAAGCTTCGCTTTGTTATTCCTAAAGAGTACAGAGTATCAGCTTTCTGTCTTTTCTGTCATGCATTTCCATTGCATTAGGTGTTGGAGTTCATGGAGGCCATTGTAAGGATGCAGGAGGGTGTGTAGAGCTTCAGTGTTCTCTGTATAAGTGACTTGAACATCCATCAACACTCTTGAGTCTACCAAGGGTCCACTATGTATTTCTACATGTCTATTAGGACATCTGCATGGACACAATGCACCGCGAGTGTCATCCATCTGTCTATTCACTAAGACATTTCTGGGGGCTTCCATGATTTATTTCCCACGTTGGGTTGTAACTGAATCTGGTGGGGAAGACTCACCATTAAGCATGTTGTGAGTCTCAATGCTCTGAGTAAATTGTTGTCTTAAAGGCCATTAAACAGAAAGGTTCTGGAAGTGTTGATGTGGGAGTTTAGGACACAGGGAGCAAGGATGAAAGGGTGAAATGGCCAAGACTGGGTTAAAGTAGACAAAGACATGCTTAGGGACCCCAGGTACACAGGAAGAGGGTAGGAAAGAGTGCTTTCTGGAATGGGGTATGATGCTGGTACCGCATTTGATATTTCCATGGTACCACATACAATATTTGCAACCTACAAGGAGCTTGACTGCATTTGGACATTTAAGGACACTGGGCTATGGAAGAACTTAAGACGCTTCTTCAACTTCTTCATTCAGATGCTGTCTTTGCATTGAGTGAAACTTAATTATTCTATGCTATGGTGTGCTATGCTATGCCGTGCTATACTATGCTATGCTATGCCGTGCTATGCTATGCTATGCTATGCCGTGCTATGCCATCCCATGCCATCCCATCCTAAACTATTTAAAAGAGTAGCCCGCCCTCCATTGTTCACACCCTCTCATCACTGTAACCCACTTCTCTCCTTTTGAGCCGAGCATGTATTGCAGTTGATGTACTGAATGCTTCAGTTGTTCACTACCAAGCACCAATGACTTGAGAAGAGTACCAGGAGCTTCAAGCCCACAGGGGACCACAAAGAGCCAGTCTGAGAGAAGGAAACAAGTACCCAGGGCTAAACAGAAGCAGTGAGGAGATCAGGATTAACAGTACAGCAGGGGGGGCAGGGTCCTAAGGAATCCTATAAGGTCCACTCTCTACCAAGATCTAGCAATGGTGAGCCAAGCCAGGTGCTCCAGGCCATCTCTAACTCCCGGTTAATCCTGCCAGTTCCCTAAGACACACATGCTCTTATTGTGCAGATAAGCAAATGAAGTCCTTCGCTCAGATTCAATCTCAGGATTTCACCTCAGGTCCCAGTTTATATCACCACACAACTGTACTAATACACCTCAGCTGTATTCTGAATAGTTTTAACATCGATTCCTATGTCTGACCTCTAGGCTAGCGGGGATTTGCACTGTAAATAATATCAAAGAAGTGAGTAGGGGAAGCTGAGCCTCACAGCTGATGTTGCCTAAGTCTCCAAGCTCTAAGAGTTCGCAGGCCAAGCAAAACACATGAGCTGCATCTTTAAGAGAAAAGATCCCAGGTCCACAAATTCTAGTCTCTCTGATTCTGGGTAACTAAATTGTAATCTGTCCTACAGAGGGACTGGGATTGTCCTCAGGTGGATTATAGCCCATTTTGGTACCATTGACACCTGGTCCCTGTTCTCCAGGCACTGCTAATCCAAGTCCCCTGGGAAACTAGGGATATGATGACGTGCAACCCCATGTCCAGGCTGCCGCAATGTTGGGTGACTGCTTGCTGACTGTAAGAGATCTCTGCTCCTGTGTTCATTCTGGCTTAGAGGTTGCCTTGGGTTTTGGTGGAGGCCTGGTGTTTCTGTGATGCTAGTGAGGCCTGTTTTGTGGTCACAATATGAGTTGGTAGCTTCCACTTACTGTTAGTGAAAACTTGTAAGTTCAACTTCTTATTAACTACCTTATTGCTAATTTTATGGGCATTTACATCAAACTCAGATCTCTTGTTATGGGTAAACTAAACAATCATTTTTAGCACTAAAAATATTGTAGTGTGTGTGTGATGCATACTTATGTGCATGTGTGTATAGTGTTTGCATATGTATGTTCAGGTGCATTCACCCATATGGGCACATGTAGAAGCCAGAGGCTGACATTAGAGTATCTACTCTGGGTTTGTTTTTTTTTTTGGTAAGGCGAAGAGTCTCTTAGTGATCCTAGAGCTTGTAGTTTGGTCTAGAATTGTGGGCCAAAGACCACTGGATCCATCTGTCCTGTGATCCTCAACACTGTGACTATAGACATGGTCCACCAGATCCTGGATGCTTCTGTCCTGTGATCCTTACACTGTGGCTTTAGACATGTTCAGCAGGTCCAGGTTTTACATGGATGTTGGGGATCCAAATTCAGGTCTTATGCTTGCACATCAAGACCCATCAAACTATTTTCCCACCTCTCTGCATTATTCTTTTGATTACACAATTTATATGTGATTATAAATAAAAATAAGATATTTAAATTACCCATGAAGCCATCAATCTAACATTTTTGAGTTCTTTATTGTTTTATCTTTCAGATATTTTTGTATTGGTATAATTTTTAAAGAAAAAATGGAAGCATATTGTGACCAAATTTTATAATGCCCCCATTTATCACAATTCTTACATTGTGGGTGCCCTATTTCTTGGATATTTACATGAGTATTATCAACATTATGGCTTTCTTTTTCATCTCAAAGCATTTTCCCTTCCTTCCTTCCTTCCTTCCTTCCTTCCTTCCTTCCTTCCTTCCTTCCTTTCTTTTTGTCTGAGACAGGATTTCTCTGTGTAACATCCCTGGCTGTCCCAGAACTTGCTAAGTAGACCAGGCTGGCCTCGAGCTCACAGAGATCCATCTGCCTCTGCTTCCCAAGTACTGGGAGTAAAGGTGTGTACCACCACCGCCCTGCCTACAAAGCATTTTTCTAATGAGAAGATGCAGACATATGCAAAAAAGAAAAAGGTCAAATTTAAACAAACAAAGACAAGCAGGACACAACAGCACACAGAAAATGGCCTCCAACAGCATTTGCAGCATCCATTTTCTTATTTTCTGTGCAGTGGAGGCACCCTGCTCGTAGCCCCATCCAAGTCACAATCTTTGGGGGACTTGTGAGGTCGGCTGGCTTTCTTGTAAGGCAACTGTGAAAACATGCAAGGAAAAGCTTTCTTGTGTAACCTGGGGACTGATTGGGTGGGTCTTTATCAAAATGTTATTCTTCACCAAAGGCATTCATCATTTTCAGCCAGTCTTTATGCTGGTGTCCTGAAGGGCGGCCTTGCCCCAGGCAGGTTGAAGTAGCAGCATTTATGTAAAGAAAGGATACTCCCGGCATCCAGGGAGCTGTCACTATGATTAATTAGCACTGTAAGTCTCAGGTGGGTAATTGGGACCAATGCAGTCTGGCCTGCTGTTTGTGCTTACCATGACAAAGGCTGGGCTTAGGTCCCCTGTCTGTCACCTCCACTCCACTGTAGTGGCTGCATGTAATCCTAGCTTCCAGAAGTCCATGGCAGGTTCTGACTTCAAACCTGAAAAGACAGGAAGCCAGGCTGGCTTTGTGTTTAAAGGCATCAGTAACCCTGAGCCCTGAGGTTCAGTGTTCTCAAGTTCACCCTGATTCCACCAGCCTCTTCATCATTGGGCTGCTGTTTCCATCTCCGTTGTCATCTTCTCCCCCCCCCAGTAAGCGCTCTACTGCCAGCCTTGCCCGGCTTCTGTCAGCTCTTGCTTTCTTCCTTTCTCTCACCTCCAGCCATCACCTGCCCCTTCTCCACCGCGCCCCAGAAAGCATCTGCCTGTCCTCTTTCCTTGCCTCATCCCACACATCCTTCTAGGCCAAGTTTATGTACTGCTCTCGTTGTAAAGCCTCGCTGTGTCCTCCTGGTGTGAGGAGAGTCCCTCCATTTGTGCTTCTTTGAAGGATTCTGACTTCTCCCTCTGAAGGATGCTGACTTCTCTCTCTGAAGGATGCTGGTTTCTCTCCCTCTGAAGGATTCTGACTTCTCCCTCTGAAGGATGCCAACTTCTCCCTCTGAAGGATTCTGACTTCTCCCTCTGAAGGATGCCAACTTCTCCCTCTGAAGGATTCTGACTTCTCTCTCTGAAGGATTCTGACTTCTCTCTCTGAAGGATGCTGACTTCTCTCTCTGAAGGATGCTGACTTCTCTCTCTGAAGGATGCTGACTTCTGACTTTCTAGATGAATCCTTGACTTTCTTAGCTGGACCAAGTGTTTCACAGTCAGGAAAAGGTCATCTTTGCTATCATCCAAGTTGCAGCCCCTCAGTGTGGTGCCTTGACACAGAAGAGACCCCTGGATAACAAGAAATGAGGTGAAATAAGGGCAAGTAGGAGATGTTTAAGTTAAAATATTCTACTTTAGTGTCTACTGTGACTGAACTCAAAAACATCTCCCTTAGGTCATGTGTTAAACACCTGGTCCCCAGCACCTGGCACACTTCAGAAGAGTCTGTAACCGTCAGGAATAGACAGAGGAAGTTGATGGCTGGGGGTGGGTCCTTGCAGCCATTGTGCCACAGCCTCTTCCTGTCTCTGCTTTCTGTAATGTGAAGGGTTCTGCTCTGCCATGTCCTACCCGCCATCATGAACAAACACTTCTGAAGCTGTCTGTTAAATAAACTCTTCCTCCTGTAAGTCATCTTAGAGTGTTTTTGTCACAGCAAGGAGAAAAGTGACAAACACAGTGTCCTAAACTCCGCACTGCTCTCCTCTGTCGCACCCACATCCAGTTTGTATGGCGTGCTGGGCTTGCCTTACCTACTTACTGAGAAGGGGAAAGGACCAGAGCCCATCGTGAATCAGCAATACCTTCACTGACGAGCATGATTTTAGTCACCACAACAGACATACACCAGAAAGCAGCCATGTACGTGAACAGTGAAATCATCTACCGGAGACAGTCTGTGTGCCTGTGAGATTTTCCCTTGTAAGAGATCAGTCAGTCCCTTCCAGAATCACATAAACTTCCGGTGCAGTTTTCACTCTTCCCCCAGTTTCCCTTGTCAGGGTTGATATAGAAATCTCACGGCTTGGAATTTGTTCCCAGAAGAACAAATCCTTCTGGAGTCATCGGTATGCAATACTTACCAGTACTGACCATAGGAGCATGGCCACCGTCACTCGCTTACAACCTACAGCCTACACCTTATGATTTGAGAGAAAGCTCAGAACCGCAGTTGTGTCCTAAAAGTGGTAAGAAAAGTTGCATTATTTTAAGAGAAATGAGAACTATGAAAATGTGCATGTGTGAGGGCAGCTGCCTGAGGAACCCCAAGAGGCAGCCCCTGTGGCTGTCCAGCTGGGGCGCTAGGAACTGGAGAGAGGTCCTTAGCTGTCACACCTGCTGTGCAGCCTGCATCCGAGAATGTAGCGAGGCGGTCGGGATAGATGACACAGAGACCGGTCGGTTGCTTTAAGAAAACTTTATGCTCCCCAAGTCAGCTTAGGAGGAGACCCCCAAGAAAAAATGCTTCCCTTTTTAAGGACTTCTGCCATCCATCTACATACAATTCTCCAACTTCTCACCCTCCTGGCTAGTGGTTTAATTTCAGGCCCCAGAATCTGGGAGACACAGCAGGGAGCAGGAAGAGGCATCTAGCCATAGGGGGATCAAAGTCATGGTATTTCAGTGAGCAAGCCCTTAATGGAGCCCTATCAAGAGCTTTATAGCACTGAATTGTTTTCAGTAAACATTATCTCACAGCTGCCTGCTCCCAGGCCGAAGGGGAAGTGGGTTTCTGCTCAAGGTCTGGTGTCCCCACACTTAGCAAGAGCAGTGTGGAATGCTGACTGCTGAGTCATCTCTTCAGCACCAGGAGATGGAGCTGCCTTTCTTGATTTTTGAGTCCAAGAGCTGGGGATAGCATGCAATCCAGTCTCAGTACACCTGGAAGGTTTAGACCTCAAACTAAAGCTAGGAGCCTGCATTGTATCAGCCTAAGAATAACAGTTCATTCCTGAAGGATTACAGCTGTTGGGCAGTGGGCTGCCAATCACTGTAATGTACGACACAGAAAGGGTTAATTTTGGCTCATGGTTTTAGAGGTTTCTATGATTGGTTGGTGGTGTTGGGCTTGTGGCAAAACAGCAGTATGACTGGATCCTTCCAGAGAGATTTTATGGAAAAACAAAACTGTTTTGGTCCTCCTTCTCCTCTTCCTCTTCCTCTTCTCTCCTCCTCTCCTCTCCTCTCCTCTCCTCCCCTCCTCCCCTCCCCTCCTCCTCCTCCTCTCCTCCCATTCTTCCTTTCTTCTCTTTCTCCTCCCCTCCTCTCCTTTCATCCGCCCTCTCTCCTAGATTTCTCCTCCTACTTATTCTCTCTGCCTGCCAGTCATGCCCATCCCTCTCCTGCCTAACTATTGGTCATTCAGCCTTTTATTAGACCAGTCAGGTGTCTTAGGCAGGCAAGAAACAAATACAGCACAAACAAATGCAACACACCTTTACACAGTTAAAGTAACATCAAAATGTAGTACATCTTTACCTAGTTAAAATAATATTCCACAACAGGTTATCTCTCTTTTAATGCAACCTATGGCTCATGTAGATGCCCCTGGTCCTCTATAAGTCACCTTGTGACATTTTGGCTCTAGGAATTGGCGTGCAGGCTGATGCTCTGCCTGGCCTTGTTTCTGTCAATAGTGAACTGCTATCTGAGACCTCACCTGGCATCCAAGAAACCTGGGCAGGCTGACTTACGAAGTTGGAGTTCAACAAAGGCTCACAGCGTTTGCAGGCATAGGCTCAGTGTGTATGACATCGACCGACTGTTCTGCTTACAGAGCTGTGTACGGCTTTCTCTGTCTTCTTCCATTCTTCATGATCTTTAGAATACTCTTGCCAATTTTCACAAAAGTAAAACAAATAAATGGAACTGTAGAGGAGGTGTGAGGGTAACTTCTTGGTTCTATAGATCAGTTGGGGAAAGTGGACATTCATCTAATTATTGGGGTTGAGCCTAATCCAAGATAGCTGACTAGTATGGTGTCAGTGTAAGAGAAAGATTAGGACGGAGAGGCAAAGGAATGATGACCAGGTGTAGACAGACAGAAAGCAGCCATGTGTCTTCAGCTTTTCACTTCCAGAGTAATGAGGAATGAGAGCTGTGGTGTCCCAGTTGCCCGCCCCTGTGCCAGGCTGTAGGATTTCGTTGTGGACACAAGCAGATCAGTGCAGCATTCTTTTCTACTATGAGTCTCTATGGGAATTCAGTCAATAGTCCTCTCCCCTCCTTTCTTTAAGCCAGGATCTCACTGTTTACCCCTGACTGGACTGGAACTCACTGCAGTGACCAGATTGGCCTCAGGCTCACAGAGACCCTGCCTGTTACTGACTCTCTGGTGCTGGGATTAAAGACATGAGCCACTGTGTTGGACTCTACCTATTTTTGTACTTAGCTTTATCAATTTCAGAGAAGGATGTGTTAAAAGACCCAAGTATGATTGTGAAATGTATAATTATTTGTTTCTGTCTTAAATATAATTAAATAGATGCTTTAAAACCCTTATCTTGGGCCTGCAAGGTGGCTCAGTGGGTAAAGGCATTTGCCACCAAGCTGGAGTTCGATCCCTAGAACCTCCATGGTTGAAGGTGGGAACTCTTCTGACTGCCATGCAGGTGCTGTGGCATGTGCCCACCCACACTCACACTAAATAAATAAATAATGAATGTAATAAAAAATTAAACATTGAATAAAATTCTTATATGTTCATTGTGCTATCTACATCATCTTGGGGCAATGAGAACATTCTTTTTGATTATCTTTTCTATTGAAAATACATTCCCTTTCCATGTGTCTTAGTGTATGCATCAATTTTAGATAGAATCATGGACCCCGCACTATGCTGTGGAGGCTTTGGCTTTGAGTACGTTCCGTAAAAAGTGGATTTCGCTTTCCCTCTGGGCACTGAGTTGGCTGCACTTGAAGAATGGGTCTTCTTTCCCTTGCAGGTGGCCTCGGACCTTACCTCACCTCTTTTGGGCCTGTTGGGGTTTGCTTCACGCCCGAGAGATCCAGGGCTCAGCCAAAGCTTAAGCAGGGTTTGCACACAGAGAGGAGGCGTAGCCTTTTCTGTCTCTCTCCTCCAGGGCTATGTCCCCGTGTCGCGGGGGCTGCATTGTCACATCAGTTCCTCAAGCTAGTGAGACTGTGGTTTCTGTTTTATTTCTGTTTTGGTTTGCTTTCTGTTAAATCTCTGGAACCTTCTGCTTTAAATTACTCTGTAGTGCATCATATGCTCGTGTAAGTTTCCTGGGGCGTCTACTGCATTCTGTGTGGACAGGGGACTTACCAGAGCTAGTTAGCTGACTGAGTACCTGGATCAAAATTGGACTCTTAGAGCCCATGCTGACTTGGACTTGGGCACATTCTTGTTCTCTGGGACTCTCAGCATCCTCCTCTGAAAAGTGAAAATGATAATCCTAAAACATGCCTGGACTAAGTGATTGCTAAATGAGAATTAAGTACATAACCTGGGACTGGGGGTGTGGCTTCAGTGACCAGCTTGAACTGCTCGTGCAGAAGACCAGAGTTCCGTTCCCAGAATCCATGCTGGGTGGCTTACAACCACCAGTAATTCTAGCTCCAGAGGGTTCTGATGCCTCTGACTTCGCCAGACACCTGTATTCACACACACACACACACACACACACACACACACACACACACACACACACACTTAAAAATAAATCTTTAAATTAGATAATGTAAAATAATTTAAAAATTTTCTGAGCTGGAAAAGGTTCAGTGAATGATAATTAGTGCTATTGTCTTTGTGTGTGCACATATATACATGTTTGTATGCATTGGTGTGCATGCTCATGGATGCCCATGTGTGTACATATATGCACGTTTGTATGCACCGGTATGCATGCTCATGGAAGTCCATGTGTGTACATATATGCAAGTTTCTATGCACCGGTATGCATGCTCATGGATGTCCATGTGTGTACATATATGTACGTTTGTATGCACTGGTATGCATGCTCATGGATGTCCATGTGGTGGCCAGAGGTATATACTGCTGTCTTTCCCTGCTGCTCTCTATTTTGTAAGACAGCGTCTCACTGAGCCTGGAGCTCACTGATCTAGCTGGGCAGGAGAGTGCTGTGCCTTCCCCCAGCATGAGTTACAGAGATGCACGGTGGCACCCAGCTTATTTTCACATGGGTTGTGGAGATCTGAATTTAGATCATTGCACTCGGGCAGCAAGTGCTAACCCATGGAACCACCTCCCAGGCCTCGCTGATTTTTAATGTTCCTGTAGACCAGGCGGAACCTGAACTCGCAGTAGCCCTCTTCCTTCAGAATCCTGAACTGTGATTACAGGAGTGAGTCCCCACTCCTGGCTCAATGGGCGTTCTTTGTTTTTGTTTTATATGTATGAGTGTTTTTGCTGGCATGTGTATTTCCGTACCTTAGGCACTCAGTGCCTGCAGAGGCCAGAAGAGGGTGCCGGAACCCCTGGAACTGTGAGCCACTGTGTGGGTACTGGAATTGAACCCAGGTCCTCTGGAGGAGCAGCAGCCAGTGCTCTCTGCAAACTCCTGGAGGCCATTCTTAATAACAACAGGTGCAGGTGCATAAAACACGGGATGACAGAAGGAGGAGTGGGTGTGGGTAAGAGATCTGCATTTTGGTGAAATGCATAGCTGATGGCAGGAGTTTTTTTCCCCTTAATTAGTGCCTTAAAGCTATGTAATTAACTGCTGAGGCAGAAATTCTTTCTCAGGGTTAGATATGATCTTGTCTTCTGAAGCTCTGGTGAAGATGGGGCTTCTGGATCTCACTGGGCATCTCTGGCTGTGATGAACAGTGTTGTCTACACCTGTGAGATGTTCACAGTGTTGTCTACACCTGTGGGATGTTCACAGTGTTGTCTACACCTGTGGGATGTTCACAGTGTTGTCTACACTGTGAGATGTTCACAGTGTTGTCTACACCTGTGAGATGTACAGTGTTGTCTACACCTGTGAGATGTTTACACTGTTGTCTACACCGTGAGATGTGCAGTGTTGTCTATACCTGTGAGATGTTCACAGTGTTGTCTACACTGTGAGATGTGCAGTGCTGTCTACACCTGTGAGATGTTTACACTGTTGTCTACACCGTGAGATGTGCACAGTGTTGTCTACACCTGTGAGATGTTTACACTGTTGTCTACACCCGTGGGATGTTCAGTGTGGTCTACACCTGTGAGATGTTCACAGTGTTGTCTACACCTGTGAGATGTGCACAGTGTTGTCTACACCTGTGAGACCTGTGAGATGTTCACAGTGTTGTCTACGCCTGTGAGATGTCCACAGTGTGGTCTACACCTGTGAGATGTTCACAGTGTTGTCTACACTGTGAGATGTTCAGTGTTGTCTACACTGTGAGATGTGCAGTGTTGTCTACACTGTGAGATGCTCACAGTGTTGTCTACCCCTGTGAGATGCTCACAGTGTTGTCTACACCTGTGAGATGTTCACAGTGTTGTCTACACCTGTGAGATGTTCACAGTGTTGTCTACACCTGTGAGATGTTCACAGTGTTGTCTACACCTGTGAGATGTTCACAGTGTTGTCTACACCTGTGAGATGTTCACAGTGTTGTCTACACCTGTGAGATGTTCACAGTGTTGTCTACACCTGTGAGACCTGTGAGATGTTCACAGTGTTGTCTATGCCTGTGAGATGTCCACAGTGTGGTCTACACCTGTGAGATGTTCACAGTGTTGTCTACACTGTGAGATGTTCAGTGTTGTCTACACTGTGAGATGTGCAGTGTTGTCTACACTGTGAGATGTTCACAGTGTTGTCTACACCTGTGAGATGTTCAGTGTTGTCTACACCTGTGAGATGTACACAGTGTTGTCTACACCTGTGGGATGTTCACAGTATTGTCTACACCTGTGAGATGTTCAGTGTTGTCTACACCTGTGAGATGTGCAGTGTTGTCTACACCTGTGAGATGTACACAGTGTTGTCTACACCTGTGAGATGTGCAGTGTTGTCTACACCTGTGAGATGTTCACAGTGTTGTCTACACTGTGAGATGTTCAGTGTTGTCTACACTGTGAGATGTGCAGTGTTGTCTACACTGTGAGATGTTCACAGTGTTGTCTACACCTGTGAGATGCTCACAGTGTTGTCTACACCTGTGAGATGCTCACAGTGTTGTCTACACCTGTGAGATGTACAGTGTTGTCTACACCTGTGAGATGTTCACAGTGTTGTCTACACCTGTGAGATGTTCACAGTGTTGTCTACACCTGTGAGATGTTCAGTGTTGTCTACACCTGTGAGATGTTTACAGTGTTGTCTAAACCTGTGAGATGTGCAGTGTTGTCTACACTGTGAGATGTTCGCAGTGTTGTCTACACCTGTGAGATGTTCACAGTGTTGTCTACACCTGTGAGATGTTTACACTGTTGTCTACACCGTGAGATGTGCAGTGTTGTCTATACCTGTGAGATGTTCACAGTGTTGTCTACACTGTGAGATGTGCAGTGCTGTCTACACCTGTGAGATGTTGCTATATTATCTGTACCTGTTGCATGTGCTCAGCTGCCTCTCCCAGTGTTCAGAGGTGCTTCACACATTGCTCCTGCTGGGTTCCTGACTTTAGGTTGGTGGGTGAGTCGTCTGGTGTGAGCTGCACAGCATGGTATCATAGGCCCTGTGCCCAGACACCCAGCTGGTTCCACAGCCCATTAATACACTGTATCCAAAGAATAAAAGCCCTGATGCTATGAACAACAATGAATGCTGTCAATGGGGCTAGAGGAACGGTGTCAGCAGGGAAGAGCTCTTGCTGTGCAAGTGTGAGGACTTCATTCAAACCCCGAGCTTGACTTCAGAATGCCCACAGTGGTGGCACCGCTGTCTGTCACTCCAGTGCTGTGTGGACAGAGACAGGAGGGGCTTGCTGACCAGCAGGTTCAGGGAGAAACCCTGTGTCAAGAGCGTTAGAGCAGGTCCCCCATGTCCTCGTCTGCTCTTCTGGTCTCTGTGTGTGTCAGTGGGGCTGTGCACCCCCCCAGCCCCTAGATATTGGCTGTGTGCAGCTGGTGCCTCTGGAGTGAGCGTGTCTGCTTCCCAGGAGGGATGTAGGGTATGTGAATCAGGGCATGGGGTAGCTCTTTATATCCATCAGGTCATTTTCTTTCACTCCATGTGTTACCAGGGCAATTACTTCATCAAGGTAAATTAGTCCTGGGCTATAGTTTCTCTCAGACATTATTGTCACCACTGCTTCCCTCTGAATGTTTGACCCAGACTTTGAGTTTGGATTAAGTCGTCACAGGTCTTGGTTTGATTGGGGGAAAGAAATTAAAACGGACATAAAGACATGAGGTGAATCAGCCCTGCCAAATAATTTTCTCTTTTCAGTTGGCCAAACAGCATTTTGTGGGGACAATGGTGTTTGCTTGAGTCCTGCAGCTGCCATGGATGCCTGGGAGACGCCTGCCTGAGCCTCAGCCTGCTGATCTCCCCGGTGTCATTCCTGGGAATCTAATTGCATTGGCTGTGCCATGAGCCCCATACACATTTAGTGAGATTTATGTGTCTGCGCTCAGAGAGTTCTAGATCCTCTCTGCATTTCTTTTGGAATTAGTCCGACACTGGCTGTTTTCCAGGCTTAATGGCTGAAAGGTCCCTTCCAAAGGGGTAAAGAATTTACTGATAGACTTTAATAAAATTTTGTATAAAAGCTAATTCTTCATAAAAGCCTGAAAAAATGCCCCCCTACATCTGGACACCAACATGATTGCAGACTTCGGGACCTCATCTCTGCCAGCCTTCCCCGAGGTCTGTAGACTGTCAGCAAAGGATCTGCATCTGTAAACAGAGAATAACTTCATGACAGTTTAATGGGGTTGAGGAAAAGAATTGCCTTTTTTTTTCTTGTGTAGTGTGGGTGAACCATAGTGGGGGATTTGCAAGAGATAAGATCCTGAATGTGAGGGTACAACAAACATAGATAATCTTATTGCATTTCTTGCCTTAGACTGTCTACTAGACAATAGCAAGTTCACTGGAAAAATGAGCAGATTGCTGGCCAGACAGTCTGAAGGGAGGAGAGCTTGGAGGTGGGACAGAAGCAGCAGCTGGTGGCCTTTCTTAGTTTGACTACTCTGCCTCAGTGGTCTGACAGCTCTTCCGTCCCCACACCTGGGAGGAGTTCCTGCTTTTAGCTTTGCTCAAGTACAGTTTGTGTCCAACATCATCATTTGGAATTTGCTTTTGACCTTGACTGTCCTTTCTGACATCTTTGCTTTATTCTGTGTCTGGAGCAGTCTTAAACAAATGCTACAGGAGTAGAATCAAGACTCAAGAGGCCCCAGTTTCACTCACCAGGCACAGTGGCTCATGCCTATAACCTAGGCACTCTGAAGTATGAGGTAGAAAGATTATTGCAAGTTTGAGACCAGCCTGGCTACTGAGATCATTTCTCAAAACAAAACCAAACCTGCATAACAACATCCCCCTGACTCAAATTATATTTTGCCCATGAATTGAAAATTTCCCCCAACTTTAATTATAAAAATAGAATTAATAATAATAACATGCATTGAGTATCTAAACACCACACCAAGTGTTCGGTGGTCAGAAGAGATGACGCACATGGCTGCATTTGAAATACCCCAGATATTTGGAGAGTTTGGAGGTTAAAAGTGCATTCAGGTATGAAAGACTGGCTGCTGTGCCTCCTGGTAACTGAAGAGATGTAGTCCACAGCGGCTGGGACGCTTCTGCTTCTCCAGCTCTCTTGTAAAGGAGGTGGGGACTTATTCCTCCTGGTAGGTTGCTTTTGTGGAACCAAAGCTGCAATTGCCCCTTTCACCCTAAGGCTACTATTAATTCAGGTGCAAACCAGACATTATAAGTTCCATTTTGTTTCCTAACTCAGGGAGTGGATTAAGGACAAAAAACTCAAATTAGATAGCCTCACTGAGAGAAATCGATCAGTCGGTTGAGAAACACTAAAGTCTGGGCCAACTCAGATGTCGCACCTGCTGTGCGGCCTGCATCCGAGAATGTAGCGAGGTGGTCGGGATAGATGACACAGAGACCGGTCGGTTGCTTTTAGAAAACTTTATGCTCCCCAAGTCGGCTTAGGAGAACTCCCCAAGAAAAAACGCTTCCCTTTTTAAAGACTTCTGCCATCCATCCGCACACAATTCTCCAACTGAGCTCTCACACACCTCTCACAGCTCTCCCAGACTTCTCACCCTCCTAGCTGGTGGTTTAATCTCCGGGCCCCAGAATGGGGGGGGGGGAGCAGGAAGAAGCATCTAGCCATAGGGGGGATCAAAGTCATGGTTTTTCAGTGAGCAAGCCCTTATCTGAGCCCTATCAAGAGCTTTATAGCACTGAATTGTTTTCAGTAAACATTATCTCACAGCTGCCTGCTCCCAGGTCTAAGGGGAAGTGGGTTTCTGCTCAAGGTGTGGTGTCCCCACACTCAGAGGTGTCGGAGTCAGAGAGGTAGCTCAGACTCTGTGTCGTCTGTAAGCTAAGCTGTGATTTGAGAATGAGAGGCAACCTCTCTGAGGCCAGCCAGGTTCTTGGGGAGAGATTAGTGACACAGCAATGAATAGCTTGTGTGCAAGCTCCTCGTATTCAGGAAGAAAATGGTAAGCGTCTATGTGGATGAGAACACAAGACATTAAGCCAGAGAGTCACACTAATCCATGCTATAGCGAGGAAGAGAGTAGGAGGTGGTTGTGGGTCAGGAGGATACATTTATACCTATATCCTTTGCTCACTCTCTTCATGTGGGGGAGAGTGGGGCAAGTATGTTTCTGTATGTATGTGCATGTCTGTGAGGAGGGGTGTGTGTGTGTGTGTGTGTGTGTGTGACAGCCAAGTGGTCGCCCTTGTCCTCATTTCAATTTTTGAGACAAGCTCTCTCATTGGACATTGAACTCCGTGGACTAGACAGGGATCTGCCTGTCTCCTCTTTCTCTTGCGGTGCGGCAGCTACAGCTGTGCGCGGCTCTGCCCGACTTTCTCGTGGGTGCTGGGGATCTGAACTCAGGCCATCATGCTTGCACAGCGAGTCATCTTCCCAGCCCAGTTCTTATTGGACAACCTCCAGGACGAGGTTCTGAGAAGACTGTACTGTCTGATATCCTATGGCTTCCAGAGGCTGCTCCTCTCTTCTTCCACCTCCTCTTCTTTTAAAACGATTTAGTGTGTGTATGTGTGTGTGTGTGTGTGTGTGTGTGTGTGTGTGCGCGCGCGCGCGAGCGTGTGACTGCAGGTGCCTTCAGAGGCCAGAGGCATCAGATCCCCATGGAGCTGGAGTTACTGGTGATTGTAAGCCATCCAAATGTGTTCTGGGAACTGAACTCGGGGCCTCTGCAGACACATTGCTCGTGTTAGGATGCATACGCACACCTAACTACAGAGCTGCCTTCCCAGCTCCTACACCCTGATTCTAACCACCCAAGTTGCTTAAATCTCACACTGTAATATCTCAAAATAGCAACTAAATTTTAATACATGAACCCACTCCACTGGGAGACACATAACCATGTGTGTGCTCTAGCGGGCACTTTGCACTAAGTCACGTGGAGTGACTGCTCTAAGCGATTGCTTCGCCTGCCTCAGTGGAGTACAGGCCAGGCTTTCCTCTCATGAGCAGTCTGGGTCCAGGATTGGCAGCAAACACTGATGGACTGAGGAGCTCTGCCTACCACATTCTGCCATGCATGTGGGTTGCTGGGAGTGTCTTCTTCTTCGTCAGGTGGTCCCCTTGGGCTCCAGCACCTGCTAGGGAAGGGGGTGAGCATGGGAAACAGTCTGAGGAAGCATTTCTCTAGAGCGTCACATGCCAGACCCAGTCTTAGCCTGTCCGTGGAACTTAGTCACGTGGCCACACTCACCGCAACAGAGGTTGGTGGACGACTTCTACCTCAATGCGAGGGCATGGGGTTTCCCCTCAGACTTCAAAAGCTTAAATCTCAAGCTACACTTGCCTTGTCTCCCCGGAGCCTATTCCTTCTCTAGTATTTCTCACCTCACTGTCAGAGCAGCTCAGTTATGGGTGTGAGAAAGGAAGCCTCCCCCTTGCCTCCCTGGATGAACCCACTGGAAGTACCCAGCAGGCAGAGTCCACTACCCTAACCGCTTGTCGGATCCCTGCTCTTCTTACCCTCACAGCCATGGCTCTAATTAAAATCCTCTGCTTGTTGCCTACGTTGCCACACTGACTCCTGATGTCTAGCTCAGTCGTGGTCTGAGTCTTACTGTGATAAAAATCTTATTTGGTATAGAAGGCATTGCTTTAAATAACAAATTGAATAATTCTATTTTTTTTACTCAACTTTTTGTCTTTCAGTTTATTTACTTGATTTTTATTAAATTAATGAACTCAATGATATATGCTAAGCTTTTACACAAACGTACCAAAACAGGGACTTTGGCTGTGCAGTCAGATGAAACCGTCCAATTCTGTCCCCAAGCCCGATGAAGCACCCTGCTTGGATAAATGTGAGAAAGTAATTGTGGGAGGGTCTTGAGGGTAAGAGATTGGAGGAAATGACTGGTATAGAAAGTAATTGTGGGAGGGTTGTGAGGGTAAGAGATTGGAGGAAATGACTGGTATAGGATACGCTGAACATTTTTTTCCCTGAGATCCGAGTATAGCCATAGTACAAGGAGACTAAATGCCAACAGAAAGCTGACATCTTTTTGGCCAGATGAGCAAGGAAGCTTCTAGAGATGTGGGGTGTATACCAGGGGAGAATGAGCGAGAAAACAAGAACCCCAAGTTCTGTGTGTAGTGTCTTTGCATGTCACTGACTAGCGTTGTATGGAGAGTGGATTGAAAGCAGACCAAACTGATATGTGACTGCATTTGCAGCCAGACTACAACCAAATTCACTGCTGGCAAAGAGGAAAATGTAAGTTGTCTTTTAAAAATTCATGGAATCTAGAATATTTACAACATAAGAACATAATAAACAGAACATAAGAAAAACATTCAACGTTCAGAGCTTTAAAAGGTGAGCCAGTCTTAAGGAATCAGGAGACAAGCAGATCAAGCAGATGCCATCGTAGGGTGACCTGTATTTTGTGATTTTTCTGACAGGGATACTGATGTGGACCCTATGACCACACTCAGGAAGAAAAGGAAATGCAGTCAATACAACTGAAAAGATAGTAAATCTTATCAAATGGAGGATTTAAGAAAATAAAGGGGGAAGTCTGAAATTTGCAGAATCTGTCATCTGCAATAAACCTGTTCACTGTGTGGACTTAAGAACAGCTTGGAGAGATAGCAGAGAGAGATAATGTGAAGTTTAAGATTACCCTCTTCGAAAAAGAGAAAGAAAACTAAGAATAGCATCAGCAGTAACATAAACATATGAGGCAATAGAAAGGTCCTAACATATTGATATTTGGACTTTTGGAAGAAGAGACAGGGGCAGAAAGAGACAATTGAAGAACTCACCCCTGGATGAGTCTCAAAATAAGTGAATAGAATAATACATGAATCCAAGAAGCTCAGAGAGCACAACTTGAAAATCAGTCAGAAGAAACAAGGTGACAATCACATACATATAAACATACTTTACTTGATTACAGATTTCTCATCAGAAGCCATGGGAGACAGAAAATAATGGAAAAGTGTGTGTGTGTGTGTGTGTGTGTGTGTGTGTGTGTGTGTGTGTGTGTGTAGGGATATCACAGAGAGGGGTGGTTCTTTGACTAAGCTAGAATTATATACTCAGCAAAACTATCTTTCAAAATATAGGCAAGAGAATAAGATATTTTCAGATAAAGACAAGCAAAGCAAGAATGATTGCTGTCATAACTTTTAAAAGCAGTAACTGCTAGTCTGAGGGGAAAAGAGAATTTTAGGAGTAAAGGAAAATCACCAGAAATGACAGATATTTGGGAAAACATGTCATTTGAAAGTCACAGTGGCTCAGCGAAGTCATCATAAACACTCAAGATTTGCACACAGTGGGGACTGGAGAGATGCCTCAGCAGTTGGGAGCACCGAGGACCCGGATCTGGTTTCCAGGGCCAGCACTGGCCTCTCACAGCTACCTAAAACTCCAGCTCCATGGGATGTAACACTCCCTTCTGGCTTTCACAGATTCCCTGCCTCCCTCAAAAACAACAACAAACAAACAAAAAAACCCTGAATGTTTTTTTCAAAGTTACTCACAAGAGAGTCATAGCAGAGAGAATCAAGGACTTAGCCAAGACCATGCCTTACTGTGGAGGGGAAGCAAAGCTTGTATTCAAGATAGTGTTTCTTTATTTCCTTGAATCTAAAATGAGTTTTTTCTGGAGGGGAAACAGAATGTGGAGGAGAAAGCATGCCCCGATTTCTCTCTCTCTTTGGATGAAGGAAAACTCAGGAGGACTGCCAAGGGGGTGGGGGGGTAGATGCATTGCTAAGTGCAGGGAGACAGAGGGACTCTTGCTGGGGCGACTTGGCCTTCCACACTTCTGTGAGGATTTTGTCACCTTGGTCTTTGAGAGGAGTGCTAGCAGGGATATCTGGAGTTCAGCATGGGGAGTGGAGTTAGAGGTTAATGACTCAGGCCTAGTCAACAGTGAGCACGCAGCATCAATGCGAGTCACCGTGGGTGTCATACACGAAGGTGAGAGGGCTGATGGAGCCTGCTGTCCCCAAACTGGAGAAAACGACTTCCTTTGAGTCTTTATTCTCTCTAACTTGTGACTCACCTTCAAATGACGCAGCTGGATGCTGTAGCCATGTCTCCTTCCACCAAAGGTTCCAACTGACTCCAGAGCGTCCCACCACTCAGTGTATATGAATACACTTCTCTGTATTCATTACTATTTCCGCAAGGCTAATCTCCACCTGTTGGGCTGAATTCTCATTTCTGCTTGGCCCTCTTTCTCAACTCTCTTCCTAGTCCTGTTCCCACATTCCAGATGTCTCCTAACCATGCTGCCGCTTGAGTTCTTTTCATTCTCCAAAGGGAAAACCCTGCTTCACGTATTCAGGCAGCCTTTCTTGCTTTCCTTAGTGCTAGAGCACTTGACATTCACAAAATGTAGGACTTTCTTGCAAAATGCTCTCCACCAATGTCTTCCCTTCTCCTTCATGGTGTTTAGCATGTACTGATGACCTACTATATGCCAGGAGCCATACTAAGACTATCACACATTTTAAAGATTCATTTTAATTACATGCATGTATGTGTGTTGTATGTGGTTATGTGTGTGTGCTAGTGTGGGTGCCTGTGGAGTCCAGAAGAGGGTTTTTTCTACTGGAGCTGGAGTTACAGGTGCTTGTGATCTGACTTGGGTGTGGAGAACTGAACTTAGGTCTTTAGCAAGAGTGTCAAGTACACTTAACCCCTGAGCTATCTCTCCAGCTCTGTCATACAATTAAAAATGTAATTTCCCTAACAAGTCCACACTGCAATCCAGTTTCACAAACAAAGAAGCTGAGGTTCAATGACAGTTGGTCCTTTACTCAAGAGGTCCATCCACCTACCTCCAGAACATTCCCAGCATACGACTGCATTCCAGATTCCTTTGTGTATCTACTGCAAACTAACAGTCATTTCCAGGAAAGTTCCCCCATGCATTGCATTTACACATAAAACTGCACCCCACTTCAGAGCTTCACAAACCCTATTTGCTCCCTGTCTCAGCAGTCTCTGACAGTCCCATGCAGGCCCCCCGCCTCGTAAGGTATGTCTCCTATTCCATGAGCATCCTGCCGCCTCGTAAGGTATGTCTCCTATTCCACGAGCATCCTGCCGCCTCGTAAGGGATGTCTCCTTTTCCACGAGCATCCTGCCGCCTCGTAAGGGATGTCTCCTGTTCCACGAGCATCCTGCCGCCTCGTAAGGGATGTCTCCTATTCCATGAGCATCCTGCCGCCTCGTAAGGTATGTCTCCTGTTCCATGAGCATCCTGCCGCCTCATAAGGGATGTCTCCTGTTCCACGAGCATCCTGCCGCCTCGTAAGGGATGTCTCCTATTCCACGAGCATCCTGCCACCTCGTAAGGGATGTCTCCTGTTCCATGAGCATCCTGCCGCCTCGTAAGGGATGTCTCCTGTTCCACGAGCATCCTGCCGCCTCGTAAGGGATGTCTCCTGTTCCACGAGCATCCTGCCACCTCGTAAGGGATGTCTCCTGTTCCACGAGCATCCTGCCGCCTCGTAAGGGATGTCTCCTGTTCCACGAGCATCCTGCCGCCTCGTAAGGTATGTCTCCTATTCCACGAGCATCCTGCCGCCTCGTAAGGGATGTCTCCTGTTCCACGAGCATCCTGCCGCCTCGTAAGGGATGTCTCCTGTTCCACGAGCATCCTGCCGCCTCGTAAGGGATGTCTCCTGTTCCACGAGCATCCTGCCGCCTCGTAAGGGATGTCTCCTGTTCCACGAGCATCCTGCCGCCTCGTAAGGGATGTCTCCTGTTCCACGAGCATCCTGCCGCCTCGTAAGGGATGTCTCCTGTTCCACGAGCATCCTGCCGCCTCGTAAGGGATGTCTCCTGTTCCACGAGCATCCTGCCGCCTCGTAAGGTATGTCTCCTATTCCACGAGCATCCTGCCGCCTCGTAAGGTATGTCTCCTATTCCACGAGCATCCTGCCGCCTCGTAAGGTATGTCTCCTATTCCACGAGCATCCTGCCGCCTCGTAAGGGATGTCTCCTGTTCCACGAGCATCCTGTAGAAGGCCACACACTTGCCTTATTGTGTACTGCGTCTGTCTGAAGCAACTGGATGGGGTTCAGTAAGCATATTGCTTAAACTAAGCCATTCAAGATCCTTCTGAAGGTCTGATTAAAGAAAAAAAGCAAAGATTGCAAATCAAGCTTAGCTGATCAACAGTTGGAAGTTACTTGTAAAACTAACACAAACTGGATAAGTGCAACTACTGTGACCAGAACTTTTAATCAAGAACAGGAGTCTCGATGGCATTTCCTGTCCCTTGGTCATTTGGCAGCGTTCCTCTCTGTAGGAGCGTGTGGGTATCCACATCTGCCCACTCCAAGCCAGCACAACCAACAAGGGTGGATCCCTGATTACCCTCTACACCTGAGGGGAGAAACAGAAACGGACTCTTTTTATGCCATAGATGAGCCCAGACAACTAAAACTGAGAGGAGAAATTTGCAAACATGGAAAAGTTTATTAGTCTGGGCGGAAAGTCAAAATCACTAAGTTTTTCTGAAGCTGTGTGTTAAGCCTCATTCTTGAAGGCTCACGTTGGCCCCTGTAGTGGGCAAGAGACTCATTAATTTAGTTGTACAAGATGGAGATAATGGCTTGCACACCGCTAGATCTATATTGTCCACACCAGGCAAGTTTCAGGGGTGCAGTGGCCTCCAGCATGCACCCACTGTCCTTTCCTACTCCAAAGTGTGCACACGTGCAGGGGTGTGGCTGGGGAGCCCCGGCACCTCACAGATTAACCATGAGACTGTCCAGGGGGAGCCCCGGCACCTCACAGATTAACCATGAAGACTGTCTAGCACCTTCTGTGACTCGGGTAAACACTGGAGAGTGGGGCCTTCTGTAGAGGGCGGATGCTGTGGCAGCCATGACAAAGGCTGGTGGTGCGCTCCTTCACCACCCTCAGCTGCCTACTGGCTCCCTCCAGCTCCCACGGCCCTTCTTTTCCCTTCCCAATATGGTATTTACTTTCATTCTACTGCCTCAAGCTTGGTCTAGAGGAAGGTTTCTATATCTATCTGCCCTTTGTTTGTTTGCCTTGTTGTCGTTTTGTTTTTGATTTCCATTTTTTAAGACAGGGCTTCAGGTAGCTTGGGCTGACCTTCAGCTTTCTATGAGCGTGAACTTCTGATCATTTTGCTTTCACCCCTCCCCCATGCAGGGATTATAGGCATGGGCCACCGTGAACATTCTCATATAGAGTTGAGAATTGGTTTTAGGGGCTTGCACATTCTAGGCAGTCATTCTACCTACTAACTTAGCCACATGTCCAACTCTTCCATTCATGGTTCCTTCTACTTTGTCACAAGACAGACCAAGGTATAGAGACAGATCAAAATCCACCCAGGCTGCTTGTTTCCTGGACAAGGAAGCAGAGAAGATTCCTTTCTGTTCTCAAATTGACAGGGACATCTGGTCCAGATGTCAAAGCCTGTACCTTCCACGATCACGGCTCTAGTTTCACGAAGAATCCTGAGGTGGACACAGGAAGCATTAGAGCCACACACACAATGTCCCCTGCTGTGTCTTAAGAACCAGTGCCTCCTCAAGACAAAGGTTGACTTAGCTTGCAACAAGCTTAAAGTTGCAATAAAGCCTGGAGTTTTCTGGCTGTGGACCACACCTCTCAGACTGACTACCTGGGTTGGAAACATGGAAGCGAAGAATCACCCCTGGCCAAGTTAGAATATCTCCCTTTTGTTCCATTTTCATAGCTGATGTCTCAGATAGAGCAAAGTATAGAGCTATGCACACATTTAGATAGCAAGGTAATATAGAGCTATGCATAGGGTTATATAGTATAGGTAGTATACAGTTATGTATAGAGTTAGATAGTGAGGCAGTATAGAGTTAGGTAGCATAGGTAGTATAGAGCTGTGTATAGAGTTAGTTAGTATAGGTAGTGTAGAGTTAGACAATGTAGGTAGTGTATACAGTTAGACTGTAGGTAGTGAATACAGTTAGACAGTGTAGGTAGTGTATACAGTTAGACTGTAGGTAGTGTACACAGTTAGACAGTGTAGGTAGTATAGAGTTAGACAGTGTAGGTAGTGTATACAGTTAGACAGTGTAGGTAGTGTATACAGTTAGACTGTAGGTAGTATAGAGCTGTGTATAAAGTTAGTTAGTGTAGGTAGTATAGAGTTAGACTGTAGGTAGTGTATACAGTTAGACAGTGTAGGTAGTGTATACAGTTAGACAGTGTAGGTAGTGTATACAGTTAGACTGTAGGTAGTATAGAGCTGTGTATAAAGTTAGTTAGTGTAGGTAGTATAGAGTTAGAGTGTAGGTAGTGTATACAGTTAGACAGTGTAGGTAGTATAGAGTTAGACAGTGTAGGTAGTGAATACAGTTAGACAGTGTAGGTAGTGTATACAGTTAGACAGTGTAGGTAGTGTATACAGTTAGACTGTAGGTAGTATAGAGTTAGAAGTGATGTTGCAAACAGACTTGCAGTCTTGTTCCACTCTCTTTCCACTGTCAAGACGGCACTTGGTCACCAGCATCAGAAAGGCTGACTGTTGTTGATGGCTCAACCCAGGGGTGCTTCCTTCTATGACCAGAAGTCCACAGGGAGGCAGTCTAGGGCCAGCTTAGTGGCCCAAGGAGTCCATGACGACCAGCTCCTTCGAGCTTCCTGCCTTGAATCCTTAGGGATTTGTTATGGGACAAAAATGTAGCCCCAAAGATTTCAGTGGGATGTTGTTTTTCTCAGCAAAGGATGTTGTGATGGCAGAAGAAACAAGCTGAAACACTCAAGGCATCCCAGCACTCCCGGGAGGGAGGCTGCTTCTGGTGTCAGCTGGGACCTTCCCCATCTGTGTCCCAAAGCAGAGACTCCATAGGGGAAACGCCTAAATCCCCTGGGGTCTGCCGAGGAGCGAGCACATGAGAATTCACATCAGGGATGACTGTAGGGCAGGAGATGACAGTGCTCGTTGCTGTCTGTACCCTGACTCTGTACCTGGGATCCAGGTGCAGTGCAAGGAAAGAACGAGCTCCCCAACGTGACCGCTACAGCAGGCCATGTCATGGGCATGTGTCCCAGCTCTATGCACGCAGGTAAGAAACTTAAAAAACAGAATGACTTAAACAAAAGTTCTACTGGGCAGAGGTGGTGCACACCTTTCATCCCAGCACTTGGGAGGTAGAGGTAGGAGTGGGTGTCAAAATGAGAGCAGGGGTGGGGGTTAGAGAAGGAAGACTATGTGGGAGAGAAACTATCCAGTTGGAGAGTGACTAGAGGCAGAGAGGTCCAGGGTGACTCAGTTCTTGAGTTCAAGGGGCTGGGATGATGGTGAGCCGAGCTATCCACAGGGTCAGGAAAAGTTTAGTTGGGGAAACGCAGAAACTCTAAGGTTGAGCAGGAGTCCTTCTGGGTAGAGATGCTCAGGCTTCAAACTCAGGAGGGAGGTCTGCAGAGGCAAAATGCTGAGTGACATCAGTGACACCGAAGGAAGAAGGTAGGGCTTCTTCACCATCACCTTCTTAAACCCTGAGATGGTGTCGCAGCGTTCCACCAGCCGTAGGCATTCACTCACTGACCTTAGCACAGTTGGGTAAATGAAGCCTGCAATTATCTGGAGAACATGAGCCCTGTGGAGAGTCAACTGAGGGAAAAGCACAAACCTCCCGTTCCCCATAACTGCAGGGGAATTGGGGAAAGGCAGCTATTTCTGAGTTCCTAGGGATAAATAATTCCTTGGCTTATGTAACTTTAATGTTTTGCACACACCACCTTATTTGCTGCTCTTCCAAGCCCCATGAGGAAGGCTAGGGAGTGCTTTTCTAGATTGACAAATGAGGAAAGAGATGCAGGCGAGCCTTACAGTTCACCAAGTGAGCTCACAGCCGAGAGCAGGGCTCTAACCAGCCAACCCAATGCTGTTGCTACGCTCACCATCAGAGTGGCAGCTGGTCTGTTAGCTCCTCTTCTGTGCTAGTCTCAGGTCTAAGTCTGAGTCCTGACACGCAAATTACAGTACTCTGCACCCCTTCAAATCCACAGGGATTTAGAGAAAGGGTCCTCAAGTTTTAGTCCACGTGGTAAACAGAATGTGCAGATTCCTAAGCTCTGCCCTCAGGTTCTGTTTCAGGGTATTTGTGAGGAGCCTGGGAAACTGCATCCCATATGCATCTGATACAGATGGCTTACCCGCCCATTTCATCTGATACAGATGGCTTACCCACCCATTTCATCAGTCAGGAAAGAAAAGGGACTGGGGGTGGGGACAGATGTCTAAATTTCTTGTTTCCTTCATCGCCCCTTCCTGTAACTTAGAGCTGAGAAGTTACTGGATTGGTGAGGGTATGGGACGAAGTCAGAACTGCTGACAGATATCGTCACTGCACTTTCAAGTGTCGGACGGTCGCATGTCTCCCCTCTGCTTCTCGATGCTGCTGCGATGGGATACAACTTAGTTAAGCCATCTTCCGTCAGCCCAGCTTCTTGGTCTTATCTTTTGCTTCTCTTATGTCCTTTCCTAAACGTGGTCATGACGACTCTGGGTCCCCTGGCCATTCGGAGCAATCAGAAGGAGATGAGACACAGAGGTTCAGTTGGAAGGTAGAGGGCTTTGTTTACATGCAGACATGATTACAAGCTGCCCTTGGTCTAACTGGTGTACATGCCACACAGTAGGGTTGCTAAAAATGAAGTTCTACATTGTTTCATCTTATTTCCTTGGTGGATAAGAGACACCAGATAAATAGCTGACATTACTGAGTGTACTATGTGCCAGACAGTGAGTATTTTGTGTGAATTAATGTATGTGCCTGATCTTCAGAACCTTGTATGAAACTATCATGGCTGTTGATGAGAAATATTGCCTGAAGTCTTCTCACTGGTGAGTGACGGGACGGTGCTCTGAGACCAGTCCTGCAGACTCCACCCTGAAGCTCACTTTCGTCTCAGCCACTTCCTTTGTTTTGTTCTGGAATACCCAGGTGAGAGGAAGGCTAGGATGTAGTGGCTGGCTCGTGTCTCGTCAGGTGGACACAAGCTAGGGTCACCTGAGAAGAGAGAACCTCAATTGAGAAAATGTCTTCACAGAGTGGCCTGTTTGATTAATGATGATGCAGGAGGGCCCAGCCCATTGTGAGTGATGTCACCCGGGTTGGGTGGTCCTGGGGTGTGTAAGGAAGCGGGCTGAGCAAGCCAGTAAGCAGCATTTTTCTGCAGATTCTGCTTCCAGGTTCATGCCCTGACTCCCCTCAGTGATGGAATGGGGCGTGGGAGTTGTAAGCTGAAATAAACCCTTCCTTTCCTCCCCATGTTGACTTTGGTCATAGTGTTTCATCACAGCGAATAGAAACCCTAACTTCTTCTGAAGGGGCAGCCAGGACTTCTCCTTTCTTTCTCTCCATCTCTTCCCCTTCTTCCCCTTCCCACTCCTTTCCATTTCTAATGAAACGTCTCATACCTTAATTAAGACAGCTGGATCATGTGGAATGCTGGTATTTGGGGACAACCTGGGGGTACATTCTCTCAGTATTGTTAAACTCTGCACAGCGTGGTGAGGAGAATTCTCAGTAGCTAAACGGCTTTCAGCACAAGGGTGAAGGCCTGAGTTTGACTCTTCAACAACTGTGGCAAAACCGGGCGTGGCAGCAGGCCCTTGTTTGCCCAGCTCTAGGGAGGCGGACAGGATGATCCATAGGGCTTGCTGGCCAGCCTACCTAGCCAGATTGGTTGAGTTTCAGGTTCATTGGGAAACCTTATCTTTAAAAAAGAAGTGGCCAGCAATTGAAGAAAGAAACCCAACTTGTGCACATGTATTTATACACACACACACATACACACACACACACACACACACACACACACACACACACACACACACCTCTGCACAGAAACCAGTTCTTAGGAAAACAGATGCAAGGATCAGAATCCACAGAGGAACAAAGCAGAACGTAAACCCTGTTTGAGCTGTTTTAAATAGACAGCATTCTCATCTGCTTGTCCACAGAGACATACCTCGCTGATTTCCCCACAGCCAATGCTGCAATTCCCATAGCCTCAGTGGTTCCGAGACACACATGAGATCAACAGCTGTAGGAATGTTAGTCCCTATCTTAGAGGAAACTATCCACTAGAAGGGAAGGTTGTACCATGAGTTAACACGAATCCAGCGTGACAGTCCCCCAATGGTTTTGCCCTGCCAAAAGTATGCTGGGTGTCATAACGTTGGTGGACACTGGCCTCAGCCCAGTGGTTTCCAGATTTTCTTTATGGAGGGGAATAGACTCAACTCAGCATTTTTCAGTCTCTCAAGTTAGTATGCACACTGATGTCATTTGGAAGTTGTAAGAATCCACATATTAGGCCAAATTCAATCCTGGGTTCAACATCCGTCACCCCTCCTCAAATCAAGCCCCAAGAGCATGGTTAAGTGAGGGTAAAACTTGGCTGGAAGCTTGTTATTTTTTGCAGTTTTAATTACACATACCTCATCCATTTGCCCAATTAGGAGAGATGGTTTTCTGGGGGGAAACTTTGCTGATTGGCGTGTTTCAAAGTCTAGTTCCTCCAGTACTTAACTCAGGAATTCCAAGGCAGCAGTCAAGCAGTCAGGAGCTAGCATTCGGCATGTCAGAGATAGGAAAGAACGTGGAATACGGAATACCTAGTTCAAACCCCATAGTTTTATACCAAAAAAAAAAGAGTCAAGCAAAAATAAACAAAACCCTGGAATTTGGAAGGAAAAGTGTTCAGTCATACTAAACCAATTGATGATCTGGGCAAAGAAAAAATAACCCAGATTCTATTCCCCCTGGGTGGTACATTTTCCACAGTCCCAGCTTGAAAGGGTGACTGTACCCATAGATTTGCTGTCGATGTGTGCAGCACAAGAAAGGGCCACGTTTTTACAGCCAGGAAGATATAGATGGAATCCAAGTCTAACTAGCTTGTATGACTAGTTTCTGAACTTCTGAGTCTCGGTTTTCTGATTGTAGAGTGGGGAAGAACAGTCCATAAATATATAGGGATATTGATATAGTTGAATGAGCTCTTTCCAAGACAAGAGGGATGCAGCTGGTATTTGGTGACCTTTGGTCTCAAAAGAAACTCAGACAATCTACGTATAAAAGGGAGGTGGAAAGTCATTGCGATGGTAGCTTTGGTTTTTAACTTGAGAAGATCTGGTATCATACAAGAAACAAGCTTCCAGACATACATGCGGGAAGCATTATTCCCACCAGGTTGGCCCCCCGGCATGTCTGTGGAGGATTTTCTTGATAAAGATAGTTGGGGAGATCCACCCTAATGGTGGGTGGTGCCATTCCCAGGGCTTGGGTCCTGGACTGCTGAGGAAGCAGGAGGATCCATCGCTGTCTTCTTCCAGGCGTGGATGCGCGGTGACCAGCTGCCTCAGGATGGTGTAACCGTGACTGCCCTGCGACAGGGTATACTCTCGAACTCCAGGAAGCGCTTCCACCCTTAGGTTGCTTTTGCGAGGGTATTTTCCACAGTGAAAGAAGTCACTAATATAATCACCTACGGGATTCTGGGTAGATTTTGGTCCACAGTGTCCTGAGAGATGATAATTTTCTTCAGCATCAGTGACATTTTCAAGCCAGCTTTGTCTCGGTGTGACAAGATGGCTGTCAGTTGCTCCAGGGTTTCCTTCTAGAAATTCTAGTCAATAAAACAAAACAGACAAACACCAAACAAAACCAGAAAGAAAAGCTTTCATTCTTAGTATTTCTAACAATTAAGACCTCAAGATTAAGTTTCATTGAATCTGGTTTGAAAATAAATGGACACACACACACACACACACACACACACACACAGGAACAAATAAATGCAAAATAAATTACCATGCATGGCTAGAAGGTTGGAAAGTCAAGCTAGGGTGGAAGGTCAGGGGTCAGGCTAGGGTGGATGGTCAGGCTGAGGGTGAAAGGTCAGGCTAGGGTGAAAGGTCAGGTTAGGGTGGAAGGTCAGGGGTCAGGCTAGGGTGCCCTCTATTTTTAGGATTGCTGGTGGAGGAGGCGGGAGGACTTGCTAGGAGTATGTAAGTTGAGGGTGGAGGTAGTTAGTTCTGCATGAAGCAATCCAAACGTCCTGGGCTGGATAAAGACAATGGCTTCTGGAGTGACAAAGCCAAGGCCACTTCCTCTCCCTTTGCCCCAGGTTTACCAACCATGGGCGGTTGTTCTCTTAAGATTGCTGTATGTTTAATCTGCACAAAGGAGACAGGTGGTGCTAAAATGATCACTTCTTCACCTAAATAACTAGACTTTCCTGATTTAGAACAAAAAACAGAATATACTTTCCATCAGATATGCTTGATCTATTATCAAAAGAAACAGTAAATTATGTTAAAACAGAAAAAAAAGCTTTCAAATAGGGACACAAAATGCCACTTGCCATCAAACTTGAGTTAGCACATTCTGCAGAACTGTGTTTGGCTTAGACAGTTAGAATGTTGTGAATTAAGATAAAACATTCATAAAATGACTATGAGCTAGTACTGTAAATAAGTATTGAGTGCACACTTTAAAGGTATTTTTTACCAGGACTGTGTTGCAAGCATTCAGTAAACACAGGAAATACAGGGCAGGTCTCCAGAGTTGGGCATGTGTTTGCCATCTGCTCCAGTGTCCTCCAGTGCTCATATGCTGGGAACTTAATCTCCCATGCAGCAGCATTGGGAGGCGGGGCCTAACACAAGAGGGAGCTGAACATGGTGACAGAGAGGACCTCACCCTTAAGAGGACGGCAGTTTATAAGGGGAAACAGGGAAAAACCTGTTAGGACGAGTGAGTTTGTTTTGACTGGGCATGTTAATTAGGTGAGCCAAAGGGGGCTGTGGATTGCCAGACTTCAATGCTTTGATAGCTGGACCTTGGTAGCCAGCTTCAGGAGGAGGATGTGGCCAGTGAGAGACTAGACCTTGGTGGCTAGCATTAGGAATATAAATTTAGCAGGACGAATGGAATGGGGGAGGGGCAAGGCCCGTCAGAGCCATGTTTGCTATGCTTGGGTCTGCTAGAGCTCTTCAGTGATTGGTTATTGCTACTCCAGCCCTTGGGTAGCTGAGGAAGAGGGCTGTGTGTTAGGGATCAGCCTTGACTATATCCCTGTCCTGAAAGCGGGGTAGTTATTGTGAGGTGGGTTACCATAGACAAAAGCATCTAGCTCCTTCCCACATCCCTTCTCACTTAGCTGTGGAGGACGCGTCATGCAGGCCCTCCTAAGAATTGACATCCTTGATTTCGGATTTCTCAGCCACCAGAAATGTAAGGAAGATGCCTTTGTTCTTTATAGAGCACTCATTTTTGAGTATTCTATCCTAGTAGCATGAACAAGCTAAAGTCCTGTCTTCTAGACAGGGTAGGAAGTTAAATTCTAGAACCCAGAAAGGTATCGTGGACAGTGTGTAAGTCTTTGTGGACAGGGAGGAAAAGACATGTTCAATACTCGCTTCCTCAGGGATCCGCTATGTCTTGTCCTTAAACTCTCTATCTGCTAAGTAAGCAAAAGAATCACATTAGATTTTCAAAGCAATTGTGAACATTGAAAGTTGTAGTGTGTGTTAAGTCACTTGATACATGGTGTATGCCATAAAGTTGGTTGTGAAAGAGTAGGTGACTTGGTAAGCTTTGCTTTTATTACCTTACCAACCATCCCTTAGCATCAGCAGTCACATGTTACACACAGACAAACACGCACACAGACACAGTGTCTCACACAGACACAGACAAACACGCACACAGACACACAGAAGCACACACACAGTGTCTCACACACAGTGTCTCATACGCGCCCACACACGCACACTCTCGCACAAGACTCGTCTGGGGTAAGCAAAAAGGCACGTGTCTTCCTGCAGCAGAGCAACGGGAGGACAGTTTAAGTGCGCATGATCAGATGATGAGCTGGGGTCTGGAAACACTGCTGTCACCTGTCGTTGTTGGAAGCTATCTGATAATCTGTTCTTTCAGCCTGAGGCTTCCACTGTGGAACATGTGATCAAGGACACAAAGGTTGGAAATCGTGACGACACATTGGGAAACGGCTGAGATTCTCACAGAGAGAAAAATCTTTTTGCCTTAATGCTAAACCAACTGTTAACTGTATGGCAAAGAAAGGTGACACAGGACAGCAGGGAAGGGGGCGGGCCAGCAACCCCTTGGCTATCTTTGTCTGGCATCTGCGGCCTCTTGCATACTGTAGACATGTCAGTGGTGACAATGGCCCCTTACGAGGGTCACTTCTTCATGTTTACTTTTATTTCAAGCAAGTTAAGCTGCTGGTATTTGATTATTTGGTTGACAGTCAGATCCTCCCCTTGCTCCTTCTGCTCTGAGTGGGGAGCACTAACCAACCGGCCCCTCATTTGATAATGGCCAGACTATCATTGTGGCAGTCTGACTGCTTTGAACACTCTACTGACACCTTGAGGAAACTAAACTTGCACTGTAAGGAGCACCACGGCCTGGACTGATGAAGCCCTCTCCAGTATCTACTGCTCTGGATTCCTGTCCTGTCCTTGGGAGATTTCACTCCCAGCAAGACAAGCCTTGATGAGTCCCAGATGGCCTTGCTCACCCTGAAGTGATCACACACACACACACACACACACACACACACACACACACACACACACACGCACACATGTGCTCACACATGTATGCACACACGCGTGTGCACACACACACACACACACACACACACCTCACCTTGCAGAGGAAAGCCAGGAAAAGTTCTTTCCACCAACCAGCCTTGGAATTTCACCCGACCACCTTGCACCCATAACCAAGACAGGCTGTGACTCCAAGACAGGCTGTGACTCCAAGACAGGCTGTGACTCCAAGACAGGCTGTGACTCCAAGACAGGCTGTGACTTCAAGCCGCTGCTTGCAGGATCCACTCCAGTGACCTCCCCAAGCTGTCAGGAAAGGCAAGCCACAGAGACTCCTGCACAGGAGCCCGTGGTTAGGGGAGGCGACTGAGCTGGCTCGTCCAAGCTTGGTGCCGGCCAGCTCATCCCAATAACTTTCCTTCAAGACTTACTCATCATGAAAGGTGAACATCCCTAGCAATGTGACCTGAGGTCAGTTCTCTGTCTCTTAGTTTCCTGACATGTAATTATTACCCAATAGCGGCCACAGTTAGCGTGCTCAGACAGAGCACTTGCTATTTGGCTCATAGACATTCATTCACATTATCCTCAGAAGGAGAGGAAAGTGACTGCCTTCATCTTCCCAAGCTGAATCCCATGAAAGAGTAGCATAGAGAGTACTTGGACAGAGAAGCGTGATGAAGTACATCACATCCTTCATACTTCATATGGGCCAATGCCAAACAATTCTACATATGCAGTGTTCCGATCATCCGCTGTGAAGTAAGGCTTTTGAGGCAGTCCCGTCCTCAGACATATTTCACAGTAAAGTGGTGAGCCAGCAGCAGTTCTCAGTCCTAGCGTTTGGTGATGAACATCCCTTCTCATCTGCTCCTTTCAGGGCATACGCACATTTTTGGAAAGGAAAATGTGAATTATGGACAGAGCACGGCGGTATTGCGTCCTAATTCTTGTATGGGTCTTCTACCATTTCACTCTCTCTTTCTCTATAAGCATAGTTCACTTAAGATGCTACGTTTCCTAAAACTGGTATTGGATCCTCACCGACGATTTTATTACCATCGGAATGGAAACAGAAGTGGTTTAGACTATCTCTGCCTCATTCTAAGTAACATTATACAGATTTTGCATTGTAGAAATATGTATGCATGCACAAACATGCATATACGTATATGCAAACAACTAATGGAAAAGATGATATGCGAAAGAGAACAAGGAAGGGTTTGTTTCTGGGTTTAGAGGGAGAAAAGGAAAGGGGAATGGTAGACTACAATCTAAATAACTAGGAAAAGCAAAAAGATGTGGGGAGCAGAAGAGAGAGGATGGGGTGTTGAAATTCAGGGCGTCCAGACTGGAGTCCAAGGTGTTTACCAAAACACCATCATCTCCTACCCAACAAATATGGATACCATAGGAGTTAAAAAAGATAACTAACAAGGATACACAGTTACTAATTCAACTGTGCTGTGGTGTAAAGCCATGCAAAGGCACCTTTCATAGTACCTGACACTTAGCAGGCCCTCTATCTTCACCCATCTATCTCCAGCAAGTGACTTTTCTCAATCCTCGTCTTCTCCACGAGTCCAGAATACGCTGTCTGACATCCAAGTGTGAGAGACTTGTGGTGCTCAGTAATTTTGCCCATAAACAGTCTTTGGGTTATTGGGAATCATCTGCTGGGACCTCTCACTTTCTAGAAGGTGTACATCTTAGAAGCACACTAGTTCAATGATGGTCGTGGCAAGACACAAGTGCTTCCTGTCCCTTTTAGCCTCTGTAATGGTCTCTAAGAGGCTACTGTGAGAGATGCCCAAAAGACTACTGTTCCGACCTCCAACCCAATCCCCTCTACCTTCCTCCTTCTCACGGAGGAAGAAGAGGCTGACATTCAGGTAAGGACTGCAGAAAAGACTGGGCATGCTCTTCTCAGTCTCTTTTAAGACCCCTCTAATCTATCTGTGGACAGAAAGACCTTGGTCCCCACATACTGCAGGGAATGCAGTCTGGATCTGTCTAGCTATGCCAGAGTTAGTCAAATAGTCTCTGCTTCAGGTATGGCATCCAGCCCCTGCTGTAAGTTCAGTGCCATCAGAGTTTTACCAGTGATGGAAATGCATGCTTGATGCCAGCACTCGGGAGGCAGAGGTAGCCAGATCTCTGTGAGTTCAAGGCCAGGCTGGTCTACAGAGTGAGTTCCAGAAATCCAAAGCAATACAAAGAAACCCTGTCTCGAAAAACCAAAAAAAAAAAAAAAAAAAAGGAAAAGAAAAAGAAAAAGAAAGAAAGGCTGTTCCGGCAGGACCAGGAAATTAGCTGATCCAGGGAGACCAGGGAACCGGCTGTTCTGGCGGGTTCAGGAAACCAGAGGAGCCAGGGAGACCAGGGGACCAGCTGTCCCAACAGGTCCAGGAAACCAGAGGAGCCAGGGAGACCAGGGGACCAGCTGTCCCAGCAGGTCTAGGAAACCAGAGGAGCCAGGGAGACCAGGGGACCAGCTGTTCCGGTGGGTCCAGGTAAAATAGACCCTGCATCTGGGCCTGTGTTCCAGTGCCTGGGGATCACCTGCACAGAGCTTCCAGTCCTGGTGGGAGCCAAACACCCCCAGATGCCAGGTCTTCTCTCCCACCAACAAGACCAGGAAACCAGCAGATACAGCAAAGGGTCCAGGGGACCAGGTAAGAGGCTAAGCACCCCAGATTCCTGGTCTTCTTCTCCACCCAAGGGACCAGAACGAGGACAAGGAATAGAAGAACTACCAGATTATTGGACTTTCTAGCACCCACCAAAAGCAACTCTGGTCCCGTAACCACCAGACCAGTAAGGGGCTCTTTCTGCACCCACTAGAAGAAGAGATGGGAAAGAGACAATACAAAAACACACTCAGCAACAGAAAAACAAATATGACACCACCAGATTCTAGAGACTCCACACCAACAAGACTCCAACATTCCAATGCAAATGAAGCAGAAGAGAATGACCTTAAAACCACTTTCATGAAAATGATAGAGGCCCTAAAAGAGGATATAGGAAAATCCCTCAAAGAAATGGATGAAAAAACAAACCAAAAAATACAAGAACTGGAAGAAAAAACAAACCAAACAAAGCAGGAAATGGAAGAAAAAACAAACCAAAAATGCAAGAAATGGAAGAAAAAGCTAACCAAAAAATGCAAGAAATGGAAGAAAGAATAAACCAAAAAATTCATAAAATGCAGCAAATGGACGAAAAGATAAACGAAAATCGCAAGAAACAATGCAAACAGTGCAAGGGTTGAAAACTGAAATAGAGACAAAAAAAAAACACAATCTGAAGAAAGGCTGGAAATAGAAAAGCTGGGCAAACGGTCAGGTACTACCGATACAAGCATTACCAACAGAATACAAGAGATGGAAGAGAGAATCTTAGGTGTTGAAGATACACTAGGAGAAATGGATTCATCAACCAAAGAAAATCTTAAGTCCAACAAATCTTTAACACAAAACATCCAGGAAATATGAGACACCATGAAAAGACCAAACCTAAGAATAATAGGTATAGAATAAGGAGAAGAAAACCACCTCAAATGGGCAGAAAACATATTCAACAAAATCATAGAAGAAAACTTTCGCAACCTTAAGAAAGACATGCCAACGAAGGTACAAGAAGCTTACAGAACACCAAATAGAGTGGATCACAAAAAAAGTCTCCTTGCCACATAATAATCAAGACCCCAAGCATACAAAATAAAGAAAGAATACTTAGAGCAGCTAAGGAAAAAGGTTAAATAACGTATAAAGGCAAACCTATCAGAATTACACTTTACTTCTCCATGGAATCTCTGAAAGCCAGAAGGTCCTGGATAGATATTCTACCAACACTAAGAGACCATGGATGCCAGCCCAGACTACTGTACCCAGAAAAGCTCTCAATCATTATAGATGGAGAAAACAAGATATTCCATGACAAAACTAGATTCAAGCAATACGTATCCACTAACCCAGCCCTACAGAAAGTTTTGGAAGGAAAACTCCAACCCAAGGAAGTTAACTACAACCAGAAAAACACAGGCATTAGAGAATCCCTCTCTACCAACAGCCAAAAGAACAAAGGGGTAAAATTCTACACATAATTCCACCACCAACAACCATCGCAAATCGAAGAAGGATGAGCAATCAATGGTCATTAATATCCCTCAACATTAATGGCCTTAACTCACCCATAAAAAGACATAGGCTAGCAGAATGGATTTGAAGACAGAACCCATCCTTCTGCTACATACAAGAAACACACCTCACCCTCAAAGACAGACATTACCTGAGAGTTAAAGGTTGGGAAAAAATTTTCCAATTAAATGGACCCAAGAAACAAGCAGGGGTAGCAATCCTAATATGTAACAAATTAGACTTTAAAATAAAATCAATCAAAAGAGATGAAGGAGGTCATTACATACTCATCACAGGCTAAATCCACCAAGATGAAGTGTCTATCCTGAACATCTATGCGCCAAATACAAAGGCATCCACATGCGTAAAAGAAACATTACTAAAATTTAAATCACATATAAAGCCCCACACACTTATAGTGGGAGATTTCAACACACCACTCTCACCACTAGACAGGAATACCAGACAGAATCTCAACAAAGAATCCAAGGGTCTAATAGAAGTAATGACCCAACTGGGATTAACAGATATCTATAGAACATTTCATCCACATAAAAAAGAATATACCTTCTTCTCACCACCACATGGAACCTTCTCAAAAATCGACCACATACTTGGCAACATATCCAACCTCAGCAGCATCAAAAAAATTGGAATAACTCCATGCATCTTATCAGACCACCATGCTTTAAAATTAGAATTCAACAACAACACAAATTGCAGAAAACCTACAAACTCGTGGAAATTGAATAATGCACAACTGCACCATTCCTGGGTCAAAGAAGAAATAAAAAAGAAATTAAAGACTTCCTAGAATTCAATGAGAATGAAGACACAACATACCCAAACCTATGGGACACTTTGAAAGCAGTGCTACAGGGGAAGTTCATAGCACTAAGTGCCCACATGAAGAAACTGGAGAATAGTTATATTAGAGAATTAACAGCACAGCTGAAAGCTCTAGAACATGAAGAAGCAAACTCCCCGAAGAGGAGTAGACACCAGGAAATAATCAAATTGAGGGCTGAAATCAATGAAGTGGAAACTAGGAAAATAATACAAAGAATCAATGCAACGAAGAGTTGGTTCTTTGAGAAAATCAACAAGATAGACGAACCTTTGTCCAAACTTACCAAACAGCAGAGAGTGAACATGCAAATTAACAAAATCATGAGATTCGCAGGCAAATGGATGACACTAGAAGAAACCATCCTGAGTGAGGTAACCCAGTCACAAAAAGAGAAACATGGCATGTACTCTCTCATATATGGATTTTAGACAAGATCTGGGGAGTGCCAGCCTACAATCCTATGGCCAGAGAGTCTGGGAAACAGAAACTTTATTTAGTGGCTGATCGAAGAAGAGGCAGACTCCCACGGCTAAGTACTGAGCTAAACTCAAGAAAGCCAGTAACAGAGAGGGAGGACTGATGACCAAAGGAGTTAAGACTGGGCTGGTTTAACCCCCAGAAACAGCTGACCTGACAAGGGGTTAACTCTTGAATCCCAGGCATTAGCCTGGGAATCCAACATGAGACTGATCAAGACCCCTTGAATGGGGGTATCAGTGAGGAGGCCTAGGTAATCTATTGAGCCTTGGGTAGTAGATCAGTATTTATCCTGAGTATACACATGGACTTTGGACTCCCATCCAACAATGTGAGATAAACTCTCACCCTGAACTCTTGGGGGAGGGTCTAGATCCTGCCCTGGATGAAATGACAGACTATGGACACCCCATGGAGAGCCTTACCCTCCCTGGGGATAATGGGGGAGTTGGGGGGAGGGCACGGGAGGAGGGGAGGGAAAGGGAGAGGGACCTGGAACTGACTTGTGAACGAACCATGTTTCTAATCTAAATTTAAACATAAAAAAATTTTTAAAAAAGAAAAAGAAAAAGAAAGAAAATGCTGTACTCGGGTAGCCGTGTTCAGTAACCTGGGTCTTCCTCCTCCTTGTCCTCTTCCCTCCTGGGCACAGGCTTTGAAAACACTTTATGGAGATTTTTGTTAGAAGCAATGTCACATGACCAATCGTGGCCAATATTTTATAAATTGGAAACAGCAAGCCTTGATGGTGGCACATGTTCAAAGTCGACGAGACTTGATGCTTCTTGGCTAACCTGGGAGGACCCTAGATGCCAGCACTCCATCCTAATAAGAAGTAAACAGATGTGCAAACTGAAATAGACTGTTCTTAGCTCTGTTCGAGAAAACGGTAGGACTGTAGAGACACATGGATGGATGCAGGCAGCCATGAATTGCCAGAGAAGAAGCACCCACAGGAAACAGTAAGGGCAGAATAAGTGGGCAAGTAATTGGTAGATTGTTGGAGTGGCTAAGCAGACCCCAAGGAAACCCATCAAAGCTAAACACTCTTCCTTTTACTTCTAAGAACTCTACCACACCCTTATACTAAACGTCAGGGGTGCTGAATATTGGGAGACCCTCATCTTGAAATACATCAGAACCCTCTGTTCTCAACAATGCCTTTCTTCGTGAACAACTGTTTGACCAGAGCACAATCTTCAGGGATTATTAGAACCTAAGATGCAACGGGGAAGTGGAAATCCAAACTCAAGCTCCTTCCAGCTCTTCTTCTACCACAGGCCAGGAATAGAAAGGATGGGGCTAAGAAGTGTCAGGCCATAGTGGTTAAGAACGCTTACTGCTCTTGCAGAGGACCTGAACTCAGTTCCCAGCACCCATGGCAGGTGGCTCATAACTTCCTGTAACTCTAGCTCCAGGGAGATCTGACACCCTCTTCTAGATCTGTTCTGTGGCCACTGCATTTATGCATATATACCCATGCACACACAGACACAGACACATGCACATGCACACACACACACACACAATTGCAAATAGAATAAAATCTTTCAAAGCAATGTGTTTTTGAAAGTAAGTACATATGAAATTCATAGCCCAGGGAATCTTCCAAAGACTGACACCTAAGTATGGGATTATAGGACACACCCCCTACATACTCCCAATACACATCTGACAGTTGTATAAAGTCCTGTAGACCACATCTACCTTGGCACAAAAATTATGATGCATATCAAAAGACACAAAACTGAAAGAGACCAAAGAGTCAAACACAGAAGCAGTGTTGGCATGATTATTATATAAGGATTTAATGTCAAAAAGACTTTATAGAAGAACAAACATATAACAGCAATCAAAAAGAAATAAAAGAAATGCCAGAGTTGGAAACACGCTCCTGAGATCTCAACTATGGATGCTCAGACACACTCACCAGCAAACTAGGAACAGAAACTTGCAAAACTGAACAGGAGAAAAGAGAAAGAGACTAAAACTGAAGCAGAAATTGAATTGGTCTTAGTAATAAAAACCCACAGTCAGCTATTAGGGGCGAAAGCTGAAAGATCAGAGAAGCAGAGCAGCCAGCCACAGGAGCTCTTGCCTCTACGAAATCCTCACAGAGAAAAGGGGACTGGGCTCCTGTCTCTACAAATCCTCAGACTGAATGGGCCAGGATGCTCAGACCACAGCCCAAGACAGCCTGAGCGAGCCCCTCCTCTTCCTTATAGGGGGTCACTTCCTCACACTGAAGTCACACTCCAAGGCCATTACCTTAACTCTATTGGCGGACCAAGATGCCACTACAGTCGGCACGTTTGGTTTTGAGGAAAAGTGTTATTTATAGAGAAGGAAAATTACATAAGTCAGAAAATGCATCAAATATTTAGGGAATGCAGAGAAAATAAAACCCTCTTGCTATTATTAATTCATCCGACAAATAATAACTTTGCAAGAGGTACAGTGGGTAAAGGCACACGTTGCCATGCCTGATGACCCGAGTTCCATGCCTGGAACCCATGTGACACGGAGAACTAACTCTTGAAAGTTATCTCCACATGTGCACAAGTGCATGGACACACACACACACACACAAAACACAGTTTCTAGTTCCACTAATTATGGCTGTATATGAGAACCAATCACAGGCCTCACACCACATCACTGGCAACTTTCTGTTATTGGGACAAGCAACATCCAGAGAGCGCCTTGACTGCACTGCTAGAAGGGCCATGGTAGAGAATGGCCGGCACCAAGCTTGGACGAGCCAGCTCAGTCGCCTCCCCTAACCACGGGCTCCTGTGCAGGAGTCTCTGTGGCTTGCCTTTCCTGACAGCTTGGGGAGGTCACTGGAGTGGAACCTGCAAGCAGCGGCTTGGAGTCACAGCCTGTCTTGGTTATGGGTGCAAGGTGGTCGGGTGAAATTCCAAGGCTGGTTGGTGGAAAGAACTTTTCCTGGCTTTCCTCTGTAAGGTGAGGTGTGTGTGTGTGTGTGTGTGTGTGTGTGTGTGTGTGTGTGTGTGTGTGTGTAACGTTTTCCAGATAGGAAGAGGAAGCTGATATCCAGCAAAACCTGGTCTCTACACCAGAAGGAAACTGGGTCTCTAGAAGGACTAGCCCTTATTTTGGGAGTCTTTAGTCCTTTGAGGGTGACTGAGAAAGAACTGAACTTTGGAGTAAAGCTGGAAGAATTCTGTGGGCTTCTAGAATCCCAACACTGACACCTCTGGTGAGGGGACATTCTGTTGTGTCTAAAGCCTCTGTGGGGCTGCTGTTCGTGCTACCAGAGGAATTTTAAAACATTGTATTGCCTGGTTTTGTGCAATATTTAATTTCCTCAAAGTCTTCCATGACTGTTGTTTAAAGAGATCAAAACCACCACGTGAGCAGGCAGGAAAGAGTGGCCAGTCCCATACTGTAGACTAGAAACGAGGGTACATGTTCTCTCAGGGAGTCACAGCTGGCTCCAGAGCTTAGCAGCAAGCCCTTCTCCTCTCCCTGGTCAGCACAGCCGTGAGGAGTGAGCCTCCATGGAGGTGGAGGCTCCCATTCAGTGCACTGTTGAGTCCCTCTTGCCTGACAGTGTCCTACCTAATGTAGGAGGTCTTAGATATAAATGATTCTGTGGGGGAAAAACTAAAAAGGGAACCCCCAGAAGTCAGGACTATCTGGAGATCAGGCAGAGTTGAACCTTTAGAAAGAAAGAACTGGAGTGCTGGAGAATGCTGGGGAGTCACGCACGGCCGGTCTGGCACACGGTGGGTGAATTGTTAATACAAAGACTGTCCACAGTGCTGCAATGACAAATATTGCTTGATTTCATTTGTTTCAATCAGAAAGAAAGGGCCCAAAGCAGACAGGAGCATGGATGCTATGCTTAGCCTCCGTGTTGCCCAGACTATTGACTTACAGTCCCTCAGAGCCCACTTCTCACTATCTGTTGTCTTTGCAGCCCGCCTTATCTTTCCCTCCCCTGTTGGCCAATACTTTGAGGTGCCAGATCCTTAGTCATCTTTGTCCCACAACATGAAGCTCCTTGGACTCAGTTTGAAAACTAAATTGCTCTCCCTTCTTCCTTACATGGCAGGCAGAGAGCAGAGGGTTTTGCAGACATGGACTGCAGGGTCCCTCGATGCCCATCAAAATCGTCTGACTCCATCCCGGGCTTTCCAGAAATTCTCCGCTGCTGCCGTGGCTTCACCGCCCTGGCTCCAGCCCAGGCCCAGGTGCACAGCTGGCTGAGTCACATTTGTCTGTGAGGAACAGGTGGGGAAAGCAGTCTTCAGAGCCGATGAGGCGTGCAGTCCTGAGCGGTGAGGCACAGGGCTGGGAACCAGGGTGCTCTGTTCTTCCCCTCCGCCCAGCCCAGCAGGCTATTCTCTGCTTGACACTGGGGCCACCAGCCTCTCGGCTGCCTTGTGAGGCTGCCAGACTTGCAAGAGGGGTATGGCTTGCTTTGTGGTGACTCTTAGCTTTGAATATTTAACCTGGCTCGCAGAGAGCTTAACCTGTGAGTGTGCCTATTAGCTGATTATCAGGAGCCAATAGCCATAAGAGTAGTAGAGCTTGAGTCCCTAGCACTCACAGTAAAAGCTGGTTATGGTGGCTTGATCCTATTACCCCAGCCCTTGGGGTTGGGGCAGAGAAAAATAGAGGTGTGCACACATGCATGAGCACGCACAAGCACACGTGCACACACACACAGAGAGAGAAAGAGAGAGAGAGAGAGAGAGAGAGAGCAGGAGGTCGATGTCTAATAAGGACTTTCTAACTCCACCCTTATGTGGTAGAAGGTGGAAAGGGCCAGAAAGGAATAAACAGCGTCTCTGTGTCTCTGTGCTGTGGGAGGGCAGGAGAGAAAACCCATTCCTGTGACCATTTCCCTAACCTTTTGTTTGAAGTGTACAAATGTATTTAATACAGAGTGATTATACATCAGGGCATCCACTTCCTTAGGCATTTAAAACTTTGTTTTGGTTATACATCAGGACTTCCACTTCCTTAGGCATTTAAAACTTTGTTTTGGTTAGCACACAATAGTTGTATGTGTTTGTGGACTATAGTACCATAATTCAGTGAATATATACATGTGTCTTGATGAACTCTTGGTCATTAGCTCTTATATCTCTTTATCATTACTGTTGTTTAGAGCCTTCAAATTCCTGCTTTTTAGTTCTTCACAAACTGCATAGTTTCTTATGGAGAGTTCGAGAGTCATCTTTCTATCCACTGGGATGAAGAACTCATGACCCAAATGCCTTCCAACACCAGCACCACATTCATTTTGGGGACCCATTCCAACCGTAGCAGTATGTTATGGCAAGTTCATGTCAGAGTCTGAACTCCATCTCAGGTCTTTTTGGCATTTAGCTCCACCCCACGACCACTGTGTTACATGACTTCTCTTATTTTCATTTGTGTCTGTCAATATGGTATGACTGCCTTTGCAGACGTATCCCTGCCCTTGATGGAGTTTGGTGAAGGCGGTATGTGCTCGCTAGTGTTTCAGGACCTCCGCCCTCACCCCTACCCTCATACTATGAGCTGACCTTTCTGATCTCACCAACGTTTTGTTGTCCTTCAACACTGCAGGACTCTTCAACTCAGGGACATACTACCTTCTGACGGCTCACTCTTCCTCGTGTCACCTCTTTCTCAGATTTGATAAAACTTACAGTGGCTGAGAGGCTATCTATCGCTAACACCTCTCTCACTCCATATGTGTGTGTGTATGTATGTGTGTGATGTATGTATGTGTGTATGTATGTATGTGGGTGTATGTATGTATGCATGTATGTATGTGTGTGATGTATATACGTGTGTGTATGTGTGTATGTGTGTATATGTGTGTGTATGTGTGTATGTGTGTATGTGTGTATGTATGTATGTATGTGTATGTATGTATGCATGTGTGTGTATGTGTGTATGTGTGTGTATGTATGTACATGTATGTATGTGTGTATGCATGCATGTGTGTATGTATGTATGCATGTGTGTATGTATGTATGTGTGTATGTATGTATGTAATCACCTCTCTGCTCTCCCATTGCATTGCGCTGAGACTCTAACCCTGCCCACTGTTTCATTTTCCTTCCTAGCTCTCACGGCCACCTGGTGCTACGTTCTCTGTGTTTAGAACACTTTATAACCCATGAAGTAGCCAGCAAATAGTTGTTGAATGACTGTATTGGCAAATGAAGTGATCCAGGTGCACTGATCCAGATTATAAGTCCAATCTCCTATTATATATAACTTAAAGCAAACGCTGACATGTCAAGGCAGAAGTTGGTGTAGTCCGGCTATTGAATGTAGTAAGCAAACTTAGCACAAAACATGTAGAAATAAGAGATTTTTTTTACTGTGCTCACATATAGACTACATGATTATAATTACTAATTTGGTCATATTAAGTTAATTCTGTTGTTTAAAAAGATCTGTTTATTTCTCAAAAGAAAATTATGTGTCCTTGTTTTGTTAAAAAGTTCTGTTTTCTGACATAATCTAAGCTTTGTTACAAGCATAGAGCTAAAACAGAAATGGTACAGGTTGCAGTCAGTCACATGGCAAGCTTGCCACATGACTGGCTGGTAGCCATTTTGCTAAAGTTAAAAAAAGTCTTAAATCACCATCTCGACTGAAGGTGACCACAATGGAAGTTATGAGGTACCATCCTATGAACAAGTTTTTTAAGATTAAGATTTAAAATGTTAATGCTTCTATACACAGGAATGCTAAGCTTTGTAATTATCAAAAGTCATACAGCTTGGATCCACTTTTCAGAGCCCAAAAGGATTCCAGAACCTGTCTGTTCCTGAGGATGGGATTTTCTCCCCTGGTCTTGGGATTCCTGCCCTTCCTGATAACTAAAACTATGGGTCTAAAGAGTTCCAATTAAATACATAAGTTTTACCTTCTGTTCCTAGTTTAAACATGTCTTAGACAGGTTTCGGCTTCCAGCAGACACATCTGCACATCAGTTACTGAGTACAGCCTGCTCCTAAAGACTGCGAGCCCTGGACTTGCTGTGGACGTGAACCAGTCCAGCCGACGTGGACACCCCCTGTCTCTTCAACAGAGTCTGTCAACCAGCTGTTCCTGATGGATACCCAATTGTCTGAATTCCCTTTTTGCTTTTGACTAGCATTTCAGCCTTCTTGGGTCCCCTAACTAGTCACAAAGTCAGCAGGAAGTAGCATGGAAAAGAATATGTCACTCCCTTTTCCCTGGTTGAGATGGTAAATCAAAAGGAAATGCCCTTGCATAGGGAACAGTATGATAAGATACAAATGTCATTCCCACAGAAAAATCTGTTGGGTAACGACAGGGCCTGTTAACACCCCTTTGAGTCCCTAACCGGCAGGACTCAGGATTGAGTACTGTCATGGGTACATGGAGAAGGGAGGAATGTAGTGACCAGTCCCCCATTTTAGCAGCCATGATAGGCTACCATGTGCTTGCATGACCTTGCCGCTCCTGTTCTGGTCACTAGGAGGTCAGATGCCCTCCTCGTGGCTAGGAACCAATCAGGAGTTAACCAATGTGGCTGTGCTTTACGGCTCTGGGTGTGCACCCTCCTCGTGGCAAGGAACCAATCAGAAGTTAGCTGGCAGGACTGTGCTTTATGGCTCTGTGTGTGCTCTACAGACAGTGCACAACAGTGACGTGCAGAGCATAGCAACCATAACAACCAGTTGACCAATCAGCATAGGGAGGGTCATTCAAACTTGGAAGTACACCAAACCTGAGACTGTAAGACCCCTAGACATTCCCTTTACTCTGCCTTTAAGATCTACCGCCTTGGTGGAGGATGAAGGGCCCGAGCTAATGGGTTTAGCTCGTTAAATAACTTCAATAAAAGACTCATTGCTTTTGCATCGAAAAAAAATTTGGATTTGATGCCATGTAGAAAGTTACTTGTCATCCATATGATCATGTGGACTTAGAACCCCATTACAGATTACACAAATCTCTACAGTCTCCTAATTGTCCCAGCAACAATAAATACCTATGCTTCAGAAATTACAGACCACTTTTTACTGAGCCTCTCTAACAAGCAAGATAGTTGGGTCAATGTGGCTGAAATAAACAATGAATTTGGTGTCTCCCACATACAAGTTTGCATCCTTTTTGGTTACAATCACTAAAACTGGATGATCTACATGAGAACTCTAACCATCTATTTCCACATGTATAAAATCAGAATGAAATAATGTGTTGAGGGTTTTGTTCATTGATTCATAGTTTTGGAGTAAATATTCTGTGTGGTAGTTTGAAAGAAAAAGGCACCCATAGGGAGTGGTACTACTAGGAGGTGTGGCCTTGCTGGACTAGGAGTGGCCTTGTTGGAGGAAGTGTATCACTGTGGGAGTGGGCTTTGAGGTCTCCTGTGCTCATGCTATGCCCAGTGACACAGTTGCTTCTACTGTCCGGGGATTGTGATGTAGCACCCTCAGCTCCTTCTCCAGCACCATGTCTGCCTGCATGCCGCCATTCCTAGTGGCCATGCTGATAATGGACTAAACCTCTGAAACTGTAAGCAAACACCAATTGAATGCTTTCCTTTATAAGAGTTGTCATGGTCATGGTGTCTCTTCACAGCAATAGAAACCCTAACCAGACTCTCTGTAGGTGCTTTCTAGATGTATAGAGTAAACCATGCAAAGATCCCTGATCCTTGGAGTTCATACTTGAGTGAGCACATGTACAAAAGAGTTTTCATACCAGTAAGTGCCAGCTTAACATTCTATCTTCTGTTCTCTGGCTTTTTGCCATCTGTCCACCCTTATTGCCGGTATCTGGAGACTCGACTACATTCCAATGCCTGTGATAACTGGTCTTGGTTGTCAACTGTTTTGAGAGACATGTAGCAATAAAAGAACACACCCGTATGCCTGGGGTTGGGTGGGGGCACTTCCAGAGAGGACTGACACACGGCACAGAGCCTGAGGGGAAAGAGCTCCCTGAATGTGGGCCACATTCTCCAATGGACTGGTGCCCAGGGTGATAAGGGACATCCAAGGCAGGTAGTGTGCAGGTTGGCAAGTCCCCTTTTCTCTGAGTGAGGGCATCTACCAGGGCTGCCATCTGCTGACAGCAGACTCCTTTGGCCTCTCAGAATGGACTCAATGCTAGCACCTCTTCAGGGAACACAAGGCTTTCTGGTCAAAACTGAGGCTGCCTAAGATGTCTTGCTTCTTGGACTGGGAACTTGGCTGCTCTGGCAGATATCCAGCCACTGATAAAGCCAACATAAAATCTGCTTTTATTATATACACATTCTAGAGAATACATTGCAAATATATACCTGGGCATTGATACATGCTAATGCAGTCTGTTTTCCCCATCTGACTCTGCGAGCATGGACCACACTCGTAGGCATACATTCTCTTCTCAGTGTCAGATCACTGTTGCTAGTGATGGATGTAGGGATGGGACTGTGATCCAGGCCTGGAGGTTGAGATAGGGAAGGAGAGCTTCTGGAGGTTAGGCAGAAGGTGTCCTTTCTTCTATAAAGGGAAGACAGCATGGTGACTAACCTGTTTTGCCTCTGGGAATGGTCATGTCCAGACGCTACACTGGGAATTGGCACAGATGAATGAAGTGATGGAGGAAGAAAATAACTCTTAAGACATAAAGAAAGCGAGGGGGGCAGCTCTCAACGCTCTTGCCGCCCCTCCCTCAAGCTTTGTGTTTAGTGCTGCAGTGGGAACCAGCGTTTTCTGACACCTGTACTCAAAGACATTAATTGATCTGCGCTCATGATATTCTTTTCCTCATTAGTGAGATCATGGGAATTGGGTATCTTTCATATTTATGTGTCTATTTGCATTCCTGGACTGTTTTATATAAAGTGACTGGTTAACTCGTAGATCAACAGTTTTATGTCTACAATTATGTATTTATACCTTGTGCACATAATCTTTTATTTTTTTGCAGGTCCAATATTCACTATTTTACACACATAAGAAAGCAATAAAAACTAACTTCTTAGTACTTGAATATTACAGATCTACAATTTAAAAATTCATGTACTTTAAATCTAGGTTCTCAGACTTGGTATTTCCATGGCAGGTTAATGTGAGATCATGACCTAGGACAAACAACCCACATTTCTTTTATAAAACCCTTGAGTGTGGCTGAGCCTGCAAAAATCAAGGAGTGTCTCTGTTCTTACCATCAAGCAGAGTGAGGGCGGTGCCCACTTGCCCTGTGATTTTGTGTAGTGAGGTCATGGGAACTGGACAAGGTTTGCCCTGAGTTCTGACGTGAAAGCCTGAGGTCTGGGTGATGTAGTGTTGACACGTTATAGCCAGTGATGCTGCTCTTACAGTGGAGAGGACAAGACAAAAGCTGCAGAGACACATTTGACAGATGGGTCTCAACACGTGAGGCTTGCTAGAGAGAGCTGTCATCGCGCATGGAGCACATCTACCACAAAAGTTTACTTCACTTCGGTTCTGTTAATATTCAACATCTATTGCATGTTTGCAACTGTGAGGGATGTAAAGACAGGAAATATGTCATCCTTTCCTGAGGAAATATTCTTAAATAAATTGGGAGATGGTACCTGAACAGGGCTGAAACTGAGACCTCAGAGAGCCACAGCTATCTGGGGGATAGAAGTAATTTCTGGAGGTGGGTACCATTTCCCTTTGTCCCTGAAAGAAGACAGGAAAGTTTGTAAATGGGAAAGGGGGAGGACAGAGGGAGACCAAGCATTAGGGATACTACAGGCTGAGAAGAGTGTGAACACAGAGTTAGAGGACTCTCCATGCTGAGAAGAGTGTGAACACAGAGGACACTCCATGCTGAGAAGAGTGTGAACACAGAGTTAGAGGACTCTCCATGCTGAGAAGAGTGTGAACACAGAGAACACTCCATGATGAGAAGAGTGTGAACAGAGTTAGAGGACACTCCATGCTGAGAAGAGTGTGAACACAGAGGACACTCCATGCTGAGAAGAGTGTGAACACAGAGGACACTCCATGCTGAGAAGAGTGTGAACACAGAGGACACTCCATGCTGAGAAGAGTGTGAACACAGAGTTAGAGGACACTCCATGCTGAGAAGAGTGTGAACACAGAGTTAGAGGACACTCCATGCTGAGAAGAGTGTGAACACAGAGTTAGAGGACACTCCATGCTGAGAAGAGTGTGAACACAGAGTTAGAGGACACTCCATGCTGAGAAGAGTGTGAACACAGAGTTAGAGGACACTCCATGCTGAGAAGAGTGTGAACACAGAGTTAGAGGACACTCCATGCTGAGAAGAGTGTGAACACAGAGGACACTCCATGATGAGAAGAGTGTGAACAGAGTTAGAGGACTCTCCATGCTGAGAAGAGTGTGAACACAGAGTTAGAGGACACTCCATGCTGAGAAGAGTGTGAACAGAGTTAGAGGACTCTCCATGCTGAGAAGAGTGTGAACACAGAGTTAGAGGACACTCCATGCTGAGAAGAGTGTGAACACAGAGTTAGAGGACACTCCATGCTGAGAAGAGTGTGAACACAGAGTTAGAGGACACTCCATGCTGAGAAGAGTGTGAACACAGAGGACACTCCATGATGAGAAGAGTGTGAACAGAGTTAGAGGACTCTCCATGCTGAGAAGAGTGTGAACACAGAGGACACTCCATGCTGAGAAGAGTGTGAACACAGAGGACACTCCATGCTGAGAAGAGTGTGAACACAGAGGACACTCCATGATGAGAAGAGTGTGAACAGAGTTAGAGGACTCTCCATGCTGAGAAGAGTGTGAACACAGAGGACACTCCATGATGAGAAGAGTGTGAACACAGAGTTAGAGGACACTCCATGCTGAGAAGAGTGTGAACACAGAGTTAGAGGACACTCCATGCTGAGAAGAGTGTGAACACAGAGTTAGAGGACACTCCATGCTGAGAAGAGTGTGAACAGAGTTAGAGGGAGGCTGGTTGCCTAGGAGACCTACCAGCCCCTCTCCAGGCTGCATCTGTTTGTCCCTTCCACTCTCAACAGCACACTGGCAGGCGTGTGTGAGAAAAAGCTGATCATTCATCATTTACTAGGACCTCTTATTTCTATGACAAAGACAGTAGCTGGGAGAGGGAAGGAGGAATAACCAGCCATAGGGCCCGTGTTATATATTCATGTCTTATTTTACTACATCTGTGCATTAAGGGACAAGTGTCTAATTTGAAGTAGCATGCAAAGGATGTGTTGATGATGTCAGCTAATTCACGAGGTGGTTATGTCCTCCGGAATTTGGAAAACGACAACATTCAATCCTACTTAGGTCTATGGTCTCCTGTGGCATGGGTTCTTGACCAGGTTTGAAGCAGCAGGCATGGATTCTCCGGCATGAAGCAGGTCTCAAATCCTCTCAGGAACCAGCTGTTACTCTCCAACAGCAGCGCCACTGTTGCACACCTGGCACGTCTTGCTTGGCAGGCTGGTCTTTAGATGGCAAAATTCATAGCTGGGTAATGATGCCTTTTCCTCCTCATCAGCCTACAGAGCTCCTCCAGAACTATGGAAGCTAGCTAGCAGAAGGAAGCTGTCGGTTCAGTTCCAGTTGCCTTCTCTGTTCATACAAATAAGGTGTGCAGTGTTCAGCCATAGGGTCTGAGCTTGTTCTAGTGGGCAGCCAAGAGAAACATCAGGCAATTGTACAGGGGCGTGGGGGAGAAAGTCTAGGGCCTTCTTGACCAGCAACACATAACAAGGTATCCAATTGTGGCGCTGGGGCGTTTGTTTAATAAACCTCAGTTTCTGATGGCAGGTCTTTTCAGCTGTGCAAAGTAAAGGAATCTATTAGCTGGAAGCCATAATGGACTTAGAATGTCCTGGCTTCCCAGAAGCAATTTGTATGTCTTGTATCTACGTTAAGGTCAGTGTTAGGAACTCCTATCTTAAAGCAGGTTCCCTTTTCATACCTCAAACCAAGTTCAGAGAGTCAGATTGACATATTATTTTCATGTTTGGGTAGATACTCAGTTTTTAAAATCTATCTATCTCCTATTGTTAAGGCATTAGAAACCTTTCTCTCTCTCTCTCTCTCTCTCTCTCTCTCTCTCTCTCTCTGCATATGTGTGTGTGTGTGTTGGTATGTGTGCAGTGTCAGAGTTTATCTTACAAGGCTGTCCTGTCACTCTCACAAATTCAGATATAATTTATTATTTCTCAGACTCAGAGAGGCCTGCCTCGCATGTGACCCCGGATAACTGGGTTATTGTCACCAGCCATGTGTGGAGGGGTGTGGAAGGCCTTTTTGCTTAACCCAACTGTTTGCTTTTCACAGGGCTTGTCTCCAACATTTAATGCTCACGTTTCCATTATATCTGTATGTTGGGGCAATGCTACCCCACTACTTAGATCATTAGTTCAGGGAGAGTCATCTGAGTCAGGCTCGGCCAATCACAGCTCTTTCTTGGGAATCTAGAAGCTAACTCTGGTTGGAAACCTGAAGGGCTGTTGGTTGCTGGTCTCTGAACACGTGACTTGGAGAGACGGAAGAAAGACTGCAGAGAATGCAGGAAGATAACACTAAACTCTCGCTGCAGTCAAAGTTCCCACTAAGTATCTGTTTATACCCACAGACAAGCATGGCTCTCCGCCTTACCCTGAGACGTGTCTCCTGAACACTGGTGAATGCAGACCACGGTTAGACTAAAGGCGTCACAAAACAGAACCCAAAGTCACCATCTGGGAATGGAACTGCTAGCCGGGAGGCTGTGGGCGGATAGTGACGAGAGGGAGAGAGAGGGGATGAGGGGATAGGGTGGTAACCAGAATACACTATAAACAGGGCTGAAATTTCCGAAGAACAAAATGTACCAATAAAGAAGTTAATAAAAAAGGAAAGGTTCCTTGACCTTTGGACTGCAACAGACCAGAGAGCATCCAGCCCGAAGCGTTCACCTGATGCCTAGGACAGAGCTGCATCATGGGGAGTGTTCTCCAAGGTCAACACAGCTAATGCTTAGGAATCTCAATCCCTTCCCTAGCCTTTGCCCTCACCTCAGACCTCCACACCCAGCGGTGCTCCAACCCTGGAGCTCCAGCGAAGCTCTGTCCTTGGCATGTCTTGGCATGTTCAAAGATTCATTACCCCCACAGCGTGGATTGGCAGGTCCATATGCTCCTCCTGCCCCACCCCCACCTGTGTCTACAGACAGCTTGTCTGCTCTGTTTGTATCAGGTGCTGAACACAGATGTCACTATTTGTAATCCTGAAGTCCTCTTGTGAGCTGCAAGTATACTTCTGCCCCTTTTCTCTTTTTAGATGCGGAGGCCATGGGGATGTAAATACTCAACCCCAACTCACACAGCTGGTGTCTACCTGGTCCAGGGTTTTAACCCGTGACTGCCGGCTGCAAGCTTGCACTCATGCCCAGCCAGCCACAGAGCTTTCCCACCCTATGCCTGCTGTCTTTGGCTGTCTTTCCCCAGTGGGCTAGAGCTGTTGATGGGCTGGGTATCCATGCATTTCCTGAGGCAAGAGTATCCCTGTATGAAAGGGACTCTTAAGAGAGTCCCTCCACATGCCACCCGCTTTAATAACAGGGTTGGTGTCAGGCAAGACCAGGATGGAAATCCATCCTGTATTGAAAGCTGTTCTTTTCTTCCTCCAGGAGAATTGTGTGATTTCTTGATGTTACCTTTTCTTTTTGTTTCTTAGACAAAACCAATCTAATCCTCAGAACTTTGTGGGAGAGAGAAAGAAACACTAATTTTCACTATCCTAAGCTGTGGCAACTTTTGGATTTTTATATTCCATATATGGGAAAGCTAGAAATGTCTTTACCCAGGACCAAACAGGAGGAAACCATAGACCTTACTCTGGTCCATGCCATTCTGATGCAATGTTGCCACGCAGCCTGTGTCCGAGACCGTGCGGAGGGTGTTGGGGATTGACAACACAGAGACTCGTTCAACGATGTAAAGAAAACTTTAAGCAGGCTCCAAAAAGGTTCAAGAAAACTTCCTAAGAAAGGCTCCCACCAGAGAAGCTTCTGCTCTTTCCTCTACCCTGGCTGGTTCTGCTCTGACACCAAAAACTGATCTGGGCGTGTCAGAAGAGGAGGTTAGTCTTTGGACAAGGTCGAGGTCAGGGTGGTTTCCAGTTTCCGTGGGCAGGCCTTTTCCAGGGACTTATTGCCCCGGGCATTGTATTGTTTTTAGTAAACATGTTTTTAGTAAACATAGTCTTACAGCTGCCTACTCCCAGGCCAAAGGGGAAGTGGGTCTCTGCTCAAGGTCTGGTGTTCCCACACAATGTCAGCAATATCTCTTGCTCTGGACTCATTTCACCTGGCCTGGACCCAGCGAACATCATCTCCACACCCAGGGCGCCCTTGGATGGGGCTACTCTTATTGCTTACTGTGAGTTTACAGTTCTTTGTCCTCGACCAAACTCCTATCGTGGTTTTTGATGTGAAAAAGCAATTTAAAAATGGACCATATCTAATATAACACATGAACACATTCACCACACACACATTCTTTTAATTAAAAGAATCATACAGTGCATTTTGCTGACAGTTGACACCAATGCTTTAATGCTATTTTCTCTTATTGATTTATGAGGTACATTCACAATGTAAATTAGGGGATAAATCACCAATGACACTGATTTGCTTACCAGCCCTACAGTAAACGTATGTAGTTAATTGTGGGCACGGGGACCTTTCTCGGCTAGCCAGAGCCCTTGCGTCAGCTTGGCCTGTGGGCTCTGCTATGCTGTTTTCCGGCTGGGCTTGACAGAGAAAGAGCATAAATGAAGATGGAGTGTTGGTGACAGAGGAGCCACGGCTGCACCTGATATCCTGAGCTGCACGAGCTGTTTCTGCACTCCTCAGGAGAGGGGATGGGCAGAGAGGAAGTTTCTGCTTGAATGAGGCAGCCGGTTATTTCTGTCTGCCTGACATTCCACAACACCCAGGAACTGATCGCTTCCACATCATGACGGCTGCAGCCTAAGCAGTCAGGCCGGGAAAGAGTCAGTCCGTAGGGGCCACATGGACCACGTCTGTGCGATTAAAGAGTCTACTGCCTTCGTCTTTCAAAAATAGTTTTCATTTAATTTTACTCAGCATACCAAGTCACAGTTTCAGTATGGCACTCTAGCACATGTGCACAGCTACGCCCTCAAGTAGACATCAAGTTGTCCGGCCCAACTCCCCTCTTCCTGGCTCCCAGTTCCCCATGGCTCCCCATCCTTCCCTGAGATAGGACCCCCTTCTGTTTTTACGTGGCATAGTTCCATTAGCTTTTCCTTGTTATTCCCTTGCTGCCTGTAGTCTTCTTCATCTCTTATTGATCCCTTTCTGTCTTCATGTATTTTTACATAGCTAACGAGCTAGTTAGCAAGATGGTAGACAGGTGGTCGCTAGATAGATAGAAAGATAGATGATAGAAAGATAGATGATGGATGAGTGAGTGAGTCAGTGTATGACAGAAAACATGTGGTGTTTGTTTTGAGTCTGGTTCACTTTGCTCAACACAATTTCTAGTTTCATCCATTTTCTGAGCATTAATTAATTAATTCATTCATTCATTAAGCCAGACTGGCCTCAAAAACCACTACATAGCTGAGGATGACCTAGGATTTGTAGTTCTGCTTCCACCTACCAAGGGCTGGGAGTCCAGGTTCGCACCACCACGCCCAAGCTTCTGTAGTTCTGGAAACCAAATCCAGGGCTTTGTACATCCTAGCAAATACTCTCTCAACTGAGCTGCCTCTTCAGTCCCAAGAATAATACTCTTCTTTATGGCTGAATACAATTCCTCTGCACAAAGGTACCGCCGCTACTACATTCAGCCAGCTAATAGTCCAGACGTCTTGAGTCTCAGAAGCTGCCCTCTGAATTTTGAACAGTGTTGAGACTGTTGAAAGCTATGGCTCTGGAATGAGTTTTGCATTATGAGCGACCATGGACCTCTGCACCAGTGACAGAATGCTACGGCTTGAGTCTAAATTGTCCCCATCAAGCTTGCTCTGAGCTGTTTAGCCTCTAACTTGTGGTGATCCTTTGAAAGCTGGGGAGACAGTATGATGTAGGGCCTGAAAGGTACACAAGTCTCCGATGCCAGCCTGTGGTTGCTGCTTCCTGCCTGCCATGCAGTGGGAGGGGCTAGCAACATCCTTCCGTGAGCTCTGCTACGCCTTGCGTACTGTGATGTCCTGTAACGCCCTGTCACCATGAGTTGAAATACACCTTCACCCCTCAGTTTGGACACAGTGACAAGAAAGAAATTAACATGCATACTTCCTGGCTACCGTAACCCCTCATCATCCCGTACCTTCTGCCTCCTTCACTGGGGTCCAGCAACGCTGGATGTTTTCTAGTTCTTTGCATGTGACAAGCCTTGATGTAAGGAGGTGTTGACAGTACTGGTCCTTCTTGGAATGCTCTCCCACAGCTTCTCCTAAGACTCCCTCTTCCCCACAATCTGTGTTTCAGTTTGAGAATCCCATCCTCTGAGGGCTTTCCCTGACCAGTTGCAGAATAACCATCCTGCAGTAACTCCTGTTCATGTCCCTGTTCCTTCCGTGAGGGATCTTCTGCCTCCGATGGTTGTATCATTCTATAGTTCTGACTATGGATTGTGTGATCAAAGCACTCCACCAACCCTCAATGAATGAGAAGCAGGTCCAGAATAAACCTTGGTAGATTTAAGACATTCTCTTCTTGGGGCTGTTTGCTACTGCAGTGCAACTTAGCACTTTCTGACAAATAAGAACTGTGTTCTCTAGTAACCCCCAGGATAAGGACAACCAGGGACATAGACGAGTATTCAAGGATTGCATGTTGACCAACTGAGTGGGGTAAGAAGAGGAAAGGGGAAAAGAGACAACCTTAGGGATGAGGGTGAATAAATAACTCGTAATAGACCATCATCTCTAGGATGCCGGCATAAAACAATAGAAATCCATTCACCTAGAATAACAGTTTCCAATTCTTCTGAAAGATTCCGGCACAATTTGATGGGGCTCAGGGTCTTGGGGCATCCATCTCCTTCTAGGTGATCAGCATGTCTCCTGAGGACTGACTGGGAGGATGCTGTTTTGTATCCGGGCTCTTGATCTGATACTGCATTCTGAGAACTGAGCAACAAACTTCCTTGCTTTCCAGCTTGTGTGGATCATGTGTGGGTTGCCGTTAGAATGGGGCTTAAACCTCTGGGATTGTATCTGGCCTGAAAGTTCTTGGTGGGTGTTGGAGTTCAGTTCCTGACTGTGTGGCCCCTAGGATGTAGAATGAGGGCAATTAAAAACAGATGCCCCCACCACCACCAGGCATGGTCTCTATTCCTGATCTCCCAAGCCACACGGTGTTGTTTCTCAGAGAGCAGGAAGTCTCTCACTGGTGACAGAGCAGTGTGAAGGACTGTCAAATTGTTGGAATTCTTTTGTTCTGAGGAGAATAAACGAGTTTCAGTTAAAATAAGATCCAGATTTCCTGAGAATGTCCAAGTCTAAGTACCCGCCAGTGTAAAACAACTTCTAGGGTGTTTGAATGAGAACTTTTCCCAAGATGGCTTTGGTAATGGAGATGCTGCCAGATACTGCATCGTTAACTAAATATCATGGAAAATGGCTCTGTGTTTTATTGCCATGTGTGTTAAACAGCAGAGAGCAAGAAACGGGAAAGCTCTAAAGCTCCAGCTATGTTCGGGGAAAGGAAGACAAAATGCTGGAGCGGTTGGGGTCTGGGAAGGGTGTTCAGAAAGAACACATTTGGATGTGCCTGAAGCTATGCGGTGCTCCAGCCTTGGAAGAAGTGAGGTGGGACTCAGGGCTGTCAGCCTGAACCCATTTCCTGCGGGTTTGGACCTTGCAGGGAATGATTCTCACAACCTAAGATCACTTCAGGAAGGCTGCTGGAGCTCTGAAGTTTGAATTTTAAAAGAAGTGTGTGTATAGGCGTGTGTGTGTGTGTATGTGTGTGTGTGTAGGTATGTGTATTGTGAGTGTCTGTGTGTGTATCTGTGTTTATGTGTGTCAGTAATGAGCTGTCTCCTCTTAGAACCCTGTTAGAGGCTCTGTTCGTGTCTGGAAAAATTCATCTGATGACATTTACCTGACCTCTTGGGAAATGGAAGAGGGGTGGGGCTTGCCAGAGGGGAGGGGCTTGTCAGATGAAGACTTCCTTCTTCTTCCACTCCCTGCAGGCTTGCTCCAGCGAGCCCATGGCCGCCCTCCAGCTGGGCTGCATCCTTGCTATCAAGGACTCCACCCAGCATTTGTGTCTGTGTCTGGAGGCCCTGTGGCCTCTGGCTGTTGGCCTAGTAGAGCAAGACAGACTTTCTCAATCCAACAAAGGCTTTGGGGAGAATTTATAGAGGACTCCAGAAGCCAAGGGGTAAGGAATCCCCAGGTCTTTGTGGAATTTCTAATGAAAACATGGGTCAATGTTTATTTTTTTCTGAGTTCTTTTTTTCTGGAATGGTAGATTCTATTATTTCCTTTGGAAAAAATATGTACTAATATCAGCTCACACTGTTCAAATTTGTGCACTCTCCCATGGCTCGCATTACTTGAACACTGTCCTGTGCACTGAGAACAAAAGGAACAGTTGAGAAAAGGTGGGAGAGATAGATGGTCATTGGTTAAGAGTACTTGCGTCTCATGCAGAGGACCTGGGTGGAGTATCCAGCCCAAATGCCAGGTGCCTCAAAATTGCATGTAGCTCCATTCCCTGGGGACCTTGGTGCCCTCTTCTGGACTTCTGACAATACTGCACTCACATGGTGCACATACAAACAAGCAGGTACACCCACATAAAATAAAGTAGTTTTTTAAAAAAGCCCTAAGAGAACAAATACCTAAGAAGGGGGATGGGCAGGCAGGTGGACAGCATCAGACCACTGGGATTAGTGTTGCTGTAGAGGTATGTAAGGGATCAAAGGAGAACACGCCACACCCTGTGTGAAGAGAATGTAAAAGAGCTCCAGAATTGGTTATTAATTATTTCCCTCACATTTTCTTTTTATTATTGTTACATTTGTATGTGTGTGTGTGCACATGTGTGTCATGGTATACATGTGGAGGTCAGAGGACAACTTTGTGTGTGTGTGCACATGTGTGTCATGTGCACATGTGGAGGTTGGAGGACAACTTGTGTGTGTGTGTGTCATGGTGCACATGTGGAGGTTGGAGGACAACTTTGTGTGTGTGTGTGTGCACATGTGGAGGTCAGGGGACAGTGTGTGTGTGTGTGTGTGCACATGTGGATATCAGGGGACAGTTGTGTGTGTGTGTACACATGTGGAGGTCAGGGGACAGTGTGTGTGTGTGTGCACATGTGGATGTCAGGGGACAGTTGTGTGTGTGTGTACACATATGGAGGTCAGGGGACAGTTGAGTGTGTGTGTGTGCACATGTGGATGTCAGGGGACAGTTGTGTGTGTGTGCACATGTGGATGTCAGGGGACAGTTGAGTGTGTGTGTGTGCACATGTGGAGGTCAGGGGACAGTTGTGTGTGTGTACATGTGGAGGTCAGGGGACAGTTGTGTGTGTGTGTGCACATGTGGAGGTCAGGGGACAGTTGTGTGTGTGTGCACATATGGAGGTCAGGGTTCAGTTGTGTGTGTGTGTGCACATGTGGAAGTCAGGGGACAGTTGTGTGTGTGTGTGCACATGTGGAAGTCAGGGAACAGTTGTGTGTGTGTGTACACATGTGGAGGTCAGGGAACAGTTGTGTGTGTGTGTGTGTGCACATGTGGAGGTCAGGGGACAGTTGTGTGTGTGTGAACATTTGGAAGTCAGGGGACAGTTGTGTGTGTGTGTGCACATGTGGAGGTCAGGGGACAGTGTGTGTGTGTGTGTGTGTACACATGTGGAGGTCAGGGTTCAGTTGTGTGTGTGTGTGCACATATGGAGGTCAGGGAACAGTTGTGTGTGTGTGTACGCATGTGGAGGTCAGGGAACAGTTGTGTGTGTGTGTGTGCACATGTGGAGGTCAGGGAACAGTTGTGTGTGTGTGTGTGCACATGTGGAGGTCAGGGAACAGTTGTGTGTGTGTGTGTGCACATGTGGAGGTCAGGGAACAGTTGTGTGTGTGTGTGCACATGTGGAGGTCAGGGAACAGTTGTGTGTGTGTGTGCACATGTGGAGGTCAGGGGACAGTTGTGTGTGTGTGTGTACACATGTGGAGGTCAGAGAACAGTTGTGTGTGTGTGTACACATGTGGAGGTCAGGGAACAGTTGTGTGTGTGTGTGTGTGTGTGCACATGTGGAGGTCAGGGAACAGTTGTGTGTGTGTGTGTGTGTGCACATGTGGAGGTCAGGGAACAGTTGTGTGTGTGTGTGTGCACATGGCCTTGGCCCATGCTCTGTCCTCAGAGTGCAGCCTGCGGTGATTCTGCCCTGATTCTGTGTAACCCGTTTCCAGGTTACCTCAGTCCCGGGCAAACAGACTTCACTGTCCAGGCTTTCAGCTCTCCCCTCCTCACTCTCTCTAAATCCACACTGCAGGGCTTGGGCAGCTGCCCCAAAGCCATGCAGCTGGCGAATAGCAGATCCATGTGAAGCAGACAGGTCAACTCTGTAGCCAGTGCCCTTTCCAAACACAGGACAGCCCTGTGCCTCCGCCTTGCTCTCCAGCCCTCAGACAGTCTGCCCTTTCTTTCCCTCTTTTTTAGGGAGTGGTGGCTGGTGGCCTCCCCCAAACTGCACAATAGGCAGAACTGTCTCAGAAGGAAGGCCATCTCCCCTCTAATTTTACTTCTTTAGCTCAGAAACCCTGAGCTAGAGGAAATACCTTGCAGATGTCACTGAGAGCAAAGCATGGAAGCTTGCATTGTGGCCAGGTCACAGGTCAGGCAGCTAAAGATCAAAGAAGTACCAGGAAGTGGTCAAAGCAGGATCTGAGACGAAATCTGTCTAGCTCCAAATCCATAATCTGGATCCTCTGTACCGTGTGCCTGCGCATGCGTGTTTGAGCATGTATGTGCACATGGGTGTCAGAGGTCAGCATCAAATGTTTCCCTTGGTCTCTGTCTTTTGGGGCAGGGTGTCGCAGAATATTTGTGTACACTGTGTGAAGATCTGTCGCTGTGATTGGTTTAATTTAAGAGCTGAATGGTTAATAGCTAGGCAGGAGAGAATAGGCGGGACTTCCAGGTAGAAACTGTGCGGAGGAATCTAGGTGCTCGATTTTGTCAGCAGACTTGGAGCGAGTTGGATGTTCTGTACTAAGAAGAGGTAATCAAGCCATGTAGCAGAACATAGGTTAAAAGATATGGGTTAATTAGGTTATAAGAGCTAGTTGGGGAAAAGCCTAAACTAAGGCCAAGTTTTCATAATTAATAAGTCTCTAGGTCATTATTTGCAAGCTGATGGTTCCAGGGTAGTTTGTCAAGAAAGCTTGTTTCAGCAGGGACTCTTCTTGAGCTCGGTAACCACGGATTGTCTGGTCCTCCGGGAGCTCCAGGGATCCAGCCGTCTCTGCGTCCCCACACTAGAGTTGCAGACACCTTGGCCAGGCCCAGCTATTGTCACACTAGCACTGGCTATCTGGACTCATGCTTGCACACACTGACCTAGCTGCCTCCCTAGTCCCATTCACTGTGCTGCTTCTTTCTTTATGGGAGTTGTGATTGACAAGAAAACAATCAGTGCTACTGTGCAGGACTTACTGTGAGGCCGGCGCTGTTCTAGCGGCTAGAGGTGTTCATTGGCGCAATCTTTATCACAATCCCACCTTCTACCTTGGAGATGGAAAATGCAAATGAAAAATTAATCGGAAATAGACATCAGGCTGTCTCCTGCCCCAGGTTGTGCTTGTGGCTTGGACTCGCTCCCCTGGTGAGAAGATGGGGGTGTTGGGGGAGAGTCTGGGTCCTCAAATAAAGGTCTGTGATTTTTTTTTTTTTGCTGTGTCATGGATCCCTTCTTCTGTTCACACCCTCCTCACCTCGTCAAGTTCCTGGCCAGGGGCCCTTTTCCATTCAGGTCTCATTTCCTTACCTCCCTTCCCGCCTTGCAGCCAAGACCTATCTGTCTCTTTGACAGCTGGACACCTGTGCCAAGAGAAATAACACCCCTGTGCAGTGTCACCTAAGGGAATAGAGCTGGAAGGGAAGGGAAGAGTTTCCTGTCAGGTGCCTTGGGGCAGGCATGGGGGGGGAGCAGAGACGGGGGAGGGGAGGGGAGAGAGTGAGGGATCCTGGGACAGTTAAAGTTTGGGTTCTGGGGCTGGTTGCTTGCCTCGCAGCTTCCCCGTTGGAACAGCAGTGAACGATGCTGATGTGGCGCGTGCAACTGGGCAAAATGGAAGAGTCCAGTACACGCGTGGCACAGATGAGTATTCATGAACTGATAACTAATTAGTGCTGACCACAGAGGTGCACCTGTTTATTTCCTTTTTTTTTTTTTTTTGAGTAGACAATAATTAAAGAGCTCAACTCTTTTGGCGAGAATATGTATTTTTTTTTATATCTTCATGTCCAGTGACTGTCACATGATAGATAATAACTACTATTTTTTAGTGAAGGAAGGAGGTGAGGTACCTTAATTCATCTGCAGGTGTGTGTGTGTGTGTGTATGTGTGTGTGTGTGTATGTGTGTGTGTATATATATATGTATGTGTGTGTATATAAGTATGTGCTTGTGTATGTGTATATATATATGTGTGTGTTTGTATGTGTATATATATGTGTGTATGTACATATATGTGTATGTTTGTGTGTGTATATATGTATGTGTGTGTGTATGCGTGTGTTTGTATATATGTGTGTGTATATGTGTGTGTGTTTGTGTGTATATATACATGTGTGTTTGTGTGTGTATATACATGTGTGTGTGATTGTGTGTGTATATATATACATATATGTGTGTGTATGTGTGTGTGTGTAAATGTGGCAACTGACAAGATCAGAGAACAAGGAAAGGGAGGGAAGACAGAAAGCTAAAGACGGTCTTTACTCTCCCACAACCTTCTGAACTGCTTTCCAGCAAAGCCAAGCTCTGAAGGGTTTTCATTTAAATGAGTCATCTAAGACATCCTCTGTGGCTCCTGCTGCTCCCAGGACCCCACATTCCAGGCAGAAATTTGGGGGCAAGAATGATCATGCTTGCCTGAACATACATTTCAGAAGAAGAATGGAATTTGGAGCATCTTATTTTTCCTATCCTGAAAACTCATGCTCACCTTGGCTTTCTGAAAGGAGTATATATGCATGGTGTGACCCACAGCAATCCCTCACCCTCTTTCCTTCCCTTCTTTGTTTCCCAATACTGCTCTGAGGAAGCTTCTGTGTGTTTCTGGTCATGGAGGCTAAGAAGGTCACTAATCTGAACATGATCTGGGCCCTCGTCATTATTTCCACCCGATTAACCCCAATCTTTAATTCTAATTGAATGTGCATTACTTGCCAGGACCCAGCAGATCCGTTTTGCAAGCCTACTCTGTTACAAGCTCTGTCTGTAGCGTTTTTTCCAAAGCAAAAGTTTTTAATTTTCATGAAATTTGAATGCTACATTTCTCCCTTCTGACAATGAATTATCCTAAGAATTCTTCTCTAAGTCTTAAGTCTGAGAGATTTCTATTATCTTCTAAAAGTTTGATAACTTTGTTTTACATATAAATACAAGCTCTATGCTTAATTAAGTTTTAAGCGATTTTAATTTTTAAATAAAGCATTAGGCTCAGGGCACAGTTCATATAGTTTCTTATAATCATACGCCAGGCAGAGGATTAGCATCGAGGATACATAAAGAACTCCCCAAATTAACAGACACGTATCAAAAGATGGAGCATAGAGTGCCAATAAACACGAAAAAATCCCCAACATCCTCAGCCATCAGGAAACGAAAGCTAAAACTGCACAGAGACTGTGTCTTACCCCAGTCAGATGGTTGTCTTTAAGAAAACAAGCAACGTGAAACACTAATGAGGAGGCTGGGGACCAGGGAACACTTATACACTTACACACTGCTGGTGGGAGTGTAAGTCAGACCAGATATGTGGAAGCCACCATGGAGCTCCAAAAACTGAAAGTTCAATAGTCATGTGAACCCGCTGTGACACTTCAATCCACACATCAGAGACACCTGCTGCTCCCCGGTTTGACAGCCAGGCTGTGGAGTCAGCCTAGGTGTCAGATAACAGGTGAACCGGCAAAGCAAATGGGACACACATTCTTCAACAAAAGAAGAATGATGTAGTGTCATTTTCTGGAAAATGGATGAAAATGGAGATTGACAAGTGAAAGAAGCCAAACTCAGAGACAACAGTATCACTTAAAGATCATGAATGTTATATGGTGCATACATTTACATATTCATCTATAATATATAATAGAGATGATATATATCACATATGAACTCATATATAAGTACACATACATATGGCATGGAAGCAAAAGTAAGACTGTGGGAAGGAAGAAAGGAAACTCGTGGGCAAAAGGAGGAGGGCATAAGGAGGTGAATAAGGACAACATACAAGACTGCAGTCATCACTGTGGATGGTAAGAATTGCTAATAAATATTCTTTAGGTAGGCATGCTGGCTTATGCCTTTAATCCCTGCATTTGAGAGGCAGAGGCAGGTGTATATGTGATTTGAGGCCATCTTGGATTACATAGTGAATTCCAGGATACATGTTGAGACCATGTCTCAAAAACAAAGAAATCTAGAAGATAATAATGTTACTACTTAGCATGGACCATCCTTCTTTGTCCCTAGGAATAGCTCTCGGGTCTTTTCATCTGGCACTAGATGCCCTGCTTCCTTAGATTATTGTTTACATGGCATATCAATCTCCTTCATTTTACTTCTAAGCTGTCCCTTTTACTAGTTTTGAAGCAAGCTGCCTGTAGACTGTTTTCAAAGTTGTCCTGCCAATCTCTACATTTACATTTAGTGTATTCTCAGTACATTCAAGTTTAAAACTACCACATTTTTTTATTTCTGCATGTTCTGCTTCTTTTCTCTTTTCTGTCTCATTGAAGTTTACTTTAACATATTTTATAGTATCCTGAATAAATAATTTTTGTACAGATTTTCAGTAGGAGTTCTTGGATGCTATGCTATTGGGTAGAGAGATGAATTCTCAGGACTGGCAGGTTTAGTTAATGTCCAGGTGAGTCTTAGGCCCCAGAGTGGGTGGCTTCCTCATTATTTTGGGATAGAGGTTTGTAGAAACATCAAAGTTCTCTACCAGGCCTCTGATGATTTTGTAGTGGAGAAGAGAAGAGGCCTCATTATGGCTTCTCACTGTTCCACTGTGGTGCTTCCAGCTGAGGGGGCGTGGGCTCTTAAAGCCAGAGCAGTGGCTTATGCAGACTAGCTGCTCCTCCTCTTTTGGTTTGAGGCCAGTGGGGAAGGGATTGGATCCTTTGACCTCAGTGAGGGCAGAAGTCTAGCCTCTCTGTATGGTATCCAACAGCACAGGAGGGACAAGGGGTTTTGTTCTTGGCTGTCAAGGAATGAAAGCCCTGGTTTCCTATTTGACCTACCTTAACACCTCTCTGCCCTGGACCTTAAGACATTTTTACAGCCTGTGATGCAAGTCTGCTAGTGCTCTATCTGGTCTGTGTTTTCTTTAGCACAACAGCACTAGGGAGAGACGATAGTGTGGTTTCCCGGAACCAGAATGTACCAGTACTACCAAGACCCACCATCAGGGCCTGAGACCTTCTTTCCTCAGGCCTCCCAATGGCAAACTGTTCCTGGATTGGCCTGTCTGCCAAGGGTTTTGTCTATGGCAGCTCTCTTACTCTGTTTTCTCTTCACAGTTCAGATCTGTGTCTGGTAAGTTCTGAAACAAAGACTGCAAGGCAGCAGAATAACTTAGAAGACTAGATGTAAACTCGGAATCAGCCACTTGACCTGCCACTAACCAAGCTGAGTCTCTGTCCTCACCCTTCTTGCATCACCTCACCCAGGATACTTCTGAGGACAATTAAAGGGGTCTCACGACGCTACAGAGTGTCTGTGTCAAAACACCGCAGTAAGGTTGGGTGTGTATCTTCTTGTAGAATCCAGCAGGCCTCTTTCTTTCCCAACAAGGATGTTATGCAGTCACCGCTAGTTTTTATCCAATATCTGGTGTCTGTTTTTCTAAGTAATGCACTTCTGTGATTTGAGTTGGTCTGCACAGAGTAAACACTGGAGATTCCAACCCCCTTTCTAAGTAAGCATGGCCAATGGACTGTAGGCAGAGGGATAGGTGTAGCCTCCCATAAGCATGTCTTAAGAGAAAAGAGCATCGCTTTCCCCTCCTTCCAGTGCTCACTGGTGAGTGGCAGGTGCTCCAACAGTTGCTTCAAATAATGAAGATTGTTACCTTCTCCAGGAGTCTCAGCAGGAGTAGAAGTAGTCCAGGTCCCTTGCTGTTTCACAAGACTATACTATTTGACCTGGGTAGTTGACACAGAATGTTTGCAAGAGAAAGCAAAGCCCGTGTGTCCAAATGACTACTGGGTTTGATTCCCTCCATTCCTATAGTTAAACCCAGTCCAAAGCAATGCATATGCACAGTCCTATGAGACTTGTAGCTTTCCAGCCTGTGATAGAAACGGACATCATTAGGTGTTCATCACACAGCACTGGCAAGGTTAGTGCGATGAGAAAGCTTCATCTCGCGAGTCTCCAACTTTTTCATCCGCACTTTCAAAACTGATCCATGAAACAGGGACAAAGGAACAACTTGTGAGAACCCTGTTTAAATGAGTGTTCCTCAGCCCTTCCCTGCCCCATGAAAATGGTAGAATTTCAAGAGAAATGAATCACAGTTTGTACAATCAGTTCTCACATGATTCTTCATTATTACAAATCTTGGGAACCAACTTAAATATTGACTTCCATTAAAAAGAAGCCAATTCTTCCAGTGCCCTGCACGGAGCCTCCTGGAACCTGGGGACTGCGTGCTGGGTAACCCATCCCAGCGGTCCAGCCCATCCAGAGACTGGTCGTGCCTCCACCCACAGGAGGAGGTAAGCTTCCCACCTGCTTTCTGGTGCCCTGAGGCTTGGGGCCTGAGAAACCTATCTGGGTGGAACAGCCCATCCAGGGTCTGCCAACGTCCAGATACTAGTTCCAGCTCCATCCAAGGGGAGTCATCAGAGTATAGGACCTGTGTGCTCCCACCTGAAGGGAACCTTGGACCCGTACCCACCAGGAGAGGAAGAGACTCCTCCTGCACCCACTGAAAGAAGGGATGGGGAGAAAACAATATAAAAACATATTCAACAACAGAAAAATCAATATAACACCACCAGAGTCTAGGGACTCTACACCAGCAAGACATGAACATCCCAATGCAGATGAAGCAGAAGAGACTGGCCTTAAAACCAACTTCATGAAAATGATAGAGGCCCTCAAAGAGGATATGAGAAAATCCCTTAAAGAAATGGAAGAAAAAACAAACCCAAAATTCAAGAAATCAACAAATCTCTTAAAGAAAGTCAAGAAAAAACAAACTGATGAAGGAAACAGTTCAAGACCTGAAAACTGAAATAGAGACAATAAAGAAAACACAAACTGAGGGAATGCTGGCAATAGAAAAGCTGGGTAAAAGATCAGTAACTACAAATGCAAGCATAACCAACAGAATACAAGAGATGGTAGAGAGAATCTCAGACATTGAAGATACAATAGGAGAAATAGATTCATCAACCAAAGAAAATCTTAGGTCCAACAAATCTCTAACTCAAAATATCCAGGAAATATGGGACACTGTGAAAAGGCCAAACCTAAGAATAATAGTATAGAAGAAGGTGAAGAAATCTACCTCAAAGGGGCAGAAAACATATTCAACATGCCAATGAAAGTACAAGAAGCTTACAGAACACCAAATAGGAAGTCCCCATGTCACATAATAATCAAAGAGCAGGAAAGGAAAAAGGTCAAGTAACAGATAAAATCAGGCCTATCAGAATTACACCTGACTTCTCCATGGAAACTCTGAAAGCTAGAAGGTCCTGGATAGATATTCTAACAACACTAAGAGACCACGGATGCCAGCCCAGACTGTTATAACCAGCAAAGCTTTCAATCAATAGATGGAGAAAACAAGATATTCCATGACAAAACCAGATTTAAAGAATACATATCCACTAATCCAGTCTGGCAGAAAGTTCTGGAAGGAAAACTCCAACCCAAGGAAGTTAGCTACTACACCCACAAAAACATAGTCAATAGATAATAATACTTTAAGCACAGCCAAAAGAAAAAAAGCATGGAAATCAACATATAATACCACCGCCAACAACAAATCCAAAACAAACAAGAATGGACAATCAGTGGTTATTAATATCCCTCAATATTATTAATGGTCTTAACTAGCCTATAAAAAGACACAGGATAACATAATGGAAACAAAGACAAAATCCATCCTTCTGCTGCATACAAGAAACACACCTCAACTTCAAAGACAGATGGTGACACAGAGATAAGGGTTGAGAAATATTTTCCAATCAAAGAAACAAGCAGGAGTAGCAATCCTAATATCTAACAAATTAGACTTTAAAAACAATCAAGAGAGATGAAGGAGGTCATTTCATATTCAACACAGGAGAAACTCATCAAGAAAATGTCTCAATTCTGAACATCCATGCCCCAAATGGCATGGAACAAAGGCATCCACTTTCGTAAAAGAAACATTACTAAAATTCAAATCACATATAAAACCTCACACACTTATAGTGATAGACTTCAACACCCCGCTCTCACCACTAGACAGGACTACCAAACAGAAACTTAACACAAAAACAAAGGAGCTAATACAAGTTTAACAGACATCTATAGAACATTCCATCCAAACACAAAAGTGTATACCTTCTCAGCGCCACATGGAACTTCCTCTAAAATCGACCACATACTTGGCAACATAGCAAACCTCAATGGGTACAAAAAAATCAGAATAATCTCCTGTATCTTATCAGACCACCATGCTTTGAAGTTAGAATTCAACAACACAAATTGAAGAAACCCTACAAACTTATAGAAATTGAATAATGAGCAATTGCACCATTCCTAGGTAAAGGAAGAAATAAAAAAGAAATTAAAGACTTCATAGAATCAAAGAGAATGAAGACACAGCATACCCAAAATTATGGGACACTTTGAAAGCAGTGCTAAGAAAACAGTTGATAGCACTAAGTACCCACATGAAGAAACTGGAGAACAGTCACATTAGAAAATTAACAGCATAACTGAAAGCACTAGAACAAAAAGAAGCAAACTTGTCCTGGAGGAGTAGATGCCAGGAAATATTCAAACTGAGGGCTGAAATCAATAAAGTAGAAATTAGGAAAACAATACAAAGAATCAATGTAACAAAGAGTTGGTTCTTTGAGAAAATCAACAAGATAGACAAACGTTTATCCAAGCTAACCAAAAGGCAAAGAGAGAACATGCACATTAACAAAATCAGAAATGAAAAGGGGGACATAACAATGTACACTGAGGAAATCCAGAGAATCATCAGGTCATACTTTGAAAACCTGTACTCCACAAAATTGGAAAATGTAAAGGAAATGGACAATTTTCTGGATATATATCACTTACCAAAATTAAATCAAGAACAGATAAGCAATATAAATAGACCTATAACCCCTAATGAAATAGAAGCAGTCATCAAAAGTCTCCCAACCAAAAGAATAAAGCCCAGGGCCAGATGGTTTCAGTGCATAATTCTACCAGAAATCCAAAGAACAGCTAATACCAAGTCTCCTCAAAGTATTCCACACAATAGAAGCAGAAGGGTCATTGCCAAACTCTTTTTACGAGTCTTCAATAACTTTGGTACCCAAGCCACACAAAGACACAACTGAGAAAGAGAGCTACAGATCAATATCCTTCATGAACACTGATGCAAAAATACTCAATAAAGAACTGGCAAATGGAATCCAAGAAAAAAATCATCAGAAAAATCATCCACCTTGATCAAGTATGCTTCATCCCAGGGATGCAGGGATGGTTCAACATGAAAATCCATCCATCTAATCTACCATAAAAACAAACCGAAAAAGAAAAACTTCACGATCATCTTGCTAGATGCTGAAAAAGCATTTGATAGAATCCAGCACCCCTTCATGATAAAGGCCCTGGAGCGATCAGGGATAACACGGACATACCTAAACATAATAAAAGCAATATATAGAAAATCAACAGCCAACATCAACTAAATGGAGAGAAACTCAAGGCAATTCCACTAAAATCAGGAACAAGACAAATCTGTCCACTCTCTCCATACCTCTTCAATATTATACTTGAAGTTCTAGCTAGAGCAATAAGACAACAAAAGGAGATCAAGAGAATACAAATTGGAAAAGAAGAAGTCAGACTTTCACTATTTGCAGATGATATGACTGTTTACATAAGTGACCCAAAAAATTCTGCCAGGGAACTCCTACAGCTGATAAATACCTTCAGCAAAGTAACAAGATACAAGAGACATGGTCTGAGAAAGAAATCAGAGAAACATCACCCTTTACAATTGCCACAAACAACATGAAATACCTTGGGGTAACACTAACCAAACAAGTGAAAGGCCTATATAACAAGAACTTTGAGTCTTTAAAGAAAGGAATTAAAGAAGATACCAGAAAATGGAAAGATCTCCCATGCTCTTAGATAGGTAGGATCAATATAGTAAAAATGGCAATCTTGCCAAAAACAATCTACAGATTCAATGCAATCCCCACAAAAATCCTAGCTAATCCTTCACAGACCTTGAAAGAACAATATTCAACTTTATATGGAAAAACAAAAGACCCCGGATAGCCAAAACAACCCTGCACAATAAAAGAACTTCTGGAGTTATCACCATCCCTGACTTCAAGCTCTATTATAGAGCTATAGTCTTGGAAACAGGTTGGTATTGTCATAAAAATAGATAAGTAGACCAAAGGAATCGAATTGAAAATCCTGATACGGACCCACGCACCTACGAACACCTAATTTTTGACAAAGAAGCTAAAATTACACAATGGAAAAAAGAAAGCATCTTCAACAAATAGTGCTGGCATAACTGGGTGCTGGCATGTAGAAGACTACAGATAGATCCAAATCTATCGCCATGCACAAAACTTAAATCCAAATGGATCAAGGACCTCAACACAAATCCAGTCACACTGAACCTTTTAGAAGAGAAAGTAGGAGGTACTCTCAAATGAATTGGTACAGGAGACCACTTCTTGAACATAACACCAGTAGTACAGACACTGAGATGGACAATTAATAAATGGGACCTCCTGAAACTGAGAAGCTTCTGTAAGGCAAAGGATACAGTCAGCAAGACAAAATGGCAGCTCACAGAGTGGGAAAAAATATTCACTAATCCCACATCTGACAGAGGGCTCATCTCCAAAATATACAAAGAACTCAAGAAGTTAATCACCAAAACACCAAAAAATTCAATTAAAAGTGGTGTTCAGAACTATATAGAGAATTCTCAATAGAGGAGTCTAAAATGACTGAATGACACTTAGGAAAGTGCTCTACATCCTTAGCCATCAAGGAAATGCAAATCAAAACAACTCTGAGATACCATCTTGCTCCTGTCAGAATGGCTAAAATTAAAAACACCAATGACAGTTTATGCTGGAGAGGATGTGGAGAAAGGGAAACACTCCTCCATCGCTGGTTGGAGTGCCAGCTCGTACAGCCACTCTGGAAGTCAGTATGGCGTTTCCTCAGGAAAATGGGAATCAGTCTACCAGAAGATCCAGCAATTCCACTCTTAGGCATATATCCAAAAGATGCATATTCATACAACAAGGATGTCTGTTCCACTATGTTCATAGCAGTATTATTTTGTAATAGCCAGAACCTGGACACAACCTAAATGTCTCTCAGCTGAAAAATGGATAAAGAAAATGTGGTATAGTTAGACAATGAAGAAATACTCAGCAGAAAAAAACCAATACAATCTTGAAATTTGTAGGCAAATGAATGGAACTAGAAGAAACCATCCTGAGTGAGATAATCTAGTCACCAAAAGATAAACATGGTATGCACCCACTCATACCAAGAATTACCAGCTTACAATTCATATTGCCAGAGAAGCTAGGAAACAGGGAGGGCCCTAAGAGAGACATACATTGTCCCGAGGAGAAGGGGAAAGGGACAAGATCTCCTGAGCTAATTGGGAGCATGGGGGGAAGGAAGAGGGAGTTAGGAGAAAGAGAAGGGGAGAGGAGGAGGGGAGAGGAAGACAGGAGAGAACAGAAAGATGGGGTCAAGGGAAGAATAGAGGAGAGCAAGAAAAGAGACACCATAATAGAGGGAGCCATTGTAGGTTTGAAGAAAAGTCAGGCGCTAGGGAAATTTCCAGAGATCTATAAGGATGACCCCAAGTAACAATCTAAGCAATAGTGGAGAGGCTAACTTAAATGTCCTCCTCTGATAATGAGATTGACGACTACCTTATATGCCATCCTAGAGCCTTCATCCAGTAGCTGATGGAAGCAGAAGCAGACACCTACAGCTAAACACTGAGCTGAACTCCTGAGATTCAGTTGCAGAGTGGGGAGGAGTGATGAGCAAAGGGGTCAAGACCAGGCTAGAGAAACCCACAGAAACAGCTGACCAGAACAAGGGGGAGCTCATGCACCCCAGACTGATAGCTCGGAAACCAGCATAGGACCAATCCAGACCCCCTGAATGTAAATGTCTGTTTGGAGGCCTGGTCAATCTATGGGGTCTCTGGTAGTGAATCAGTATTTATCCCGAGTACATGAATGAACTTTGGGAGCCCATTCCACATAGAGGGATACTCTCTCATCCTAGACACATGGGGGAGGGTCTAGGCCCTCCTCCAAATGATATGACAGACTCTGAAGATCCCCTATGAAAGGCCTCACCCTCCCTGGAGAGTGGAAAGGGGATGGGATAGGGTGTCTGTGGGAGCAGGGGGGAAGAGGAGGGAGAGGGAACTGGGATTGACATGTAAAACAAGTTTGTTTCTAATTTAAACAATAAAAAGAAAAATAAAGAAACCAACTGCTTTGCATTGAGTTGATAGGAAGGACACCTTGAGGTTTCTCCAGGAATGAAGAGGTCTCCACCCATGGAAGGCTCAAGGCCATGAAAGGGCATGAACCCAGTTTCCTTAGGATTCGATGCATCCCATTCTGTTACCAGGAAGCTCAGAGACTGTGGTGTCATGTATGCAATCCTGGTTTGGCAGACAAGGATAATGTAAGGATTGCAAGGACATGTAGGCTCTCCATCTAGGTTTCAAATAAAGCTTGGGAGATCCCAAGATTTGGGTGATACCAGGAACACAAAACTTGTATTTGAGGGAGAGCCTGGCCAGTGAGTGTAGTCATCCCAAGACACACATAGGCCTGTGGGCTTCAAATGATGGAGCTCTGGGGAAGGAACTTCCTGTGGTTTCTGGAGCTCATGTCATGACACCACAGCCTCTGGATGCAGGGCACAGATCTACTGGATTTGGAGGCATTCTTTGGTATAAATTTCTCCCTTTGTCATTGTCTCCTGTCACCACCGCCCACCTTAGGAAGGCATCACCAGCCCTGGCCCTTGTACTTTGGAAATGTGGGACTTCTCTTCTTTTAATTTTACAGGACTTTAATTGTAAAGAGCTTCCCATGTGTCTCACGGGGGAACTGTTCAGTTTGTGGATGCTCTTGGAGATGGACTCAAGGCGCTTTTTATTATGGGATGGCCAAGGGCAGACTAGTATTGCTTGAATGTGAGATGAGTTCCCACAGGCTTGTGTATTCCATGCTTAGTTGCTATTTATAATGCTAAATTTGGAGGCTCTGGACACCTTAGGAAAGAAGGCACCCTTGGAAGAAACAGGTCACGGAGGTGATGACTTTGAGAGTTGTACCAGGTGCCAATCCCTCTTCAGGCTCTGTGTCCCGTCTGCACCTTCCACTAGCACACACTTCTGTCGTGCTCTGCTGAATACACGGACAGGCAAACATACTGAAAGAACCCTGGGAATGTAAGCACCCAAGTAGGAGCCCCTCTCTTTATTTTATTTTATTTTATTTTGGTTTTTATGAGACAGGGTTTCTCTGTATTGTTTTGGAGGCTGTCAGTCCAGCCTGGCCTCGAACTCACAGAGATCCGCCTGCCTCTGCCTCCCAAATGCAGGGATTAAAGGCATGTGCCACCACCGCCCGGCTAGCCCCTCTCTTTAAATGCCCATCCCTTTAAATGCCCATCCCTTTAAATGCCTATCCCTTTAAATGCCCATCTCTTTAAGTTGTTCTTTTCCTCAGGTATTTGTTATGGGGACACAAAATTAGCACATGTCCTTTGAAAGTCTATATGACAGGAGCTAATTCTTCCTAAAAACAGGCCAGGCCGTCTAGCCGCTCAAACACAGCATTAGTTCAATTCGATCTTAAAACGGAGCGAGGTGATCCATGCTTACCTGAATGTATTTGTCAGAAGGTAAAGTGAACCCTGTCTTGAGGAATAATTTTAACAGCAAGAGCCTCGAACTACATCTAAAAAATGTTCATTCACAGTCTAGCAGTGAGAAGCAATTAGTACTTATGAAAATGAAATAGGCCAATTGAAAAATCGAAGGACTGGAAGCCCTCTGTATCTACTCTCAAAGGTAAGCACATCAAACGCAGACTGAAAAATAACCGTAATCAATAAGTTCAAGAAAATAGCTTACAGAGAAGGCAGTTTCAGCACATGAATGCAGTTTAATAAAGATTAAAGTGGTGATTTTACATCTTAAAGTTGTAAGATGGGAGCTGGAGAGGGCTCAGTGGCTAACAGTAGTTGTTTTTCAGGGGGACCTGAGTTGGGTCCCCAGTGCCTGTGTCACACACGTTACAACCTCATATAACTCTAGCTCCAGGAATTTCAATGTTGTCTTCTGGCCTCCACAGGCATCTGAACACATGTGATGTGCACCTGTACATGCGTGCAAGTGCACACACACTATATATGTGTGTGTGAGTGTATATACGTGTGTGTGTACCTGTGTGTATGTATATACCTGTGTGTGTGTGTGTGTGTGTGTGTGAGAGAGAGAGAGAGAGAGAGAGAGAGAGAGAGAGAGAGAGAGAGAGAGAGAGAGAGAGAGAAGATGGAATTTAAAAACCAAATTTGCTTAAGAATAGATTCCACTCACAAACCAAACAGGCTGCCCTTGAACTTGTTCTGCAGTACAGGCAGGCTGTGAATTCTCTGTCCTTTTCCTTTAGTCTCTGAGTAGCTGGGGTTTCAGCCTCTATCCCCACACCCAGTTTGGGTATTCTTTTTTTTTTTTTTTTTTGGTGGGCGATGAAATATGAAGACTGGAGCCTGAATAAAGAGCGATGAAAATGGTAGATACAAAGCAATATAAGAAAATCTGGTTTTAAATAATGTTTTGTAACATTTAAAACATATTAAAATGAAATGCACAGTTGTAGCCCCAAATAAGGGGTGTGTGAATTAATACTTTTAGGTTTGTGCAAAGAACCAATTTAGATTTGACTTTGATAAATATTGTTCTAGTAAGTTCAGGGTGAGGACTGAAAGAATAGTAGAATGATAGTTTACTAAGATCAATAAGGGAAATGCACTGAAAGAATAGTAGAATGATAGTTTACTAAGATCAATAAGAGAAATGCAGGACTTATCACACACACAGCTTAGGAGCAAAAAGAGTAAAGGGAATAAGGAGGATATTTTGTTGCAAGGAGAAATAAAGTGTCATCAGTCATCATGAGGAATTCAATACTTGTAGTCAGAGTTTCTTTTCCACCTAGTCCCACAGCCGTTTAGTCCCAAGTAAACACACAGAGGCTTGTATTAATTATAAACTGTTTGGCAGATGACTCTAGCTTCTTATTGGCTATCTCTCTCTTAATTATTAATGCATTTCTATTAATCTAAGTATTTCCATGTGGTCTTGGTTTACTGAAGAAAGCCAGCAACTTACCTTCCCGGTTGCTACATGGTATCTCTCTGGCGGCTCCTCTCTGCTTAATTCTCCTCATCTGGTAGCCTTGCCTATACTTCCTGCCTGGCTACTGGCAATCAGTGTTTTATTCATCAGCCAATAAGAGAAACATATACAGAAGGACATCCCCCATCAGATACTCCATTTAAACTGCAATAATGGTCATAAGACACTCCAACTGAGCCTCAGTGATGTCCATACTGACAGCATAAAGGGGGAGGATAGTGAAGTGTGATGCTCAGAGATCAAGAAGCAAACAGAAGACAGAGAGAGATTTGTAATGTTCAAGATTCAGTCTACTTGAAGTATATGATTCTATCATGGAAGACATCTGACAGTGGATTACTAATCCATAGAATGTGAGGACAGAATGAAAAGTCAGTGTGATATATGGAATATTTAACAGGATTAAAAATTATATTGTCTTCAGAATCAAATAAAATGTATTTTCCTTTTTTCAGGTGTACTTACAATATTTACCATTTGCTGACTTATGAGACATGATTCACAAATTAGGGACTCATGACACCCACAGGATGTTTTCTGATTATGGTAGAATTAACCTAGGAATTTAAAGAAACTGGGAAAGGTAAATGTACACTGCTAATTAATCTATGACCAAGTCAAAGTCGTGCTGAAAATGATGTATTTGGAATCGAGTAGCGATGCGTGCTATCCACCGGCCTGGCTTTGGTCCTGTGGTTCTGCTGCTCTCCCTGACCTGAAGCCCTAAGCTTCGGGAGGGGCAGGCCAGCTTGCTCTGAGAAGCAGACTTTCAGGAACACAGGCTCACAGAGTCAAGGGGTGGGCGAAACGGGGGCTGCTTGGGGTCCCTGGGAAGCAGAGTCCCAGGGCATTTCACCATGAAGATTCCTCCTCATTCTCTCCCTCTCTCTAAAAAGGGAAAGTCTGGAAGGATGCTTGGAGCTGTAGACACACATCATACCATGAGGGAGAAGGCCAGAGTCAACTGTTGCTCAAAAGCAGGAGACTAGCAAATTGGATTAGAAGAAAGGAGGAAGGAGGACATAATAAAGACAGGGCAGAAATTAATGAGATGGAAAAAACTCTGAAGGAAGAGAATTAGCAAATGCAAGTTTATTCCCTTGCATAGACCAATAAAATGAATAACCCCCAGAAAAATTAACAAGAAACAGAAAGACAAGGTATGAATTACCATTATAAACAAAGAGGGGGCATCAGAGAGACAATAATAACTTTTATGAACCTTTTAAATGAGTGAACTTATCAAATGGGAAACAATGTCCTAGAAAAATGTAAGAGGACACAAATAACTAAATAATTCTAATAGGTTAAGTAATTTTAAACAGCAAACTTATGATATAACCCTGCCCACAAAAGCATCCAGTTTGAGATGATTTCACTGGCATTATTCCAAACAGTTAAGAAGAATGGACACTAATCAAATCACGCTCTCCAGAATAGGGGTAGCAGACACCCGACTTCATGGGGCAGCAGGCTTTGGTCACCCAGAAAGGGTATTCGTGCATGACGTCTTCTTAAGTTAAACATATATTACATTATATGTAATGGCTTACCCTTGTTACATCAGTACTGTTTTAGCATGAGAAAATTACCAATACAATTCAACACATTGATAAAATAAATCAAGTAATCATATTGATAGATCTGGGAAAATGTCTGATAAATTCAGCATCAAGTTGCTACTTCAAAATTTAAACAAAAGTATCAATAGGGGTGGGAAGATGAGTGTGGGTAAAGTACTTGCCATAAGCGTGAGAACTTGAACTTGAATTCAGACCCCAGGAACCTGTATGAAAGCCTGAAACAGCTCATTTTCATCCCTCCTCTGGGATACAGAGGCAGGAAGGTGTCTTGGGCCAGCAAAGAACACACACACACACACACACACAGAGAGAGAGAGAGAGAGAGAGAGAGAGAGAGAGAGAGAGAGAGAGAGAGAGAGAGAGAGACAGAAATCTCTTTAAAAAATGCTGTCATATGTTTGCCAAAAAGTCCAGCAGGTGACACTGTGCCATATGAAGTATACAGCATTGCCAATAGAGAATTCTGTCCCAAATGTTTAACCCGAATCTCAATGTGCTTTTAAACTTAACTTCCATTTATAGCAAATTCAGGATAAAGAAAGAAGTGCCACAAGAAAACGCTCAGGTAAATTCTGAATGCTGGACACTATGCACAGTGATCTGAGCTGTTCTCAAAGTGAAGGAAAGGAAATAATAATGAGAGAAAGAAATGAAAAGAATTCCAATGCAGTGGTTGAAGCAAGACCAGATCTGAGTTGAAGAAAAACAATCTTTAAATGACACGTTGTGATACCTGGGGACACTTATAAACTAATAGCAGATATCATCGAGTGTTTATTATTTTGAGGGGTGAAATGATGTAGAAATGTGTTCTCATCCTTGGGAACTAAGGGCAGTGCATCTCAGGGGATGTTCTAAATCCATTTGAAGCAGGAAAACAGGCAGAGGAAATGCGCGAGTGGTGTAGAGGCAGGTCTTTACAACAGGGAGGAGTGAAGACAGAAAAATGATGCTGTCATTTTCATCCATTGTTATTACTTTTGTAGTACTAGGGTTGAATCCAGTGACCCACACAAATGAGTGGAGTTACAGCCTCGGCCCCACTTAACCTTGTCTTTAGAGACGCTTCATGAAGTTGCCCAGGCTGACCTTGAACGGAGCCTGTAACTCAGGTCTCTCTCTTGTCTTATTCTCCAAGTGGCTGGAATTACACACCTATGCCACCTGACATGGTTTATTTCAGAATATTTTCAAAAATGAGTAACAAATTCTTGGAATAGAATTTTAATGGACTTTCACAGACACAGAGTGCTTCAGAAACTGAAGATAAACTCCACACAAGGAAAATGGCAACTGGAAATCCTGGGTTCTGTGTTGGAGGCATAGTTAGGTTGGAGAAGATACTGAAGTCCAGAGAACATAAAAACAAAGAATGCCTTGGCTCTCACCCAAAGGTCTAGCACATGAATGTGTGGTTTTACATTTTTGATTAAGATGAAATGCTTCAAATATGTATACGTCATTTTTAATGATTCCCACCTTTAGTTATGTTTTTCTAACCAGCCATCCAGCAACTATTGCCTGGTAAGGACGTCCTCTCTACCTTCTCATGTGGAAGGAATGTGGCATCCAGCAGATAATGGGTTCAATGACTAGGATTGGAATAGCACCTTTGTTTCTGAGACAGTTACAAGTGCTATTGGGCATCCCAAGGGGTAAGGGGGTGACTGAAGACCGTCCTGGACCTCGGGTGAACCCCTATAGAGCATTTTCCACTCAGAAACAGAAGGGCATGGGGTTAAACCCCTGGTACATTAAGCCAGCATGTCAGTCTTTTCGCTCATATGAGAGGGTGAGGTCCACCTCATGCAGGGACATATATAATTCCTCTGTAGCTACTGTGTAATTTGGTCAATAATGAACAATAAATGCATTAATCAACACGGTGATTATTCCTGGGGACACATAAGAAAAGAGGATGTTTTCTCCAAAATTACAGAGGGGGAAATGGGATAAGTTTACTAAATGTGCTCAAAATACTCTGATTTTCCTAAATGGGCTGCACCATTTTTCCTCAAAGGATGCATTGGACTAATATACCCTGCTACGTTCTTTCCAGATACAGATTCCCGAGTCAAGCCCCGCACTATCTCGTTAGACTCTCTGGAAATGGCCTGGTAAGCTGTGTGATCAGAACCGAGAGCACTGGGCACCACGCTAATGTTCTTCAGCCATATCCCTTACACGTAGGTATAATACCTGGGCGATTAGGTGAACAGAGAGATGACCCTCCCGTCGTCTTACTGGGGGCAGGGCAGGTCCTGCCCCTTCTTAACACACTGCTTAGGTCATAGGCCACCCCTCTTTTTTCCCTCTGCTACTGTCTTAGGAGTCACTGTCACCTGATTTTGCCATATGGCTTTGCTGGGGCTGCAGAGAGGTAGACCTGGAATTCTCTTCCTGCTAGAGAAGCCACAGCCTGGAGGCTGGATTTGTATATACCACGACGGCTCTCTATCCTGACCAACTGCAGAATGGCCAGGAGTTTGGCCTCCACCCCAGACAAATTCACCCAGCATCACTGGATTGAGGTCTTAGCATCAGTGTTTTTCTAATGTTCTCCATGTTATTTTTCTCTGCGGTGGACTTCATGACCGGTAATACAGATCCCTCTAAAGAATCTAGCACTGAGCACGAAGCAGAGAGCGATTTATGAGGAAGACTATCAGAGGACATTAAAATTTAATATCCACACAGAACCACGTTCTGTATATTTTCAGAGGTCCTAACATTCAAAGGACATATGTGAAATCCCGGAGAGGAAGAGATGGGAGAGGGGTGGGTATAAAAATGGGGGGATATTGAGGAAATCTAAAGTCTTGCACAGACCTCACAGGTGTGAACCAGGCGTGTAACTGCGGAGCACCAGGGTAGACTAGAAAGGACCAGCTGTGTCTACCAGGCTGTGAAGCTTAGCTGAGTCTTACTCATGGCTCCTCCCACAGCTGGGAGGCAGGGTTGTGTTTAGCGTGTGAACCTGTGAACTCAGGTCGTACAATTGCAAGTGGGGAGTGAGCTGAAGGAACTACTGACACGGCCCACATCCGGGGCCTCCATGCTCCGTTAGTTTGTTCTCTTGCTGCTTGGGCTCTCGCTACTGGAAGATCTTCTCCCTCCCACACCTTGTACCCCCAAATATCTCTGAAAGACAGTTCAATAACAGTCAACATGTGTTTCATCCTAATCCTTGCCCAAGATAGGAACAATCAATGTTCTGAGCCCAAAGCAGACAAAAGTCTACACATTTCTCTGTCCCAATGTGGAAACCTAAGAGCAGCCTCATCGTTCTCATTAGGACCTTCAACGCTTGTCTGAGTCCACAAACAGAAAGATGCCTCATATCACTGAGATCCTTAAAGAAGATGGCTAGTGCTAAGGAAGAGAGGAGAATGAGAGGGAGTTGGGGGAGTCTCGGAGCTCTTCAGGCCCCACGAGGTAGCCCTTTCCGGAGCTACAGTATGAGAACAGCTTTTGTGTTACATGGCTTCATCTCTACGGCTCACATCATCTCTCTCTGAAATTAATTATAACAATGAATTTCCTGAAGCAGACACAGACTGTCTATTAGAAGCAAAAGGAGTAGCCTGAGCAAGATTTCCCATTTAGGAAGCTTGCACACCAGAGAGTTTTTAAACATTTTCTCCTCTTACAACCTGGGTTGGCGCCCTCTGGAGGAGAACTGGTTCTCGCTGCATCTCTCCATTTCCAAGGGCAAGCCTGAGTTTCCGGGTAACCTTCATTTCAGAAGCCTCTTTGCCCCTACCAACGTGTGCTGCTTCAGGGATGCACGAAAATAGGCTGAGCAGATGAAGTTAGCAGAGGCTGGCTCTTTGTGCTGGTCGCATGTGGAGTTGCCTCTGTGAGGAAAACAGGAGACACCAAGAACCTGTTCTTAAAGTGCTCCCTCACCACAGGGCCTGAAGTTGCCCTGGCGACTAATAGGGTGAAAGGCTGTGTCAGAATACAAGGCCCAATCCTGGGAGATGTGGAGAAATAATGATGGTTGCTCAAGCTCCATTGTGCACGAAACTTAAAATTCAGGCTCCTGTCTTCCGGTAACAACATGGAGAGAGCAATGTCTAGAATTGCAACATTCTCACAAGTGCTTTGGGGGATTATTTTCAGATGCTTGTGCTCCCTGTACTCCATTTGGAGGTGCCTTGGATTAAAGTAAACACAGATTTTAGTAGGGGAGTCTTGCAGCAGCCCAGATGTCTGCTCAGTCTATAGGGGCAGAGTGAAGTCCACGGCTACACTGACTCAGACTTGACCTCTGTCAGTTCTGAACTGTGTCCCCAGCTCAGGGTTGTGTGACTGTAGACTCACCTTGGGGTGTCAAAGGCCTTGCCATCATGCTATATTTCTCATTTTATGGGTCCTCTCAAGATCAGGTGGCAAGAGAAAGCCATATTTGAGTTCTGACAGCATTGCGTTTTAAGACATTCTCAGTTCCTGCCATGGTCTTGGAGAAATACGCACCACAGCATCACATGAGGGCGCTGCGGTGATGCCGAGGAGTGGGGTGCGTTAATTCATCACTTGTTTTAGCTTAGTTGAGCTTCTTTACCTTGCAAGGGTCCACAGAGCTTCTGCACGTGTGTACACGCCAGTTAACGGCCAGCGTGCACATGTGTGCATGTGCACGTGTGTCTGCATTCCTGCGCTTATGTACATGTATACTCCGCATGAGGGGTGGCAAGGGGGGTAGGCAGGAGCAAAAGTTGATAGGAGATAGAAAGGCATGGGGATTATAATAGCCAGCCCTCAGAGGTCTCTTGATGGGTTTTAAAGACAGTTTTCTGCGGTGTCTTTAAAATGCCTCCTGCTAGTTTTCGGTCTCCAACATAGGAGAGCCTAGAGAGCATCCCTTGGGCCCTTGCCAATAGCTTGGCCATGCAGCACATCTCTGTGGCTTTGCTTTGCAGAGTGCATCTGGCCTGATCTTAAGGAACCCCAGCCTGGCTGGCTAAGCTGATGATGCTTCGGACAGCCCTCTCCACAGCTGCCCTGTAGGCTCTGGCCCCAGAAAAACCAGACTCAGTTACCTGTCAATCACAAAAACAATGATCAAAAGGAGCAAAGGGCATGAGAGAGCTTTGTTTTCTGAAGATTCATTTGTTAGGAGCTGCAAAAACCCTGAATTTAGCTTCTGCTGAAATAGTTGAACAATACTGGGGGCCAGTTTTATTTTCATTTCCGCAATTTTCTTTCTTCCCACCTCTCTTCAAGGGACCATTTTGAGTCTCTCCCTGTGGGTCCATGAGAGGAAATACACGCTTGCTCCCTTTTATATATGGAAGTCTACTTGGGAGGCTGAAGGGCCATGACAGAGTCTGAAGTCCCATAGGATTGTTCTGAGCCCCCCATGACAGAGGGTGAGTGATGAGGGGAGTTCTCCCCACAGCAAGGGCAGTGGTCTCATTGTAAAGGTATTCAGCTATCTGAGCCAAGGGCCCACTCTTTTGGAACAAATGACATGTTCTAAAACACTTGGATTTACGGTGCCCAGGAGACTGTGCTGTTTCACTGGGCAGTGAACACACAGACCAAAGCTGCCCCAGGTGCTTCTCTGACCTCATCCATTCACACACATGCATGTACACACACACACACACACACACACACACACACACACACACACGAGTGTGCCCATACATAGACCCTTTTGACCCTAGGCTCTGGTCCTCAACAATAGAAAGAATTAGACCAAGGACATATGCTGCCATCTTAGAGCTGGCACTAAAAGCTATATAATGACAATGTGACTTCCCCAGCTGGGTTTGCTGGGGAGAGGGGTCACAAGACAGCCTCTTCCGGCATGTGGGAGACTCAACTGGGACTATGCAGCCTGCACAGTGGCTCAGAGGCAGGGAGGGACAAGGACTCTCCAGATCACTTATGGCACTGATAAACCCTGAGGGGAAAGAGGCAGGTCCTCTCTGAGCCTGGTGTCCTTCCTCTAAGCTGTGCGACCCCCTCTGGAGAGCGGGGTGTGCAAGTTGAGGCTTCTCTGGAGAGTGGGAGTCTGCGAGCTGAAGCTTCTCTGGGGTTCTGGGATGTGCAAGCCGAGGCTTCTCTGGGGTTCCGGGGTGTGCAAGCTGAGGCTTCTCTGGAGAGCGGGGGTGTGCAAGCTGAGGCTTCTCTGGAGAGTGGGAGTCTGCGAGCTGAAGCTTCTCTGGGGTTCTGGGATGTGCAAGCTGAGGCTTCTCTGGGGTTCTGGGATGTGCAAGCTGAGGCTTCTCTGGGGTTCCGGGGTGTGCAAGCTGAGGCTTCTCTGGAGAGTGGGAGTCTGCGAGCTGAAGCTTCTCTGGGGTTCCGGGATGTGCAAGCCGAAGCTTCTCTGGGGTTCGGATAACCGGGTAGCCAACCTATCTCGAGACCCTGCAGTTCTCTTGTGCACTGCTTTGGGTCTCGTTTTTGGAGTTTTACAGACCCTCCTTGATGTCTAACTGCAACATGGTGACTCCTTTACCCGCCTCCGGAGAACGAACTTGTACACGCTCTGCTGGGAGTGGACAGAGCAGGTACTTAGGGCAGAGTCCGAGTTTTAAAAATTGCTCGCATGCTTGCATGCGTGTGTGTGTGTGTGTGTGTGTGTGTGCGCGCGTGCGTTGTGTGTTTAGTGTGTGAGTGTGCACGTGTGCGCGAGTACGTGTGCATTAGTGTGTGAGTGTGGGTACACATGAACCATGGCACCTGTGCAGAGGATAAAGGGACGGCCTCAGATACTGACCTTTGCCTCTTACCTGGTTTGAGACCTGGTCTCTAGATGTTTGTGCTGTGCACGCCAGGCTAGCTGGCTTCTGAGCTTCTGGGGATTCTCTTGCCTCCACCCCTACTCTCCTGCAGGAGTACCGTGATTATAGACTTCCACATCATGTATCTGTCTTTTATGTGGGTTCTAGAGACTTGAACTCAGGTCCTCATGTTTGTATGCCAAGCACTTTCAGCCACGGAGGCAGAGATTTAGGTGAAAGGCAACAGGAGCTTTCTAGCAATCTTGAATTTGGTCTTTGCTCATAGAAATGAGCTCTTCCTTATGGAACGGACTTGTCTTCTGTATTTTCCTTTTGGAGATTTTTTTTAAAAACAAAAACCATGGTTAGTGTGAGAAACAGCAAGGAGAGGCTGTGTAAGCGTTTCGGGATGGGTCAGGACAGGATGGAACAGGAGTGGGTCAGGTATTCTGGCACTCGGGAGTCACAGAATACTGAGTGTTACACAGCTCAGGTGGAAAGGTATCCTGGAGCTCAGGAGCCAAGGATTCTGAGTGTTACACAGCTCAGGTAGAAAGGTATCCTGGAGCTCGGGAGCCAAGGACCACCAGAGGTTGCAGTAAGCTTGGCAGCTTACAGCCTTGCCTCAGAGAAAGGCTTCTCGGTGTATCAGCTCTGCTCCGGTAGGACAGTGTAGCAGTTTTGCTAGGCAGGAGGTTTCTCGGGCGAAGTTGCTACAGTTCAGCTCTGCTCCTGGAGAGTGGAGAGCAGGGAGCCGGGCGGGAGCAGAGTGTAACAACTCTGCTCTGCCAAGGAAGGTTTCCCGGGCAAGTGTTACAGCGCTGCTCGCCCTGCCCTGCCCTGCCCTGCCCTGCCCTGCCCTGCCCTGCCCTGCCCTGCCCTGCCCTGCCCTGCCCTGCCCTGCCCTGCCCTGCCCTGCCCTGCCCTGCCCTGCCCTGCGTCACCTCTGCTTGCTCTGCTCTGCTCTGCTCTGCCCAGGGTCGCCTCTGCTCTGTCGCAGCCGCAAAAGATCTTCACTGGAAGCTCATCCAAAGGGGTTTATTGGAAGGCAGCTGGACCAGCCAAGCTGAACATACACAGGGTTTATATAGGGATTCCTGGGGTTGGGGAAGTTTTTCCAGAGTAGGGATTGGTCCGATTTCAGTGCTGAGCTCAGATTGGCTAGAGCTCTGCTCCAGGATTGGTTACTTTTTTACACAGGATTAGGGTCAGATTTGGCTCTGGTTTCAAGGCCAAAGTGTGTTTCTTTCTCTGGTCCTTTTTAGCCTTTTGGCTCCAATTTTAGGGCCAGGGTACATTTCTTTCACTGACTCTGATTCCAGGGACAAAGTGTGTTCCTTTGGCACTGGTTTCAGGGTCAGGGTACATTTCTTTGGTTGTGGTTGCAGGGCCAAAGTGTGTTTCTTTGGCTCTGCTCAGGGTGTGTTTCTTTGACTGGTCCCTTTTCCCTACAGGCTGCATAAGGCAAGTTGACTTTACTACCCCTCTTCACTGAGGGTGACAGGTCTCTCTTCATATCCTGCCTGTATGGATGCTGCTGAGGGCATGAGGGCTAACTTCACACAGAGGTAGAAAACGTGCATGCTCAGAACTGACAAGCAGCTGCATATGAGTAATTTATGTCTCGTATTTCATGTGATGCACTCAACAGTATAAATAATTGCACGTGAAGACCTCTGCTTGGCGCTGGGAGACAAGAACACGGTACAAGAAGGGAGGAAGGAAAGAATTCTAACCTTGACGCTCCTGTCTCTTAAGTACCTCGGAACGCTTCTCAAAATTGGATACACATGGACGCTTGTTTGATGATGTTTGATATTTATCTTTTAACTCCAGAGGTGGAGAAGAGTTGAATTTTCTAACATCCAGATTCACTTTGGGCTTGACACAAGGAGAGTTTCAGGGTGCCTTAGAATCTCCAGGAACCTATTTAAGATGCAGGTTCTCAGGCTCTGCCCCAGGAGTGTCTGGCCCTGCATGGTATATTGGGCACAAAGTTGCATTTTAACTGGCACTCTGCAGTGGCATGGATGCTTCGTCTGGGGAGTGCACACTTTATGCAAGACTGGTGTTATCCATACTCCATTTTTTTTGTTTTTTTTTTTGAGACAGGATTTCTCTGTATTGTCTTGGAGGCTGTCCTGGAACTCGCTTTGTAGACCAGGCTGTCCTCGAACTCACAGACATCCACCTGCCTCTGCCTCCCTAGAGCTGGATTAAAGGCATGTGCCACCAACGCCTGGCTCTCATCCTCCATTTTGTACAGTCATGAAGATCACATCTTGGATGAGCTCCACTCTGTAGCGGTTTATGTATGTCCAGGTACACCAGGTGGAGGCCACGTTTTTCTCATCTCGTTAGTTGCAGGTTTTAGTGCGTGCAGCAGTGCAGAGTCCTGCACACTCACAGGTGCAGCTGTAGTTTCAAGAGCTGCAGCCCTGCTCACCATGGAGAGACTCTGAAAGAGCACCAGTACCACAGCTCAGTGGTACACCTGCCTATCTCCTCACCCGGGAGCTGCAGCACTGTCTTAGTTACCGCCTCACTGCTGCTGTAACAGAGTATCTGAAGAAGCCAGGGTAAACAAAGAACAGTTTGGCTCCAGGTTCCCCCAAGATACAATCAGTCGTGATGAGTAAGAGTCTTTAGGAGCAGGAAGGAGGTGACTGGTCACAGCACATCCATGCCCAGGAAGCAGAGAATGCGGATGCTCATGCCTGGCTCAGTTCTTTCTTTTCATTCAGTCTGGGACTTCAGCCCTTAGACGGTACCACTTATGGTCTTCGAAGCTCAATGAACGCAGTCTAAGAAAATCTACACACAGCCTCTAAGCCCCGTCCCAACAGTAGCCAGCATGGACCATCACTAGCAGACAATGTAAGTGATTTCTAAGTCCAGGCCAGAGATGAAAGTTACAGTTACACAAATAAGTCTTACTTGTCTTTTCACATACATCTGTACCATGCCTTCACAGCTCTCGTCAAGATGAACAGCAGCCCTCTGAACTCTGTAAGCCAAAACAAACCCTTTCCCTTAAGTTGATCTTGTCCAAGGTTTTCATTTATTTGTTTGTTTTGAGATAAGGTTTCTCTGTGGCTTTGGAGGCTGTCCTGGAACTAGCTCTTATAGACCAGACTGACCTCAAACTCAGAGATCCGCCTGCCTCTGCCTCCCAAGTGCTGGGATTAAAGGCGTTTGCCACCACCGCCTGGCTTCTATGCTTTTTTTAAAATTACAATAAGAAATGCAACTAAGGCAATAAAAATAAAAGATACTCATTTACTGATAATTAGTCAAATAAATTTATTTAAAAACAATTCTTTTGTATAATTTTATAATCATAATAATTATACTTTTTATTATAGGCTAAGACAAATTGGCACACAAATTAAATAGATGTGCCTGTTTATTTTTATATAAAGAATTAAATCTTGTATGAATATTTGACACTCCAGGACAGAGTGTTCTGTGTTTTTCCCCAGAGCTCGCTGATATTTCCCCTTTATAATTGTCAGTGCAGAGAATACTGTTTGTAAAAATATGTAATGCAAAAGGCCGATGTGCACTTTGTTATATTCCAAAAACCCTTGAACCAAGCTGCCCCTTTATCAAGCCAACATTAATTCAATGTTTAAAAAGAGCAAAAGTCAGCAAGTCAAACAATCCTTTTAAAAATAAAACTGTTGGAGCCGGAGATGGCTTAGCAGAGATGAACACTGGGTGCTCTTCAAGGGACCCACGCGCCCAGTGGAAGCTCCCTGTTTGCAACTCCAGTTCCAGGGCGTGTGATGCCCTCTTCCGGCCTCTTCTGTGTGGTAGTGTCCGCTGGCACTGCACAGCATGACAGCGTGTGCCCTCAAAACGAGCATGTTGTGTACTGAGTGTTCAGAATCATGGCTTCAGAGAAACCGCAGGATACAACACAGGTAAGAACTGCCAGAAACGTCTCAGGTTCGTTATGTGTCTGATTTAGAATTGGCTTTTGGCAACTGGGCATTCAGAAACCTGTGAGAGTTGCCAGAGTTTTTACACCCCCCATTCAGTAAAATCAATGGTGACTTTTCTCTCCAGCAATGTGTAGAGGCCCTTTCAACACTATGAGGGCTACTGTTGGGACAAGGCTTGCAGACTGGTACCATCTTGATTCCCCATGTTGTATGACTCAAGTAGGCAGTATATTCAGCTACAGACTCTCATCATATAGTTCTGGAAGGTAGCCAACAGCAATGGCAATAGCCTATACTGATTTTGGGGGGTGCTTTATATGACCTCACTAGCCAACAACTCTAAAGGAAGCAGCCCATCCCCGGTGCTGAATTTTTGTTTGATTGCCTGTGGTATCTGGGAAGAGAAATTCCCAATATAGATTTTAAAATCTACACATACCTCCAAATGCTTCCCAGTTTAAGAAAACGCTATCAACTATGAGGACAGGTAGGTCACTATTAGTAGTCTCTAAAATTAAGAATAATTTTGTCTGTGAGGCCTGAATTAACACTTACCTGATTAGAGAAAGCTAAAATAGATTGACACTGAAAATTTGTCACTGAGGAATAATTCATTTGGATGAAGTGTCATGGAGTTGGGGCCACTCAGAGAAGCAGGAGTGTGTAAGGTCTGTTCAAACAGGAAGGATACTTTGGTGCAGTCCTTACAGACACAAATGCTGCTTTGGTTGTTTGATCTGGGGGGAAACTGTCTGAATTTTAATTAAGTGTGGCTTTTGAATGAGTTCACGGCGTCTTATTGTGAGCTGGAGTGCATAGCTGGTGGCCTGCTCAGAGGCATTCTTAGCCACTTTTGTTTATTGTGGCCAGTTTCTGAAAACACCAGGCTTGAAGGTTGGAAGGAGGAGCAACTGAAGGTATTCCTTCTTATATGTCTTGCTATCTACCCCATTGTTCATGAAGAATCCAAACTGGTTCATATCCAGGAAGCAGGAGACACAGAAGAAACAAATTCATGAATGAGGCTAATTGCATTTGATGGCAAAGCTAGCAGCAAGCTGTTTTAAATGCAGAGCCAGCGACTCAGGTCATGCAACAGTCTTTAGTGGCATGAGCACGTGTAGACTGTCCTCTGAAGGCCTCTCACAGCTGTCATGGTTCATCCAGCCCCTCCCAGAAAATTCTAAACAGAGCACATATGTCCCAGATACTGGATGACCTTCATGGTCTTGATGCTCATCACTAGGGACAAGCTGAATTCATTCGGTGACAGACCCAGCTGGAGTCAAGCTGTCTTAAAATTAGACTTCCCTTGTTAAGGGTGACAGCTTGCCTTTTGCCTGTGACTTTTGAGTTTAGAAACATTTACATGGCCTGTTACAATGGGCCAGGCATTTTATTGTGAGTTGGAATGCATCATCTTTTGCTTGTTTTGTTGTTGTTAAATGTAAGGATAATCTGGACCACAACCAGTAAGCAGAAGATGGGTATTTTTAACCTTTCTCTTTGAGCCTTTTTCAGCCTAATTTGTTTTAATGTGTGTGTGTGTGTGTGTGTGTGTGTGTGTGTGTGATATATGTGTGTGCATGTGTATGTGGGTCTACTTGTATGGTATGCATCTGTGTGGAGGCCACAGCACATCTCTGGATGTTTGTCTTGATTGTTCTCCACCATGTTTTGAGACAGGGTTTCACACTGAATCTGGAGTTCATTGATTTGGCTAGATTGGCTGGCCAGTCAGTTCCAGGGGTTGGCTATCTCCTATTTCCTAGTGCTGGGATCACAGGTGCATGCCATGGTCCAGGTTTGCTAGCAGGTGTGGAGGATCCAAACTCAGACCCTTCCAAGGGTTGCATCCACTGAGCTCTATCTCTAGATTGTAGCTCTCACCAGCATTTAAATGTCCTACTTACTATCTAGAGGAGCATACCCTTGGCCGCTCATGGCTGAACTACTTCCTGATTGAGCTGGAGAAATTAAGAAGTATTACTTTTCATTCCAAGGCCATAGTTATGAGATCAGCAACGTGGAGTTGAACCTGCTAATCCAGCATTAATTAACCTAGCAGACTCTCTGAAACACCCACTTGCTCATGGACAGGTTTAATTAATACACCGATCTCAATGTAGCTACTTTCTAAACTTTATGCTGAAGGCAGATGTCACTAATCAATCAAATCCCCTCTTTTGGAGCACACACTAAGCCTCGTGGCTCCTTTGAACACATGACTCTAGGGATCCAACACCGAAGGAGTCATATTCAGGAAGATCCCCACTTGCTACCCCTACACCATGTTACTACTGTGACCCTATCTTGCCCACAAAATCATACTTGTTTTATTTTAAAGTGGCCATTTCCCCTCTGTCTTTAAGATGGTAAGGTAACACTTATGGGGAGATAATGCTTCTTCAAAAGATTGCTTCATATATTTTTGGAATAAAGATATCCTAAGTGAAAAATGCACAGTATTTTGACTTTGAGAACTGCCATTCTGTCACCTGAGTCCTCTGTAGTCCAGAATTCAAGAACGTCTCTGTGTCCTGCCGTGGGGTGGTGGATTGTGCTGAGAAAGGAAGGGAACCATGTCAGTAATCCCTGCTCTCTGTACTGTGCATTTGTCTAACCGAGGCTTACTCCTGTAAGATGTTGCCACAGGCACATTCAAAAGGGCCCCGGGATTCTCAACTATGGGAGGACTTGGAGAGGGGCAAGAAGTGGGGGGACAGGGAAGGAGGGGCATCACAAGTCATATGAACGCAGAGAATCCTGATTTGCAATATCAGCCAACAAGTGGCTTTAAAGACTACTTAAGACTATGGCCAGGCTTATTCTCTAAATTAGGCGGCAAAAGAGAGAGAGAAAAAAAATTAAAGAGAAGAAATGAGCTCCAGAAAATTGTTCTCTAGCTTTCGTGTGTGGATGATATAATTTATTAATCAGAGGGTAAAAGAGGCACTATTTTATTGCACTAGGGCAGCAGGTACAGTTAGCCTCATGTCACTATAGCTACACATCTGTCAGGATTTAGTAACGACTGTCCCCCTTAGGCTCATGTATTTGAACACTTGGTCCCTAGTTGGTGGTCCTGCTTGGGTGGAGCCCTGCTAGTGGAAGTTAGACACTCTGGGCATCCTTTGAGATTTACATCCTTTCCTTACTTCCTGTTCTCTGTTTCCTGTGTAGGGATGAAATGTGATCCCCAGCTTCCTGCTCCTGCCACCATGGCCAACTCCTCCCCTCCATGATGGACTCCAGCTCACTGGAACTGTTAGCCAATCTTTTCTTCAGGGACTTCCTTTTTAACCCAGTATTGAATCACAGACACAGGAAAGTAGCTGGTGCCCCGCCAGAGTAACACCTTCCGAGCTTTGTGAGTCAGAAGGCAAAGGCCAGACCATGATACACCCGGAGTCCCGTGCCACCGTGTGAGGGGTTTTAGTTCGAGGCAGGACAAGCAATCAGGGAAACATCACATTGTGTGCAGTTGTGTGAAGCCTCGAAGGCTGGGTAGAGTCCACAGCGAAATGATTTGCTGGAAGATTGGACGCAGATGTTGGCAGATTCAGAGATACCAGGGACGTCTGCCGGTGGCAACGTAGACATTAGGCCGGGAGCAGGAGTGACAAGGCTGAGAAGGGCCGTTGACACCTCACTTTGAGATTCCTCTGAAAGGGGAGGGCTTGGGGTGTTTCATGAAATCACCCCATTTTCCTTTGGGGAATACCACTCTAGTGGCAGTGTTTGGGAGAGATCAGGAGAAGAGAGAGGCGGGGAAGTAATTGGGGAGGTAATTGCTGCCCTGGGTAAGAGGTTTAGAAGGCTTGAGCCAAGCAACAGCAGCAGGATTAAGAAGAGACGATATGTTTGAAATATTTATGGGGGAGGGAAGGCAATAAAAATGACTTATTGGATGTAAGAAAAACAGGGATCAACAAGGTATTGCTTTTCTGAACATTCTGGCCTGGGAGGCACAAGCCCCCACATTCTAAAAGGGCTGGTATCTGAAAATTTATGAACAGTTAAAACTTGTCTGTAGAAATAGCTTTTAAGAACAGAGACAAAAGTATCCCTTTTTGTTTCAGTTTTTGTTATTATTTTTAAAAGTATTTTCTTTTTATTGGTTAAATTTTTTCCTTGACGATCATATTCACATATATAATGCATTATCCTCCTCCCTATCTTTCTCCTCCCCACCGTTCTCCCCTCCTCCTTACAAGTCTCTTTCTCAAACTCTACCCTTTCGCGTCACACTGACTCTCTGACTTTAAAGGGACTGTGGGATTGGAACCATTCACAGGGACCTGGTGGACTCTGTTCACTGATGGGCACACAACTAAAAGCAATGACTGTCCTTCCCTCAGCCGGTCACTGGCCGATGGTCCAACAGGAAGGGAGAGGGCTCCATGGTCCTCCCTATAGGCCGTAAGTGACTGTTGACAGACCAGTCTCGTGCAGGCAGCTGCCATGAGCATGTTTGTAATGGCGCTGGGATGCTCCAAAGTCCGTGTTTGCCAGCTTTCACACTATTTCTCTTCCCTAGAGGAGTTGGTACAAATGTCCTGCTTAGAGCTGACCACTCAGCAGTTCCTTCTTCTTAGCGTCCATCACCGTTCAATGCCAAGTAAAGCTTCTCGGATTAAGGCTGAGAACAGCATTTGCTTATGGGTATAAACGGAATTTGCAAGGCAGTTGGATGCATGTCTATTTAGCCAAGTGGTAGTAAGATCCCCCTAGGGCCCATGACCTCCACAGCCATGAGTATTTAAGCAGGTTCACAGAACTGAGCATAAATATCCTGCCTAGGGCATGGCTCTTGTGTCCAACCAGAAAGCAGCTGGTTGCTCCCACAGCAGAAGTGCCACTTAGTTTGTGCCCGGAGGCCTGCTCTGCCTGGTGAGTTGGCAGTGTGCTTTGCAAGGTTTACAGCTGGGTAAGACTGTGACTGCCTTCTCTCTCCCAGAAGCTCATGTTGCACCTTCCGGTATCATTTCTCAGTGAGGGGGATTTTATGACCTCCAACAACTCATAAGGAGATGTCCTACACCTGGAACTGGAATTTTTATTTAATAAACAATGGCTTTAGGAATGTCAAAATGCAGCCATGCAGGGAGGTGCTTTTACCTTGGGTTCAGAATTTAAATGTAAAGGCCGGTAATTTTAATTGTCTCTGTATAGTATAAAGAACATGTCATCTGTGTCAGTTACTAGCTCTGTTGCTGCAACAAAATATTCGACACAAATAACTTTAAGCAAAGAAGGGTTTACTTTGACTTACAGCTCCAGGAGGTATAGCCTGTCATGGCAGGGAAAGTATGGCGTCAAGTCTAGGAGGGAGCTAATCACACTGTGTCCACAGTCAGGGGGCTGAGGGAGCAACAGATGCTGGGGTTCAACTCGCTGTCTCCTTTTTACTCGGTTTGGGATCCTCACCCATGGACCGCATTTAGGATGGAGTTTCTCACTTAATGAAGGAAATCCCTCACAGACACACCCAAAGACCTGTTTCCATGGTGACTCTAAATGGAAATGAAGATTAATCCTCACACCATCTCTAGACAAAGTATACCTGTCAAGGGGTCACTATGGAGTTGGTTTGCATTCATCTTGTGATAGTGCTGCCAGTGTTGTTGTAGGCGTCTCTATCCTTTGGAGGAAGAGGATTTCTTCTTTAAGTCAAACTGAATTGAAAGGCAAATCCTGGGTGGTGGTGGTGCATGGCCAGGAGTCAGGCAGGCAGGTCTCAGGGAGTTTGGGGCCAGCCTGGTCTACAGAGTTAGTTCTAGGACAGCCAGGGCTGCGCCCAGAAAAAACCCATCTGGAAAGCAAAACCAAGTCACACTACCTTGGTTCTTGAACTAAGTTTTGCTTTAAATTTGAAGCACCCATCTCAGGTGTCCACTTTGTTCACATGACTGAGCCTGAACGATGCTGGCCACATCAGAAAGTCAGGTCAGTGTGCAGTGACTGGGGTTTGCCCTGTGGGGATGTGTGAGGTGATGCCATAGGGACCGAGGTTTCTGTGAGCCCACTGCGTAGCAGTTTTTCTTCGACACCGTGGGTCTACTGGACCACCCCACTCCAAGCTCTTCGTCACCTGTGTTTCCACCACTCGTCATTATCAGATCAGCTCTTGGAGTTCACCCTCTGAGCCTGTCACTGCCATGTGCTCTGGACATCCAACCACACCATATGTGACCTTTAATTGGCTACTTCTATCTCATGGAAGACCGAAACTCATGCTCCTGACATTGAGTATTGGTCTAGATACTAGATAAATAATTGTTTAATGACTGAATGATGGCCAGCTGTTGGGACTGAAAGAATATTTTCTAAGAAGCAACATTGAAACAATTCATCTCAACTCTCTCTGTACAGCTTTGGTTGGGTGGCACTCATGCGTACACGGAGGAACACGTAAGCTCTGACATGTGGTGGCTGAAATTATCGTATCACTTCACTGATCGTGCGCCAGAGTAGCACACTAAAATTTTTTATTTTTAATTTTAAAATTATGTATACTTGTGTCTCTCTGTGGTTTTGTACCTATAGAGGCCAGAAGAGGTCACTGAACCCTCTGGAGCTGGAGTTACAGGTGGATGTAAGCCATCTGTCTTAGTTTAGGTTTTCATTGCTGTGAAAAAACAACATGACCATGGCACTCTTACAAAGAAAACATGTACTTCGAGTGATTTGCTTAGTTTCAGAGGTTCAGTCCATTGTAGTCATGGCGGGGAGCGTGGCAGCGTGTAGGCAGACATGATTCTGGAACTCAGAGCACAGCATCTTGCAGGTAACAGGAGTTCAACTGACTGTCACACCAAATGAAGCTTGAGCAAAAGAACCTCAAAGCCAGACCCCACAATCACACACTTCCTCCAACAAGGCCACACCCCCTAATAGTGCCACTTCCTTTGGGGCCCATTTTCTTTCAAACCTCCACATCAGTGCTGGGACATGAACTTGGGTCATTGTCAGTGCGTGTTCTTAGCCACTAGCCAATTCCTCCAGCCCCAGGAGGACATTTTAAATATTCACATTTATTTACTTAATTATTTAACCATTATTTTTGGTTTTTCAAGACAGGGTTTCTCTGGCTAGCCCTGGCTATCCTGGAACTTGCTCTGTAGACCAGGCTAGATTCATACTCAGTGATCCTCCTGCCTCTGCCTCCTGAGTACTGGGACTAAAGGTATATGCCACCACCATCCAGCAAAGATTCACATTCATTGATACACCCACAACAACAGCAGCAGTACCAGCAACTGACCTGCCAGGTGTCTACCAACACCCAAGCTTTCTTTCTCTTTACTAACAGAACTCATTTGATTGATGACAGCTATGTGGATGTCTATTGTATTCCTTGACCCATAACCAAACTTTAGCTAATGAGTTGGGACAAAGATGCTGGAAGGACTTCCAGAAAGCTTCTAGGATGCTCCTTACCTGTTCGTTCCTCCATTGTTTTAGTTTATTGAGGCTACTATAAGAAACTATCACGACTTACAAAACACTTAGTGCTTTATAAATAATAAAAAGTTATTCTTTATAGTGTGTGCAGGCTGCAAAACCCAAGATCAAGTTTCTGTCAGACTCCATGTATGGGAAGGGCCACATAGCCAACTCTTTTCTCACTGCATCTTCTTATGAATGTGAGATATCTGGTATCTTTTTTGAAAGGTAACTGTCATGGGAACTGTCCTGGCTATCCTATCTTTATGTCAACTTGATACAAGCTAGAGTCATCAGAGAGGAGGGAGCCTCAGTGGAGAAAAGGCCTCCATAAGATACAGCTGTAGGCAAGCATGTAAGGCATTTTCTTGATTAGTGATTGATGGGGGAGGGCTCAGCCCATTGTAGGTGGTGCTATTCCCTGTGCTGGTGATCCTGCGTTCTATAAGAAAGCAGGCTGAGCAAAGCAATGATGAGCAAGCCAATAAGGAGCACCCTCTATGGTTTCTGCATCAGCTCCTGCCTCCAGGTTCCTTCCTGGTGTGAGTTCCAACATTGACTTCTCTCAGTGATGGACTGTCACCTGAAAGTGTAAGCTGAAATGAACTCTTCCCGAAGTTGCCTTGGTCATAGTGTTTCATTGCAGCACAGAAACCCTAAGACAAGCACTAATCCCATTCAGAGGGCCTCTGCTCTTATGACCAGTTCACCGCCTACAGGCTCATCTCCTAATAGTGCTGACTACGTGGGGAGAGAGTTAGGGTTGCAGAACATGACTTTGAAGGCAACATAGCAGTCAGCTGATTGCACTGACACTTTCAGTGGGACTATTTTGTGCTATTAGATTATTTTGAAGATGCAATCTGGCTCTCAGTTGCCAGAGCCAGAAGAAAAGTCCTGGTCTTCCTATGATCTTAAACAATCGGCATGCCAAGACCTATCTTCAGCTTTCTTTACATGTAGCTGAGCTGTTATTATTTTGTATTTTCTAATACAGACATCTTAACCTATTGCTACCAAGGTTAGGTGTTTGAAGGAGAGTATGTCAATCAACACAATAACCTTCTTGTCTCTATATCTCATCACTTAAAGAAACAGGGTTGCAGAAAGTCTTAGTACATCTTGTGCTGCTGTAACAACATACCTGGCATTGGATACTTTGAAAAGAATAAGCTTGCTTAGTTTGCACTTTTAGAAGTAGAGTCTTCAATAATGGCTAGTAACATTTGTTCAGATCCCAGTGTGGTTCTTCTGGCTTCATGGTAAGAGTGTGTGTGGTGGGGAGTCTTGCAACAGCATGTATGTGATTGTTAAAGGACAACTTTCTAGAGTTGGTTCCTTCCTTCTGCCTTTACTTGGGTGCGAGGATTGGACTTGCGTCCTCAGGCTTTCATAGCAAGCTTATTTACCACAAAGCCATTTTGCTGGCCCTCTAGTCCTTCTCAAAGGCCATGCTTCAATACTGGTAAATTAAGTCTTGCTGGGACAAAGTGCATTCAACCTACAGCACAGTCTGAGTTTAATCCATGATTTTGTAGCTTGAACCCTGCTATTGATGAGTGTGATCTTTTATTTCTATGTATTTCTTTAGATAATTCTTCCTCTGCCATCTGTAAGCATTTGCTTGTGATCAGTGTTCACAGTTGTACAAGAGCCTATCAGGACTTTGTCCCTAAATGTTAGCTCCCGGGGGCTTCACCAGAGGACATTTCCTGGATCTGTGTTATTGGGATTTTGATTTGGAGAGATGCAGACCAGGTCCTTTCAGGAAGTCCTGAGAGCAAAGCAGGATGCTTCTATGATCTAATGAACAGGGAGACTCCACCCCCTCACCCCTCACCCCTCACCCCCAGCTAGCTCCCTGCAGATCCTATGATCATAGTCATGTTGGATGTCACTCTATCTTGCCTGGTAAGCTTTGGGGACCAATGTAAGCAATGGTGTCTTGCAAGAATTTCATGACCCAGAGGGACCTCTGTAACACCCCTCTTTCACATTGGTCCTTCTCATTCAGTTTCAAGTTCTATAACACATAACTCTCAACAGGCAGAAACAGAAAGACTGTGACAGGGTTTGCTTCTCATCAGATTTAGGGGATTTGAAAGACCATCCTACAAACACACTTACTGAGCTTCTGCCTGCCACGTCTTACGCTTCAGTATAAAGGATCACTAATTTCTAGGAAGTATCCCCTGGACTCCATTCTAAGATTTTAAACTCATGTATCCCGGCCTTTCATGTCCTAAAACTCATTCCAGCTCTTAAGAGGGTCGCTCCACTTGGCACATTAGAGAGCCCAGCCTCCCAGCTCCCATTTCTGCTCACAGTGACATGCCCTTGAGGCTAGAACTCTGCAGTGAAACACAAAAGGTCCCAATGCCCTGAGATTCCAAGCATGCCTGTGGCATCACCAGGCTACTCAGAGACTGAAAACATTCAGCAAAAGGGTTTCTTCCCGTGATCCTCCACGCTCTTGTTCCCGCTTCAGACAGTGCACCTGGCTGTAATCTTCTCTACTTCAGCTAATTGCTCTTTGTGGTAGCATGAGGCGAGGGGACAGGAGAGGGGGTGGAGACTCCCCCAGCTGATGATGAAGTATCAAACCACAGAACGATTGCATTCAGGCCATTGTTCCGTTGCAGGGGAGCCAACATCTTACATTAATTTGCAGTTGCAGGAAATACAGCTCTCAGACAAAGACACACATTCCCCACAAGGCACAGCAATTAATTTTCCAAATGTCCTTGATGCAAGTGTGAGCAGAGGGTTTCAAGTTCTTTCAGAGTGACTTTTATAGATGTCTCAAAATTACTCAACTTCTGGGATTTTTAAAAGCATTAATGTTCTTAAAAGAGAAAACTCCCATTGTTGGGTTTTAAAAATAGGAATCAAGGTTTTATTTATGCTTTCAGGGTTAGAGTTATTTGTGTGGCGTCGGCCCCATGAATGGACTGTCCACCTTGTGGGGAAAGAACTTGGCCTCTGTTTGATCAGCACCATATCTTTGGTGCTCAGAGTGTCTGGCACACTGCGGATGTTAGTAAATCTTTGTTGGTTGCATGCATGGCTGAGATCTCAAGATTATAGATAACTCTGCATGTATGCTTGGAATGCTGTCTTGGTGGCAAAGAGGGAAAAGACAGAGACTGTAAAAAAAAAATTAGTGAAATTTGGTGCTGATCTGAAGCGAAGTTTTTACATGCAGTGGTGATGGAGACTGTTAGCAGCCACATGAGGCAGAGCAGCAGGGAACACAGTGGGTGACCTGGAATGATGACTGCAGGCAGGTGGTAGGGTGTGTCACTTTCACACCCCGTATGGTGCTTATTCCCACTTCACAGATAAGAAATAGCAATCATTAATCACGAAATGCACAGACTTGCCTGCAGACAAATCAACCCCGCCCCCACCCCTGCAAGAAGGGGTGTCTTGAAAATCTGTGTAACCCTGGCTGTCCTGGAACTCACTCTGTAGACCAGACTGCCCTTGAATTCAGAGATCTGCTGCCTCTGACTGGAATTAAAGATAGGTGCCAGCACCGCCCACCATCATCAGGAAAATCTTAATGGAAGCATTTTTGCATTGAGAGTTTGCTCTTCCCAAATAACTCTAACTTGTGTCAAGTTGAAATGAAACTAACCAGCACAGCTGGGAAGTGAGTTCTGTGGTCAGAAGTAATACTGTGTGGAACGGCAAATAGGCCTGCCTCAAGTTCCTGCATCAGCTTCCTTCAAAGACGGGCTGTGACCTGGGATTACAAGCCTTTCCTCTGCCCAAGTTGCTCTTGGTCGAAGTATTTTATTTCCGGAGCAAAAAGGAAACGAAGACAATACTGTAGTCACTCTGCCTTCCCCCAGGGACCCTCTCCTTGACTTTCACTAGGGATTAGAAAATTAAGAATTTATTTCCCAGCACCCTTTGGCTCACAGGTGGTCATGTGACCCAGCCCGGCATCCCTGGCTTGTAGCGTTCCTGCTGCCTGGTCCTTCTTAGTCTGGTGACCTCCTCAATCTGAATAGGAAGTCCCTGGCCTTTACGAGATTGGGTTTATTTATGTGCAGTGTGGTCTGAGTTAATCACGCCGCCCTGTTCAGTTCATTCATTCAGTGTTTCCCAGAGTGCTGTCTTGTTGGCAGTTTTAAGTAGATTCATGATTTTCAGAGGGAAAAATGATGACCCAAGTTAATTCATATTCACTCAGAAATTTGAAATATAAAACAATTAGATTTCACTATGTTTTCAGACACTGTTTTTGCTAATATTCATTCAACTGAATAATATGTTTTCACCTCTTAGGGCATAACCGTTTGTATTTGCTGAACTCCCCAGTTCCTATCCTTGTTTTGTAGTTTTCTATCTCCAGTCTCCTCCATCCTCAGTTTTTTGAGACGATGTCTCACATAGCTCAGGCTGATCTTGAACTTGCTAAGTAGGGACTTGGACGCTAGGTCTTCCCGTGTCCACTTCCCAAATGGAGGTCACAGGCAGACATCACTATGTCTGGGCTTTCTTTTTTCTTGTTTTAGAGAGTTTCATTATATATCTCAGGCCTGGAACACACCTTGTGGACTGGGCTGGTCTCAAACGCTGAGATTATGGGTATGCACCAGGGAGCCATATTTGCAGTTTTCATAAGTGGATCAGTGGCTCAGAAATGATTTATTGAGCATAATGTTAGTGGTGAAAATAGCTGTGTAGTGACTGCATCCCACCAAAGCAATGTTGTAGATATAAATAAGGACCAGGACTTGAGTGTAAATGTGACTATGTGTGCTGAGACCAGGGCATCTGCCCCTTAATGTAAGCCATGTTTACAGTCCCTCCCCTACAGAGCATGTGCACAGGGGGAAATTAATTTCACAGAGGGCAAAGCACAGCTAAGTCATTCTGACTTCAAAAAGACAAGAATGAATGAATGAACGAACGAATGAATGAATGAATGGGTGGATATCTGAAAGTTAGGTTATCTTACCAACAGCCAGTGAAATGCATAGTGTAAACCAGTTCTTAGCCTTTAAGCAGGACACCATGAAGGGAATGTGTCATTTAAGTGCTCAGGCTCCTGCCACCAAAGAGGAGGGTTTCCATGCAGCTAAGAGTTGTTTATGTCCGGCTACACGAGATGGCTACAATCCAGAGTGAAGTATTACTGACGCTTTAAAACCAATAAGCTCGCCCTCTCTGCCATTTCCCACATTGCCGGATCCAATGGGCACTTCCAGAAAGTACTTCAAGGTATGTTGCTACCATAGAGCTACAGACGAACACAAGCCTGGTGTTACCACCCACCCCCACCACACAAGCCTGGTGTTACCACCCACCCCCACCACACAAGCCTGGTGTTACCACCCACCACCACCACCACCAAAGTCGTGCAACAAGAGTCCCGACATGACCTTCTGTTCATGACTTGGGGTTGAAATAATGGAAGCTGGAAGTCTAGACAGCAATGTCTAAGGAGTACAAGTTTCTTCTTGCCTTGTAACCAAGAACCTTCTGGGTTAGGCTCAAGTGCATGCTAGCTCCTGAGGAGAAATGTGCTCTTTGACAACTTTTCTCCCAAATGAAAGCTAAGAACTTTTCTTTTTAGCCCAGAACAGTGAGATACGCTTTGTAAAACTCATCTGAAGTGGCCTGGTTATGAGGGCTCTCAACAACTTGCACTTGAGTGTAAAGTGCTATGACATTTTCTGTAGCAGGGATTAGCTGTTAGGATTACTTAAGAAAACCAGACCAGAACAAGGTCTTCCATTGTTGGCTATGCCTCCTCCCAATGGCTGAAGATTACCTTTATTTCCTGAAAAAGAGCATCTATGGAAGACTCTTGTTTGTACTCAAAGCCACGTGACACGCTGCATCTATCATGAGGAAGCACCTCTGAGAACAGAAAACAGCAAATACACAGATTAAGGAGGTCCCTCACTGACATCCTAGTAGAAAAACAAACAAACAAACAAACAAACAGTTTTTAGCTTGGGGTAACACGTGTATTAACTCACTGTGTAAGACTCCTAAATGCATGCCCAAACGCTTCCTCTGCCGGGCCTGTGAGTGTGGATTCTGTCTCGTTCTCTTTACTAATCAAAAGGTGATTTAGATCATATATTTTGTTCTGAAACTTGCTTTTTCGCACTCCAAAATGGAAGCCAGGTAACTCTCCAAGTTAATAAACCTTGAAATGTGTTTTTATGATTGGGGAGGGTGAAACAAAAAATATGGGAGTTGTTCTAGGCAGAAATTACAAAGAGAAATGTCTGAAGAGATGTGTCATATTGTGGAATCCTTCGAAAATGACTGGGGACACCGGGGAACCAAGTCCACAGGAGTGCTCCATGTTGGGGGACAGGCATGAAGGTCACAACACTTCAGTGGACTCTGCATCACTTTATGTCACAAGACTACTTATCTTTTCTTGAACTCTTCAGATTTTGAGGCCATTTCGCACTTATTTTTATTTTCTGGAAGGAAATTCTATGTTACACTACACTAGAAACTCCCGACTTCCTGATGATTTGTAGGGGTTTATATTCACATTTCATAGAAAATATTCTGTATGGGGCTAGAGAGATGGCTCAGTAGTTAAGAGCATTGAGTGTTCTTTCAGAAATCCTGAGTTCAATTCCCGGCAACCATGCAGTGGTTCACAATCATCTGTAATAGGATCTGGTGCCCTCTTCTCCTATGCAGGAATACGTACAGACAGAACACTGTATACATAATAAATAAACCTTTAAAAAACTGAAAAAAATTCAAAACAGAAAATATTCTATACATCCATTTCCTGAACCCTCCCACCTCTGAGACGTGGCTGTTCCTTGTCTCTCTTACTCTCTGGCGGCCCTCGACGGCCCAGAGCTCATATTGTCTCAGTGCCCACGTCTGTCTTGGGACCTTTTCATCTTTGCCTAGTTAGCAAAACCTTCCTGGAATCTCCTTCAGCTTGTACACTCTGCAAACCATTTAACACTACTGTCAATGTGTTACTACCCTGTGGACGAGACAAAAGCTTGTCCGGGAGCCAGAATATAGAAGGAAATGCCAGCTAGCCTTCTTTGCTACACATGTGATCAGTGAACTTGCAAATGGCTGTGTGTGAAGGGCGGGGTTGTAAATGGAAACGAGTCTTGGGCACCTTCTAGACCTCTTTGAAGGACTAGTGTCTGCTACCTTCTAGACCTCTTCTTTGAAGGACTAGTGTCTGCTACTGGCAGGGAATTCCTTTGCATTCTCTCTGCAAGCTGTGTCTGGAATGTCCGAGAAGAACAGAACCTGAAAGGAGTGAGCTGCAGGGAAAAGCTTGGCCATGGAAGGGAAGGAGCTGAGGTCTGTGTCGAATTTGCAGTCCTGTCTAGCTCTGCACTGAGGCCGCGGCTGGGTGTTAGCCAGCTGCGGAGCTCTGATAACACTGCAGCAGAGAAGTAGCAAAGTGTCTGACCTAAGGCAATTTACCCTTTATGTCTCTCGGGTGTGGGTTCCTGGGCCATTGGGGCTTAGTTGAAATAATCTGGCTGTGGTTGTCATTCTCTGGTTGCCTCTAAGATTGAGGGGTGTCATTCTGACGTAAGCACAAAGTGTGTCTGTTCTAACCTAGTGATACCATAAGTACTGGGGGCCAGGGCAGGCATGTGAGCTCATCAGGGGCCAGGGCAGGCATGAGCTACTATATAAGTTCTCCTTGTTTCACAGCCATTAATACTCCATTGGCAGAGACAAGTAACATGGCAAAGCCACCAGGAGAGTGTGAGCACATGTACTCACACGTAGTAGGCAGGAAATCTTGACGTAATTACATGGTGAGGGCAGGGGTGATGCCTTTTTAAGTGAAAGAAGTGTGAATTGGGAAGAATTACTGTGCCACCTGTAAGAAGTTGAAAATGTGCAACTGAAGTTTAAAATCACGGAACTCACACTCAGCAGTTGAAGCTGTAGGTGTATTTGGAAGTAAACAAAAGGGGATTATGGGAAGTCAGAACTGACGCTGGAAACTTAGGCTATGCTACTTTGAAGAACTAGGGAAGGATATAGAGAATGAGGAGAAAATTAGGAAGCTGGAATCAGAAATATAAAAGATTTCAAATATAATCGGCCCTACAAAGAGCTTCTGATTGTCTTGGCTTACCCTCACCTCCCACCTTGGGCTAGAACAGGGGCTGAGGGTGTAGGTCACTTGGCAGAGGTTTGGCTTCATGTGCACAGGCCCTGGGCTTAACCCCCAGAACTGCACAGACTGGGCATAGTGTTGCACTCCTGTCATCTCAGCACCCCTGAGGTGGAGTCTGGAGGATCAGAAGGTCAAGGCCATGTTCATCTACATAGTGTGTTTGAGGCTAGCCTGTGCCACCCTCCGCAAACAAACTAACTGTAGTCTCTGCTGAAGTCTGATCCCCCTTTTGTAACCAGATTCCCATATAATGCAAACGAGTTTTGTATTGCAGCACAGTGGAGCATCTTCAGATTTCTTTTAAAACTTAAAGGAGGGTTTACTTACATTCCACAAACTCCCTACACACAGGCATAGGCTCCTGACTACGTGTAGTATATGCTTGCTATGAAGCCTCTCAAGTACCTCACATTAAAGACTGCACAGGGCCAGTTGTACAGAGTGATGGAACCCACTCACCGTCTGACTCATCACCTCCCAAGCACTGGGCAGACCGAGACCACAGCTGTGCAGAAATGTCCATAACAAAACCACAAGGGACAATGCACAAATGATTTCTTTTCAGTCTGGGGTTTCCCGCAACTAGGAACACTGGGTGGATTTCCTTGAGGCTTGGAGTAAAGACAGTCCAATGCCCTTTGCACAATTCAGGATCTGGTGGACGGCTTTAAGTAGAAAATACGTCCTGAGCTCATTTGGCACCTAAAGCAGTGTGTGGTCGGCCCTGCATAAAATCACTTGTAGAAGGAAGGGCAGGTTTCCCCTCGTAGACATGGAAAGCGAGATCTCGGTTCAACTTCACTGAGCAGCTGTTTGTCCCTCGATCAGACTCTTTGTGGAGGCAGTCTCCATTTTTCCAGTGTGAAACATCAGCTCCCAATCTGTCCCCTCCACTTTCTCTTCTTAACACACGTGTGAGTTCCTGCTGCTGATTAGCCCAAGGCTGCCGCCGTGGTGGTTAAGAACCCATGCGGCGTCATTTCTTCTTCTCCTCAGACTTGACGCCTCCGTCTCACATCTTCTCATCTCTGGCCTAATTCATCCTTTCGCTCTCTCTGCTTCCATTTTCCCACACTTTTTGTCACTAAGTGCCATCCCTTCTTTACATGGCGGCAGGCAGGCATTTCTTTTAGGGGGCTTTCGGTGATTCAGCATTGGGGTGTGTGTCTTTCCTGCCAACGTTTGGTATCACCCGGTGCGTCTGCGGCCCTTGAGCCCCATTTCTCCTGGAGGGAGAGAGTTTATGGCCATCTCCACCACGACCTTAGCTCTTGCTTGGTCCAGACCTGACTTGTGGGCCCAGCGGTACCTCATTCCTGTGTATGGGCTGGCTGCCTGAATGTAAGGCACCTCTCCTAGGGCCATCCGCACTCACCATGGGAGGACAATGCACACGGCTCTGCTGAACTGAAATTTCAATCCGAAGTTCAGAGATCAGACTGACCAGGGGTCTTTAAGCTGATCTTTCAAGAGTTCCCTCCGACAGATGAGGGACCGAGGGTAGAGGGAGGAGAGCAAACGAAGAAAGCAGCGAGAGCATCACTTGGTGGCGCTCTGGAGCCCGGAGAAGAAGCAATACTCCTCTGGGAAGGTTGGATGCAAATGAGGAGACAAACCGTGACAAGGAAGTTAGCATAGGAGAGCTGAGCTAGATCCCGGAAAGCTCCGAAATACATCGGGAGCACAGGCTGTGTGCCTGAGGTCCAACAGTGCCAGAGTCTCCCAGAGTCTTCAAGAAATGCAGATTCTTAGGGTCTACCCCGGGGCCACCTGATTTGGGTTTGTGTGGACTAGAGTTGGAGGGTTACTAATGCAACTGAGGCCTCCCTTCCTGAACCAAAGCAACCCCACTGTTGTGCACATTCACAACAGAACACCCTTCTCAACTCTCCTCTGTACTTTCAGGTTAATTTTCCCAGGGGAAAGACAGGTGGTGGTCTTTCGGTTTCTGGACAGACATCAGACACCTGACTTCAGCATTCAGCCTCAGGCCACGCCTCCTACAGCAGAGCTTCCCATCCTCCTGACTTTCCATGTTTGTCAATGGGTAGAGCCTTCCCCGCCCTGCAGAGGTTATGTGGGGGATGCCTCTGTCTTGACTTGCTCAAGAGAAGAGGCATCAGACACTCGGGAGGTGCTTGTGTTCACAGATTTGGGTGTGAAACGCTACTCCTCCCAGCCTTAGTATGCAGCAGCGCCTATAACGCTGATGACCTTCTGAGAAACAAAGCTACCTATCTGCAGCAGGCCCTCTGCGGTCAACCCTCTTCCCCAGGGCCATCAAGACCTGACAGGACTAGACAGATTAGACGCATGGTACAATATTCAATCTCTGTTGGTTGGCTGGACTCCTTTGCCTAAGGGCACAGCTGATTGCTTTTGACCATGGACCTTGTATTTCTTCAATGATTCAAACCCATTCCTTCCTCTCCATCCGAAATGCCTCCTAACTACTTAGATGTGAGCTGTCACCTAGATTTAGAATTGCTTGCCTTATCTGTTTATTTACTTCGGCAGAGTATCACTATATAGCCCTTGCTGGCCTGGAATTCTGTATGTAGATCAGGCTCTCCTAAAACTCACAGAGATCTGCTTGCTTCTGCCCCAGATTGCTGAGATTAAAGGCGTGTTCCGTCCTAGCCACACCCATCATTCATAACTGCTATTCAGGTAGTCTTCTACATTGGATTGTGTCTTGCTTGAGGGCAAGGGCTGCTCATGACTTATCACTGCTACGTCATGATTTATAGCAGAGCCTGGAACATGACAGGTGCCTGACAATGTGCTTTTTTTATCTCCATGACTGTCAGAGTGTGTGATGTTATAGTGTAACTAATAAGAGTCCACCTTTTCACAGTACAGTGTCGAAATCACCTAAGAGTCAGCACCAACAACATGACCTTTGGTACCTCTGCAGCATCTCCACTCACTGGACCTTCTACCCCGTACCTAGCATGCTATAGTCTCGTAAGACGCTAGACACAGTTGCTGTGTCAGACCAGAGGGTTATGCAGTTCCCAGCTCTAAGGACACTGTTCAATAGACTGTGATGTCAACGGCTCCTGTGGAATCATGAGGTGTAGGCCCCTCCTGCTTAGCTGCCTCCTGCATCAGGAAGGCTCCGCTAGAGGTTAACTCATCTCCACAGGGCAGGAATTTCAGTCTCACTCAGAGCCCCAAACAGTGCCCAGCTTTTGGCAAGTAAACAGTAAATATATTTTGGATGCTCCTCACTCATAAAACAACATTTTCCCTCCACTGTCCAACTTGTCTGTTTCCTGTTGAACAATTGTTTGTGTGGGACCATATAGGTAAATTCTGTCAAAATCATTACCCAATTCCCAATGATTCTGGAACTTGATTCTCTTCTTTGCCTCTCCTCATCCCCCTTCTCCTCTCCTCTTCTCTCTCTTCTCTCTCTTCTCTTCTCTTCTCTCCTCTTCTCTTCTCTCCTCTTCTCTTCTCTTCTCTCTCTTCTCTTCTCTCTCTTCTCTCCTCTCCTCTTCTCTTCTCTTCTCTTCTCTTCTCTTCTCTTCTCTCTCTTCTCTCTCTTCTCTTCTCTCTCTTCTCTTCATTCTCTCTCTCTCTTTTCTCTCTTCTCTTCTCTTCATTCTCTCTCTCTCTCTCTCTCTCTCTCTCTCTCTCTCTCTCTCTCTCTCTCTCTCTGGAATGTGACCAAAGGACTTGTTAGCCTATAATTATAAGATTGAAGGCTTTAGGCTGCTTCTGTGCCCAGGTGGATCAACTCTCCATAAAAAATATGTGGAAATTGTACACACCCATGTTTTAATGTGGCCTGAAAGTTTTACTTTGGGGTGTGGTGCACCCAGTTTAGGCCACAAAACACGGTTTCTGAGAAGTGCTGCTTTGAGAGAGACGGCTCTGGAAACTTGGACAGGAAGTGTGAATGCACTCCAGTGGAGGGCAGCAATGTTCAGAGGCGGCCAGCTCCCCTCTCCCAGCATTAGTCACAGCTGGGCACCAGGCACACCGGCTTGAGTTGTGTGGAAAGGGGCTTTCTTTTGTTCTGTGTCACTCCTTCTGGGGAATAGACTCCTGGCATCTTTATAGAGAGCCATCTGGGATAAAGGATTGCACATTCTGTTTACTTCAGCATCTGACTTAGACTTACTTCTATACAGAAGCTGAAGAGGCCAAGAGCCCATTTGCAAACATGCCCCAGGGTGACCTGCAGAAGTGGTCATGTCATCATCCAGTGTAATGTTTAGGGCAGATGTCAGCAAATTCCAGTCCCTGGACCAAATGCAGCATACATCTTATTTTATAAATAAAGTTTTATTTGAATATAGCTGTATTCATTGTTTGCCTACCCGTCTAAGGCTATTTTCATTCTACAGAGGCACAGCTGCATAGCTCAAGTGTGCGGTCCACAAAACTAAGAATATTAATCTGTCCCCTTAAGAAAGAGTGTGCCTATTCTTGATTTAGGAGATGAAGTTCCCATTTGGCCATGAGGGGTGCTGTATCCTAATTATCAGTTACCTTAACTCCTTCCCTCAACAGGAATAAGTTCCACAATGGCAGGACTATCTCTCTCTCTCTCATTGCCAGATCCCCTGAAACTTGTGTAAAATAAGCACTTACTAATTACCAAAGTAGATGAAGAAGAGAGGTAATTAAATGTGCCTTTGATAGACTCCCAAATAACCAGACCTTTGAAATCAATGTCAATTTGCTTGACTGTTATATATTAATTGTGTGTGTGTGTGTGTGTGTGTATGGTGTGTATATGAGGTGTGTGTGTATTGTGTGGTGTATTTGTGGTGTGTGTGTGGTGTGTACATGTGGTGAGAGAGAGAGAGAGAGAGACAGAGAGAGACAGAGAGAGACAGAGAGAGACAGAGAGAGACAGAGAGAGAGAGAGAGAGTCTCATGTATCTCAGGTTGGGCTCAAATTCACTGTGTAGATGAAGATGTTTATGAACTCCTGTTCCTGGGGCTAGAATTAGAGGCATGTGCCAACACTCCTGGCTTATAAATTATGTGTTTAGATAAATGTTGCATGCTTGATTCATATTTATTTAAGGCATTCCAGTTTTTACTTAGAGGTGTCTCCATAGAGAATGTTAATATGTATAAAAATTTTAGCAATCCCTAAATACATTTTCAAGGATATTTTAGTATCACTGTGCTTAACCGATTTTACTAGTTTGCTGGGGGCATCATAACAGAATACCAGAAATGTGTTTTTCCATAGTTCCAGAGGCTAGAAATTCAAGGTTTTCTTTTCTGATGCCTCCTGCCCTTGTTTTCATATGAATGTCTTCTCCATGTTTTTTCCCTCTCTGTGAACATCCCTGCTTCTTCTATATGTACCGACGTTCTTCTTTCTAAAAGAACATCAACCAGTTAGGTTAGGCTCACCTTAATGGCTGTTTCATAATTTAATTACTTTGTTAGTGGCTGTATCTTCAAATGCAGCCATATTCTGAGGGACTGAGAGGTGAGGATCTCAATGGATGAATTTGGGGGAAACAAAATCCACCCTATGGTATGTCCATATCCCTCCACACTTGTTCTTTTCTGCAGACCTTAAATGCTGGCATAAAATCACATGTGCAGAAGCTCACTGCACTGGACTGCAAAAATGATATGGAGCCTCCTGCTGGCTGGGCAGATACCTTTCATTGTCTCTATCATAGTACTGAAACGTGATGCAGTCTTTTTTTTCCATTCTGAGAATTCGGTATTCGTTGTCATATTGAAAATGATCTTAATTTAATTAATCCAACAATTCACTTTTATTCAAAGGCAAGTCAGTAGATTGTGTGTAAACAGGACTGTCACTGCCGCTAAGCCCATGGTCTGGTCCTTGGGAGTTCTGACCTTTGGAAAGTCATACGGCCTTATATTTTCATGATGTGTGTGTTTCTGAGTTGTGATTTCTGTGTCTGTTGGTTTGGACATCTCTTGCAGCCTCAGATGGGGTCTTCTTAGGGAGCCACGTGCCCTTGAGTTCAGTCCCAGAACCATTCAAAGAAAAGCAGACAGACGGATGCAACAGCAAGACGCATAAAGACGGCTAACGCATCACACGGCTGTAGAACAGAAAGCGGGCAAGCTGGTGCCCAGTGTGCTGTAAGGGGAGAAATTATCTAGGGTAGACGTGAAAACAGCAAATGAGTAAGATGAAAGATGAATACGGGCTTGGGAACACCAGAGGAGAAGAGGGTGAAACGAGAAAGGACAAAGAAGAAAAGATGAAGACGGGCTTGGGCACAACATGGGGGAAGAGGGGAAAACCAGAAAGGACAAAGAAGAAAAGATGAATACGGGCTAGGGGACACCAGAGGGGAAGAGGGTAAAACGAGAAAGGCATTGAAAGGAATGGAGCAGAGAAAATGTTGTGAAGGATGGAAGAGATTAGAAGACTTAAAAACAAACTAAAAAGAGAAATATTTCCTGATAATGAGAAAATTCATAACCAAATTTAAGTAAATGTAAGAAGGTGAGTAAAAATAAGAGGGTTAAATCAATTCAAAATGCTAAAAGGATAAAGTCAAAACACTGATGAAAGTGTAGTAGAAAAAAGGGCAGGGGACGAGACAGAAAAAGATAAGAAAAGGGAATTCATGAAGATGACCGAACACCCAGCCTTGGGCACAGTGTGGAGACAAATGACCATGAGGGAAGAAAAGGAAAAACATTAAAGGTTTAAAAATATGATAGAGTAAATCATACTAAAAGTACAATTTTTAAAAATTAGGAGTAGGGGAAATAGCAAAAAAGCCAAAGGTACAACAACAAAAACCAGACAAGGTACTGGAACAGCTTCTCTCTAGCCCTCAAATATTGGAGATTTCAACATATGGGAGCAGGATAAGTGGAGATGAGCACGTGGACTGTCATGCATGTGGATTGTCATACATGTGGACATCTCTTTGCATGTGGATGTCTTTTTGCATGTGGACTATCTTTCTTGTGTGTGGACTGTCTTTCTTGTTTGTGGACATCTTTTTTGCCTGTGGACTGTCTTTCTTGCATTGGGATATTTTTTAAGTATTTTTTAATTTAAATTAGAAACATGCATGCTTCAAATGTCAATCCCAGTTCCCCCCTTCTCCATCCACCAGCCCCACACACACCCCACCCCTAGCCCAATCCCCACATCATTCCCCAGGGAGGGTGAGGCCCTCCTTGGGGGGATCTCCAGAGTCTGTCATTTCGTCCAGGGCAGGACCTAGGCCCTTCTCCATGTATCCAGGCTGAGAGAGCATCCCTCTATGTGGAATGGGCTCCCAAAGTTCATTTGTATGCCATGGTGAACACTAGTCTACTACCCAAGGCCCCAGAGTTTTCGGAGGCCTCCTCACTGACACTACATTGATGGAGTCTGGATCAATCCCCTGTTGGCCTCTTATTCATCAGTCTGAGGTTCAAGAGCTTCCCCTTTTCCAGTCAGCTGTCTTTGTGGGTTTCACCAGCACAGTCTTGACCACCTTGCTCATCACTCTGCCATCTCTGTCACTGGGTTCCAGGGGGTCAGTTCAGTGTTTAGCTGTGAGATTCTGTCTCTTCTTATCAGTCACAGGATGAAGGTTCTAGGATGTCATATAAGGTAATCATCAACTTTATCATCAGGTAGGGGTTATTAATGTAGTCTCTCCGCTATTACTTAGTTTTCCAGTTGGTGTTATCCTTGTAGATCTCTGGAAATCTCACTAGTGTCAGCTCTCTCCTTAAAGCTATAATGACGCCATCTGTTATGGTATCTCTCATCCTGCTCTCCTCCATTCTTGCCCAGACTCAACCTTCCTGCTCCCCCATGTCTTCTTCTACCCTCCTCTTATCTCCCTCTCCTTTTCCTGGTTCCCTCTCCTCCCATGTTCCCAATCTGCTCAGGAGATCTTGCCTCTTTCAACTTCTCTGGGGTATATTGCATATCTCTTGGGAACCTCCCCGTTTCCCAGACTCACTGGCCCTGGGATTGTAGGCTGACACTCCCCTGATCCATGTCTAAAATCCATATATGAGTGAGTACATACCATGTTTGTCTTTTTGTGACTGGGTTACCTCGCTCAAGATAGTTTCTTCTAGTGCCATCCATATGCCTGCAAATTTCAAGATTCTGTTGTTTTTTCCCCCCTATCCACATTTTCCCTATCCACTCTTCAGTTGTGGGACATCTAGGTTGCTTCTAGGATCTAGCTATTACAAATAATGCTACTATGAATATAGTGAACATACATCTTGTATCTTTTGGGTATATGCCTAAGAGTGGAATTGCTGGGTCGTATGGTAGACTGATTCCCATTTTCCTGAGGAATCTCCATACTGATTTCCAAAGTGGCTGTACAAGTTTGCACTCCCACCAGCAATGGACGAGTGTTCCCCCTTTACCACATCTTCTCCAGAATAAGCTGTCATTGGTATTTTTGATTTTAGACATTCTGACAGGAGTAAGATGATATCTCAGGGTTGTTTTGATTTGCATTTTCCTAATGGCTAAGGATGTTGAGCACTTTCTCAAGTGTCTCAGCCATTTTAGTCTCCTCTATTGAGAAATCTCTATTTAGTTCAGTCCCCACTTTTTAATTGGGTCCTTTGGTGTTTTGAAGAGTTGTAAATTTTGGAGATCAGCCCTCTGTCAGATGTGGGGTTAGTGAATATCTTTCCCCAATCTGTGGGTTGCCTTTTTGTCTTGCTGACTGTGTCCTTTGCCTTACAGAAGCTTCTCAGTTTCAGGAGGTCTCATTTATTGATTGTCGATCTCAGTGTTTGTGCTACTGGTGTTATGTTCAGGAAGCTGTCTCCTGTACCAATTCATTCAAGGGTGCCTCCCACTTTCTCTTCTAAGAGGTTCAGTGTGGCTGGATTTATGTTGAGGTCTTGATCCATTTGGAGTTGAGTTTTGTGCAAGGTGATAGACATGGATCTATCTGCAGTCTTCTACATGTCAGCATCCAGTTATGCCAGCACTATTTGTTGAAGGTGCTATCTTTTTTCCATTGTATAACTTTAGCTTCTTTGTCGAAAATCAGCTGTTCATAGGTTTGTGGATTAATCTCAGAGTGTTCAATTCGGTTCCATTAGTCTACCTGTCTATTTTTGTGCCAATACCAAGCTGTTTGTAGGACTACAGCTCTATAATAGAAGTCAGGAATGGTGATGCCTCCAGATGTTACTTTGTTGAGCAGGGTTGTCTTGGCTATCCTGAGTCTTTTGTTTTTCCATATAAAGTTGAGAATTGTTTTCTCAAGGTCTGTGAAGAATTGTGCTGGGATTTTAATGGGGATTGTATTGAGTCTGTAGATTGCTTTTGGCAGGATTGCTATTTTTACTACATTGATCCTACCTATCCAAGAGCATGGGAGATCTTTCCATTTTCTGGTGTCTTCTTTAATTTCTTTCTTTAAAGACTCAAAGTTCTTGTGATACAAGTCTTTCATTTGTTTGGTTAGCATTACCCCAAGGTATTTTATCTTGTGTGTGGCAATTGTAAAGGGTGATGTTTCTCTGATTTCTTTCTCAGCCCTCTTATTTTCTGTATATAGTAGGGGTACTGATTTTCTTGAGTTGATATTGTATCCTGCCACTTTGCTGAAGGTGTTAATCAGCCGTAAGAGTTCCCTGGTAGAGTTCTTTGGGTCACTTATGTAAACTATCATATCATCTGAAAATGATGAAAGTTTTACCTCTTCCTTTCCAATTTGTATCCCCTTGGTCTCCTTTTGTTGTCTTATTGCTCTAGCCAGAACTTTGCGTACAATATTGAGGTATGGGGAGAGGGGCCTTGTCTTGTTCCTGATTTTAGCAGAATTGCCTTGAGTTTCTGTCCATTTAGTTTGATGTTGGCTGTTGGTTTGTTGTATATAGATTTTATCATGTTTAGGTATGTTCCTGTTATCCCAGATCTCTCCAAGACCTTTATCATGAAGAGGTGTTAGATTTTGTCAAAGGCTTTTTCAGCATCTAGTGAGATGATCATGTGATTTTTGTTCCATAGCTTGTTTATATGGTGGATTACACTGATAGATTTTCATATGTTGTACCATCCCTGCATCCCTGGGATGAAACCAGCTTGATCATGGTGGATGAGTTTTCTGATGTGTTCTTTGATCCGATTTGCCATTATTTTGTTGAGTATTTTTGCATCAATGTTCATGAGGGAAACTGGCCTGACGTTCTCTTTCTTGTTGTGTCTTTGTGTGGCTTGTGTATCAATGTTATTGAAGCCTTGTAAAAAGAGTTTGGCAAAGACCCTTCTGCTTCTATTGCCTGGAATACTTTGAGGAGAACTGGTGTAAGCTGTTCTTTGAATTTCTGGTAAAATTTTGCACTGAAGCCATCTAGCCCTGGGCTTTTTTTGATTGGGAGACTTTTGATGACTGCCTCTATTTCCTTAGGTGTTATAGGTCTATTTAAATTGCTTATCTGTTCTTGATTTAATTTTGAAAGGTGATATCTATCCAGGAAGTTGTTCATTTCCTTTAAATTTTTGAATTTTGTGGAGTACAGATTTTCAAAGTATGACCTGATGATTCTCTGGATTTCCTCAGTGTCTGTTCTTATGTCCCCCTTTTCACGTCTGATTTTGTTAATTTGCATGTTCTCTCTCTGCCTTTTGGTTAGTTTGGATAAGCGTTTGTCTATCTTGTTTATTTTCTCAAAGAACCAACTCTTTGTTACATTGATTCTGTGTATTGTTTCCTAGTTTCTACTTTATTGGGTTCTGTCTTTGGATCCATTCTGTTAGCCTGTGTCTTTTTATGGGAGAGCTAAGAACATTAATATTGAGGAATATTAATGACCTTTGATTGCTCGTTCTTGTTTGTTTTAGAATGGTTCTTCTTGGTGGAATTGTATGTGGATTTCTACCCCTTTTCTCTTTTGTGTATTGGTAAAGTGGGATTATCTATTTCCTATGTTTTTCTGGTTGTAGTTAACTTCTTTGGACTGGAGTTTTCCTTCCAGAACTTTCTGTAGGGCTGGGTTAGTGGATACGTATTGTTTAAATCTGGTTTTGTCATGGAATATCTTGTTTTCTCCATCTATAGTGACTGAAAGCTTTTTTGGATATAGTAGTCTGGGCTGGCATCCATGGTCTCTTAGTGTTGATAGAATATCTATCCAGGACCTTCTGGCTTTCAGAGTTACCATGGATAAGTCAGGTGTAATTCTTATAGGTTTGCCTTTATACGTTATTTGACCTTTTCCCTTAGCTGCTCTAAGTATTCTTTCTTTATTTTGTATGCTTGGGGTCCTGATTATTATGTGGCTAGGGTACTTGTTTTTGTGATCCACTCTATTTGGTGTTCTGTAAGCTTCTTGTACCTTCATTGGCATGTCTTTCTTTAGGTTGGGAAAGTTTTCTTCTACGATTTTGTTGAATGTGTTTTCTGTCCCTTTGAGTTGGGTTTCTTCACCTCCTTCTATACCTATTATTCTTAGGTTTGGTCTTTTCACGGTGTCCCATATTTCCTGGATATTTTGTGTTAGGGATTTGTTGAACTACAGATTTTCTTTGATTGATGAATCTTTTTCTCCTAGTGTGTCTTCAGCACCTGAGATTCTCTCTTCCATCTCTTGTATTCTGTTGGTTATGCTTGCATCTGTAGTACCTGACTATTTCCCCAGTTTTTCCATTTCCAGCATTCCTTCAGACAGTGTTTTTTATTGTCTCCATGTCAGCTTTCAACCCTTGCATTGTTTGAATTGTTTCTTGTAATTTTTGCTTTGTGTTTTCCTCCCTTTCCTCTTGGAATTTTTGGTTCGTTTTTTTCTTCTATTTCTTACACTTTTTGGTTTGTTTTTTCTTCTATTTCTTTAAGAGATTTTCTCACATCCTTTTTGAGGGCCTCTATCATTTTCATGAAGGTGTTTTTAAGGTCATTCCCTTCTGCTTTGTCCTCATTGGGGTGTTCAGGTCTTACTGGTGTAGAATCTCTAGACTCTGGTGGTGTCATATTTGTTTTTCTGTTGCTGAGTGTGTTCTTATATAGCCTCTTCCCCATCACTTCTTCCAGTGGGTGTAGAAAGAGTCTCTTCCTCTCCTGGTGTGTAGGCGACCAGGGTTCCCTTTCTGTGGGTGCAAGCAAATGCAATATTCTCTGGCCTCTTCTCTCTGACCTCTGCCCTGAGTGTGGGCAGAAGTGGCCCAGCTCTCTCTGCAGGCTCCTGGTCTCTTGGTCGTCCATCTGGGGATGGGGGATGGTGGGGGGGAGTCGACCTGGCTACAGTCCCCAAGTCAGGGATCCGAGACAGGGCAAGCGTGTTCACCTCTCACATTGGGATATTTTTCTTGCATGTGGACATCTTTCTTGCCTGTGGACTGTCTTTTTTTTGCAGCTTATGCTTGTCTTGAGCTTGTGTTGGTCAAGTGCCCAATGTTCAGAGTTGCTTCCTTTTAATATCATCCTTCTTTGCACATGGGATGTCTGATGGCCACACTTTACTTTCCAGTCTGTGAGACTGACTGCTTCTCCAACCTGCCAGTCTTCGCAGACCGTACCTCCTCCTAGGTTAGCTAACGGATGGCTAGCTGAAGGATGGTTCCCAAGTGTACTAGGAGTTGAAAAATCAACCACAGCTTTGCGATCTACAGGTGGGTGCTGTCTTTGTGCTCCCAGACCACCCTGTGGCTCATCATGTGGGAGAAAGGCATCTGGAGATGTCAGTGTTCCGTGAGCACTCCAGAGTTCTTGGCTCTGTGGCAGTGGACGGCAGCAGGTAGCCCCAGCCTTGATCCACAAGGTGACCTCAGGCTTAAGCAGGGCAAATTCCAACATTATTCTTAGAAGAAGAGACCTATTCCTGGCCACTCAGGACGAAATCCCTTTTCCCATTGAGCCAAGAGCCCCCTGTCACTGGCTTTTTAGGGTGTCAGCGCCTGGTCCTTATCTCATCTGCCAACTGTCTCTCTGAGCTGTGTCACCCTCCGACTGCGTCAAGATTCCTGACAGTTGGTTTCGCCTTCTCAGGTGCCCGGGGCAGCTCAGTTGTAAACAGCAGGTCCCGCTCGTGACGGTGCTGCTGCCCTCTGAACTATACTGAGTGACAGCAGGAGATTGCTCTCCACTTCTGAGACATCTGTCTCACTATGACTGGCAACAGTATCTGAGGCTGATGAGCGTTGTGGGCTTGTACTGTCCTGGGGGTGTTGATTCCCGTAGACAGAGCTCTGCTTCTCCTGCCCTGTCAGGACGCTGTGCGCCTCGAGCTGAGTTTGGCTTGGCTCACTCCTCTTGTACCTCAGTTCTCTTATCACCGCTTGGTGACTCTCTGGACTTTTCATCTCTTTCTGTCTTCTGTCTTCTCCCTCATGGGTCACGGAGAGTCTTACCCAGAAGTCCCTATGACACAGTCTTTTTAAAGACCCTCCTGATACCTCGGTTACTTTTGTAGGCCGGGTGACAGAAACAGCCTAGGGGAGGAAGCATTTGGTTTGGCTCACAGCTGAAGGGATCCCAGTCCTGCAGGGCGGGGAAGCACAGTGGTTTGTGGTGGTGGGAACATGCTGTAGTCGGTCATACCACCACAGCAGAAAGGAGGAAATAGCCAGAGACTGAGCTGTGTATATGCTCACAGGCCCCAGAAGTCTCCTGCTGCTACTTAGACCTCCTGTTCAAAATGTCCACAACACTCCCAAACAGCCTCATCAGTGAGGGACCAATTATTCAAACGTGTAGGTCTGTGGAGGGCATTTCATGTATAAAGCATAACAATGGAATGATATTTAGCAATTCCAGAAGCCCTGTGTGATGTTTCTAATGAGGAAAGTATCAACATAAAAATACACATATTTATTTAGTAAATTATTTAGTATTCATTTGTCCTCCGGCACCAGACAGGGCTCTGGGTTATGGGGATGCAGCAGTAGACACAGAAAGATGTCTGCTGTTGTGGCCGACTGCGCTGGGAAAGACTGATGACAAACACCCAGATACGGGGCGCGGGTGGCATGGAGAGCAGAGGGGAGGGGAAGCAAAGCAAACAGGCGCAGGGGGATGGAGGCACAGCACAGATCTTAGCTTGTGTCAGTTCCTTCCTGCTGCTGTGACAAAGCCCCGACAGAAGCAACTTGATGGAAAAGCTTTCTTCTGGCTTGAGGACACCGTCTGCTCCGGCAGGGAAGGCAAGGCGGCGGGACCCCGAGGCAGCTGCTCACCTCGGTGCACAGTCTGGAAACAGAGAGAGTGAACTCCACTGTCAGCTCAGGCCTCCTTTTCATACAGTCTGCAATCCTGTCCCAAGGAATCATGCCAATCCTTCAGTTAACCTCAGAAGGACAACCTCCGGCCGGTATGCCAGAGCCCCGTCTCCCAGGTCATTCAGTGGCAATTAGTCACTGCCGCCTCTCTGGAGCAGGGTCCCCAGGGTCATGGCATGTGAACAATGCCCGGATTCAAGCAAGAAAGCTAGTGGTTGGAGGACCCAGGGGAGAAGAGTCCATGAAGAGATTGCATCAGGTGCAGAGGACACGACATGAGGTAAGAAGTTGCCTGAGCATGTGGAGCATCTCGAGGGGCCAGAGAGTAAGGAGAGTGTGTGAAGCAGGGTAAGGAGAGCAAGGACTCCGGCACCGGGAGTGTGGCTGACCTCCATGAACACAGAAGGCAAGTTCAGAGGAGATTGTGACTTTATAACGCTTCTTCATTCACTTCCCTGTTATCTGAATAACAAATCTCTATCACACATGTGTATTACCTAATGAAGGAAACACACACATACATACACAGACACAAATAGAAACTCATGCAGTGCACAAGCACACACACATGCACACACGAGTGTTGACCTGAAACTTTCCCCCGATCACATTACCTTTGCCCTGAAGATGTCCTCAATCCCAGGTGTCAGGGTGTTTGGACAGCCACTGGGGCTATGTCTCATTCCAGACAGAGCAAAGATCCCTGGCTGGAAACCCAGAGGGAGGTGTTTGCTCAGATGGGCTCAGACAAGCAAGGCAGCACTGATTTATAGTCAGTGAGGAAGGTGTTAATGTCTGCTCTCAGGGGTGCCTCTCCTCTATCCTTACTTGCTGACTGAGTCTAGTGATGACCTAATTGGCCACAGAGACAGGAGCAGATGGCTCACCTAATAACAACCCTTTATGTTCAGGGCTGACCCCTTTGGGGGCTTAGTTTCTGTACTGTGTGACCCTGTGGGCTGTTGCCATTAATCAAACGTGCTCATCGGGTGCACCACGTCTGCTGGATAAATAGGCCAACGAAGCATGCTCACACTGGCTCACTTCGAACTCTGACTTAGGCTTTGCATTTGTGTCTCCTGTTAAACACAAAGGTATGGACACACGCGTGTGCGTGAACACACACACACACAGGAATCAGGGGCTTTATGTGCATCATACCCAACTAATTCTCGTAGCTAGACTCTTCACCCACTCGCGTTCCTGTGAGCCCCAGTGGTCTGACGATTCCCCACGCTAAGACAAATCTCTGCTTTTGTCCTTTCATTATTAGTGACTGGAGCTGAGTTCTGACTGTCATGGGAATGAGGCCACAGACTCCCCATGATGGTGTGGCTGAGGAGGAAGGGGGCTTTGGGAGATAAACACCTCTTTTCCTTTCCACTGAATGTGTCCCCTCAAGGCAAAGTCAAGGTCATGGGTATCAGCTTGCAAAGTCAAAGGCGCTCACACTCTGCAGCGACACAGTGGACAGCAGGGACTGCAGTGAGGACAACTGGGCAGCCTAGGCAACCGAGGGTCAGAATAAAGAAGCTCTCTCTCAATGAGCCTAGGGGTCCTAGAGAAGACACTGCCACAAAAACAGGGTGTTCCTTGAGAGCTGAAACCCAGAGAGGTTTCTGTATTGCCATCCCAATTGTAAAGTCCTGGGGGGGGGGGTGTGAAGAGGGAAGCAAGTGCCAGGCACAAACCAGTCAGGACCTCGCTAGGCCACAGACTTTCAGCCAGGTCAGTTTTCTTCAGAACTAATCAGAGTCTTCGATGCAAGGAGTGACAGTGTTAGCTCAACTCAGCCAAAGCTTCTAATAAAATAATGCTGTTTTACCAGCAGCAACGTAGTTGCTCTTTAGAAGAGAAACTTCTCTAAATTTTGATACTTAGAGTTTTATGAGCCTCTGATAACAGGAGGAAAATGCTGACTATTTTCAGGCTTCCATCAGCCTCACCATGGATGGACACAGTTCTCCTAGTGGATTCTCAGCTTCTGGAGCAGGGCAGGCGGCCCGAGGGGAGGTGGGATGGAAAGTCTGTCAGCACAATGTTCTTGGGTCTTGCGCTCCCTTCCTGCTCTATTTTTATTACTGGGTGATTCTGGGTCACTTCCTGTTATTATTACACTCATTGTTGTCAGAGGAAGCCAATTCACTTTAATATTAGTGTGAGCAGAGCATAATCAGGAAGAGAATCTGCTACCAAAAGGAAAATGGAACACAAGCTGCTGCTGCTGTGCATCCCGAAGCCCGAGCCCAAATAAACAACACAGAACAGTAAGAGAGACCAGCGGAGGGGTGGGCAGAGCGCCTTCTCCAACACAGACACTGTGGACACCACACAAAACACCACAGAAACACAGCGTATACCACTCACACCTTACAGACACATGCCATCAAACACCCATAGAAACTCTGTCTACACAGAGTCTGAGTAACCACCAGGGCAATGAAATATTGAAAAAGGAGCCTAAAAAAACGATGTGATTAGCCAAGACTTTCCCTGTCTTTCTGGGGCCCATCTCAGACACACAGTCATTGGAGGCAGGTGGCGTTGGCATCCCTGCCCCACCCAGGAGCAAGCCAGAATGTTGAGAGGCAAGATTTAAATATAGACATGTCAGTATTTGAAACCACAGTCCTAATGTGCTTCATTTAACTTTTTCAACCTTTGGTGTTCTTAGTCACAAATTAAAGATTAGCCCTATTTTTGCCTTCGCTATCCCTATATTTTAATTCTATAAATGATAGCCAGAAAGATTATACCAGTTCAGAATCAACTTAACTGCCAGAATCAGAGATAACTGCCTGAAGGTTGACTTAATGGACTGGTATGAATGTGCCCCAAGGACTTCTGGTCCAAGCCTCCTACTGTCCCATTGGGGGCAGGGGAACCCTGGCTTCCAGAGTCTACTGCAACAGGTAAAGGCCCGGTTACCACATCTGCACTCCATGCTGAAAATGAAGGGCAAAAGCGAAGAAGAAAAGTATTACAAGCCGCAGTAAACTTTTGGAGCACCCACCATTATCTAAACTTAGTTGCATACCTTATGCTGCCTGCACAATGAGCTGGGGCATACCGTTTTTAACGATGCCATGTGTCCAGCTAAAAGTGTAGCTTTTCTATTATAAGGAAGAGAGAAAGAATGAGTATGAGGGAACAGTATGCCCTCTCTGCCATAACAACTCTTTCAAAAGATAAGTCAGTTCTAATCTACATAGCTTAACCCTGTGTTATCTCTCCCATGCAGGCTAAAAGCCCAAACCTTTGCAGCAGCCCCCAAGACCCCGGGGCTCTGGCCCTTGCTCCTCCTGTGGTCCCATTTCTTACCATCATCCCTTAATTATTCTCTTGTCTTCCTCTGGCTGTGCCCCAGGGGTCTGTCTGTAAAGGGAAGCCTTTTCCTTGAGAGAAGCCTTCCTGCCAGCCTGATTCCAGAGCCGCATGAGTCCCAAATAAACACACAGGAGGCTATATTAATTATGAAGCTGTTGGCCTTGCTTGTTTCTTACTGGCTAGCTCTGACTTAAGTATTTATCCCATAATTGTTAATCTAAGTATTTCTCTTACCGGGGAAATTTCCAGGCTTCCTACCCCATGGCGGTTACATCTTGACTTTTTGTGTTTCTCCTACCCAGAGTTCTCCTGGACTCCTAGTCCCACCTATCTTGCTTCCCTATTGGCCAACAGTGCTTTATTGACATATACATATGACTTCCCCAACACCTGTCCCCCTCAGCTCCCAGCCAATCACATCTAGAGGCTCCAACATCAGTCCCTTTCCTTGGGACTCTGTACCCTTTCCCTGGATTTCCTTTTGCTGGCTGTTGCCACACCGCTACTCTGCCGGGAACACTTTGTTAACATTTGCCTTTTACTGTGGGACATTCAATGGCATTAGGGACTTCATCTGCTGTTTAAAGCTATGGAAAATCCAAGCACGGTTGGGGACATCGTGCATGCCCCTACACAAGTTTCAAAGAGATCAATGACAGACTGAATAAGTTCTTGCTCTGTTTCTATTCCCAAACAGGGGAGAGGGTGTCTGAAAGGGTTTCAGACAGAGGAGGAGGTGGCTGGGGCTCACTGTCCTTTTAGTCAGCGCCTGTGTGTTAGCTGAGAAGTGAAACTAGTGATGTCAGCCATAAACACAGGGAACAGCAGGGAACCATTTCCACTAGCTTCTCCCCAAGGCACCAGGACTATTTACTCTCAGCTCTTTCTCCTCTGCCTTTAGTTTTGAAGAAGTGTGGCTTGGGGCACATAGCCCTGAGTCTGGCACTTTGATGGTTTATTGCACATTAAGTAGCATAGAATTGAAGTCTGTGACTAGACTGGCCCATTTCAGGTCCTCTTTTCTTCCTTTGTGCCTTCACAGTGGGAGGGGGACTTGCCAAGCTGTGCTTGGCCAAGTTAAAATGAGGAGACCAGATGGTCAGGAAGAAAGGAATGTGGGTCCGGGTTCTGGAAAGGGAAGACTGGGTGTGTGGAGGAGGCCAAGGCTAGACTCCCACATGGCTTCGGAGCAAAGCTCAGGACATTCAGTCCTGAGGTGTGTTTCTGAATGGCAGCATTCCCCTGCAGGGGTGTGCAGGGTGAGTGCATACTTCTGTGCTAATCTCCCAGGACTTGGTGCCAAACCTCAAAATCATTTTTGCTGTGCTGGAGTTTTAATTACATGTGGCTTTTAGTTTTGAGAAACAGAGCGCACTGATTTATGTTCAGTGACAACCAGGGGAAAGCAGGGAGGTGAAGAAGTTGCTTTGCGCGTCTGCCATCACAAGGACATGTTAGGAAGGAAGAAAAACAAATCTCAAGAAGCCTTTTTAGGCTTTTCTCTCCTCTCCACAGAAAGGCCGGGGGTACAGAACTCAGGCTGTTCAGCATGGGGTTGGGAGGTGCTATCCCTGCCTCTGGCACTGTGGAGAGTCAGCAGACAGGGGACAGGAAGTCAGGCAGCACAAGGTGGCAGGGATCCAGGCCGGAAGCAGGCTGGGTGTGAACAAGTTCTCCGTGGCAGGGACAGATGGAGAAAGAGACCTCAGAGCAAAGCTGCGGAGGAACCCAGCACCTTGTCCTCTGCTGAGCCTTGCAGCATGGCTGGGCACGACAGTGCTGTCTATACACAACTTATAATCACTGGACACATGGTTTCAATGTGACCATGCTAGCCCAAACACAAGCTGCTGCAGAGAGAAGCGGAGTGACAGTCAGCCAGGCTGGCTGGACATTTCCGCTTCATTCCGGCTACCCCCAGTCTAGAGAGGTGTGCCTATAGCTGAGACTGCCTCACCACATCACCTGCTGTCAGTCCATCTTGCTTACAGTTAGCTCTGTGGTGTAAGCTCGCTACAGCAAGCAGCTCAGGACTACCGTTTGGGAGACTGGCTGTTCACGGTCACTCGGCCAGTGATTCATAACACCGAGACTGCAGTGGGCAAAGCCCTGTGGGTCATGAATGTGAGGACTAGTGTTAAGGTCTCCAGAACCAGCTTCATCAATGTAGTAGGACACAAGATTAACTAAAAAAAAATCAGTAACCCTCCTTTATACAGATTACAAATGGGCTGAGAAGGAAATCAGAGAAGCATCACCCTTCATGATAGCCACAAATAACATAAAGTATCTTGGGGTAACTCTAACCAAACAAGCGAAAGACCTATATGCAAGAACTTCAAGTCTTTAAAGAAAGAAATTAAAGGAGATATCAGAAAATGAAAAGATTTCCCATGCTCTTGGATAGGTAGGATCAACATAGTAAAAATGGCAATCTTACCAAAAGCAATTTACAGATTCAATGCAATCCCCATCAAAATTCCAGCACAATTCTTCACAGACATTGAAAGGACAATAATCAACTTTATATGTAAAAACAAAAAAAACTAGGATAGCCAAAACAACACTGTACAATAAAGGATCATCTGGAGGCATCACCATTCCTGACTTTAAGCTCGACCACTGAGCTATAGTAATGAAAACAGCGTGGTATTGGCATAAAAACAGACAGGTGGACCTATGGAATCAAATCAAAGATCCAGATATCAACCTACACACCTATGAACACCTAATTTTTAACAAAGAAGCTAAGAATATAAAAAGGAAAAAAGAAAACATATTCAACAAACAGTGCTGGCTGTCAACATGCAGAAGACTGCAGATCAGCCCACATCTATCCCATGCACAAAACTCAAGTCCAAATGGATCAAAGACCTCAGTATAAATCCATCCACACTGAAGTTCATAGAAGAGAAAGTGGGAAACATTTTGAATGCATAGGCACAGGAGACTACTTCCTAAATAGAACACCAGTAGCACAGACCCTAAGAGCCACAATTAATAAATAGGACCTCCTGAAACTGAGAAGTGTCTGTAAGGTAAAGGATACAGTCAACAAGACAAAATGGCAGCCTACAGAATGGGAAAAGATCTTCACCAGCCTCACATCTGACAGAAAGCTGATCTCCAAAATATACAAAGAACTCAAGAAATTAGAAATCAAACTACCAAATCATTCAATTTAAAAATGGGGTACAGATCTAAATAGAGAATTCTCAGCAGAGCAATCTCAAATAGTGGAAAGACACTCAAGGAAATTCTCAACATCCTTAGTCATCAGGGAAATGTAAATCAAAACCACTCTGACATTTCATCTTATACTGATCCAAATGACTAAGACCAAAAACACTAATGACAGCTTACGCTGGAGAGGATGTGGAGAAAGGGGAACACTCTCCATTACCGATGGGAGTGCAAACTTGTACAGCCACCATGAAAATCAGTGGTTTCTCATAAGGGATCAACCTACTTCGAGACCCTGCAATATACCCAAAGGAGGCACATTCACACCAAAAGACATTTGCTTAACTATGTTCATAGCAACATTATTTGTAATAGCCAGATCTTGGAAACAACCCGCATGCCCCTCAGCTGAGGAATGGATAAAGAAAATGTGGTGTATTTACACAATGGAGTACTACTCAGAGGTAAGAAACAATGACATTCTAAAATTTTCAGGCAAAGGGGCAGAACTAGAAAAAAATAATCCTAAGTGAGGTAACTCAAAACCAGAAAGACAAATGTAGTATGTACTCACTTATAAGTGGATACCAGACATAAATCAAAAGATATCCAGCCTATAATCCACAACCCCAGAGAAGCTTGAACCCTTTTCCAGAAACAGATGGAAGCAGATGCAGAAATCCACAATTAACCAGTGGGCCAAGCTCCTGGAGTACAATCAAAGTGAGGGAGGAGCAAAAATATGAACAAAGGAGTCAAGGCCATGATGGGGAAACCCACAGAATCAGCTGACCCAAGCTAGTAAGAGATCACTGACTCAGGTCTGACAAATGGGAACCTGCACAAGACCAAACTAGACTCCCTTAATATAGGTGACAATGATGTGACTGGGACAATATATGAGGCCACTGGCAGTGGGTCCAGGATCTAACTCTGATGCACACACTGACTTAATGGAGCCCATTCTATATGGAGAGACAACATGCCCAGCCTCGGCACAGGGGTGTGGGGGGTGCCTTGGTTTTGCTTCAACTAGATGATGGGGCAGACTTAGTAGACCTCCTAAGAGAGGCCTTATCCTTTCCGTGGAGCAGATGGGAGGAGGGGGAGAGTGGGGGGATCAGGAGGAAAGGAGGGAGGGGGAACTGGGATTGGAATATAAAAAATAAATTAATAAAAAAGATTCCTAGCACCTATGTAAGGGTTGCAGGAGCATGACAGCCTGCCTATAAGCACAGCACTGGGGGGTAGGCTGGCACAGAGATATCTCAGCGACAAGCTGGCAGACATTCTAGGAGAACTGGTACACAGAAGAGCCTGCTTCAGTAACCACTAGAAAATGACTGACATCAACCTCT
>NW_024429195.1:83537570-83940070 GCF_017639785.1 Mesocricetus auratus | reverse complement strand
AATTTCACTAGCAATACTAAATTAGATAGAATTTTTGCAGTTGAATCAGTCAATTCACAAATATAAATTGTTTGAAATGTAATGACAGTTTAAAATAAGAAGCTGAGTTATTTTTAACTATTAAAATTGGGTGAAATCTAAACTTTAGTTCTTCAGTAGCCTAATGTTTCATCCTTTCAGTAGCCACTGTCAGCTGAAGACGAGCCCTGGTCTGCATGGGTTTACAGTTCTCAAAGAGATCATTCCTTCTCCCACACAGTGATGCAGGCTTCTTATTGATAGAAGCAAAAGAAGGCTGCTGGCCACGTGCAAGTTACTGTACCATACTGCTTCTGAGTTTGGTGCAGAAATTTCTTTCTGCAATGCACCATTGGTAGTGTGTATGATGATATTACTTTATTTTTACATAAACACAGTTATACTGTGTCCCTTCTCTTTTAATTCCATCTATGAGCAGACTCAGACTTTTTGATCACGAAACAGTTTCAATTCTCAGGTTGCATCATGCTTTATTTATCATGTTTTTATTTTACCAGTTCCACTAGCATCTAAGTTTATTGTTTTACAAGTCCCTTGGGGACCTAGGAAATGGTAATTTTTTATATCCTTAAACAGACACTGATTTTAGTACTTGACGCCTAAACTGCCTAACTCTTGATTAACTTGCTAGAGATACCACCCACTTGGAGATTGAGCCCTTCACTCTTCTTGGTGTTTGTGCTGGCCTCATCCCATACCCTCATCACAACCAGTCTCCAAGGAACACCTACCAGTGTGCTATGGGCAAGCAAGCCATGGGTAAGACTGCCTTCTTAAACTGCTCCTAATGACATGGAGAAAGGCTCTCTTCTTTGTGCTCGCTAGTGTGTGTCTGGGCAAATCAGATTAGTGATACCTGGGATTGCCATGCTCAGAAGGACTGTGAACTCTCTGGTGCTTGCAGGAGCCCTGCCCTGTCTTTTGCTAAAACAAGCATGCAGATTTCAGCCGGTTTCCTTAGCCAGCAAAGTAGCACAGCATAAATTCCCCTAATTGTAAGAATGAATAAAAACATCGAAGCCCTGGGAAGTATAAGTTAACCAGGAAAGATGTGTGGTGACCGTGTGTCTGCTTTGTCTGCGTGATGGACACAAGCCTGTCCTAGTCTGCTAGTTGCAATTGTGTCTCCTAAAAGTTGCACACCGCTTTCCAAGTCCATTTCTTTCCCCTTCTGATTTTCCTTCCCTTTCTTCTATCTTTTATTAGTCTATACATTCATAGTCTTTACTGAGCAAGACTGGCAGTCAGATGTGGGGAGGAGGAGCCTGAAGGCAGACATCAGCCAGCTCTCTGCTTGAGTGCATTCAGTGTAGTTGGAGGGGCCAGCAGATTGAACCCGTACCCAGGGACTGAGGACTGAGAGAGAAAAGGGTCCGTGTGACGCTGACACTGCACTGAAGGGAAGTGTCTGTCAAAGAGATAGTGTGAGCAAGCATTTCACGGGAGCCTTGCTGCTTGGCGTGTCTTTGTGGTGAGAAGAAGTGGTAGAGAATACACCACACGGCAGATAGTGTGATCCAGGAGCAGTCAGTCTGAGGAGTCCACCCCAGGATACACCACACGGCAGATAGTGTGATCCAGGAGCAGTCAGTCTGAGGAGTCCACCCCAGGATACACCACACGGCAGATAGTGTGATCCAGGAGCAGTCAGTCTGAGGAGTCCACCCCAGGATACACCACACATAAGATAGTGTGATCCAGGAGCAGTCTGAGGAGTCCACCCCAGAATACACCACACGGCGGATAGTGTGATCCAGGAGCAGTCTGAGGAGTCCACCCCAGAGACAGATTTGACTTACAGACTTGTTGAGAATGTTTTTCAGGTCCTAGTCCTCTTAATGAGTCTCCATTCCCTTTACAACATGTCAATTCTAGTCTGGAGGGATACAGGGGCTTCATTTTCAAACCCTGGCCAGCCGAGGGGAGGGCTCTGCATTGCCAAGATCAGGCTCGGCCCCTCTCCCAGCTGCAGGTGGCCATTAAGAAACCCTGCTTCCTCACTGCAGACAGGAAGTGTAGACACACCTTCCTGAGTTTCATGAACCTTTACCTGGCTGTGGAGAGATGAAAAGCATGTTGTCCCACCACCGTTTACCTGAATGGTGTACCTGGGCAGTCGGGATAACTCCCAGAGGGAAAATCTGGACCGCGGCTCCTCAGTTTCTCTTCCACTGGCCCTCCGTCGTGTAGTCTGGGGGTCCTGCCTGAGCTCCGGCCTTGCTAACAAGCTGATGTCTGCAGTGTGCCGTGAAATGACTATCACTTCTTTTGGGTTTACCAAACCATTGTTTCATGGTGTGGATCCCTGCTGAAACAATGCAGCTTTTGTGGGAACCTTGAGCAGAATTAACACAAGACTGGTCACTGCGCTGCTAACGCTACTGGTTTTGTTTGAGGGTACTAACAGAAGCACTGGTCAGCTCCAGTAACTGTTTTAAAAGTAAAGAATAGACTTAAAGGGGGGGGGATTATTTTTATCACAACCCTCCCCACCAAAAACAAAACAAACAAACAAAAACCAGCCTTTATTTTGTGATCCCACATGTCTAAAGCATTGGGGTTAGTTACCACACACAGTTAAGCAGGATCAGTGTGCACAGAAAGCCAATTCAGTGTCTGTAGAGTTCTTTTGTAGTCTTCTGTGTGAAGGTTTTTTCCTCGTTTTGTTGTGAGTGTCATTTGCAATTCATTGTCTGTGTTTTCTGAGGTTGGTGTATTCAGCTGCTCTGACCCTGGGTCCTGCACATTTAGCTCCTTGGATACAATCCTGTGACGTTACTGCTGACGCTTGCAGGACAAAAGCCACTGAATATCTTAAGTTATAAAAAAAAAAGCCTGTTACTGTGTGTTATTATAAAACACACCTGACTGGGAAGGAAAGCATAGAGAAGTGTATTTAAAGTTGGCACATGGCTGGGCCGTGCTTCCCTGTGAAAAAGCTGCAGGGGTACTGAGGGTTTGTGTGAAACAGAAGAGAAAGGTCAGTGAGAGAAGGCACCTCAGAGGCTGGGACTGCTCCGGAGCCGAGTCCGGCAGCCAGGCACTGAGGCCACTTTAAAGAGGACACATTGCTGAAGACTGTGGGTTTTCCAAAGTGCTGTTTTACTTGTCATTTGTCTGTTAGTCAGTCGCCAGTCCAGAACTGACTCACTAGATATTCTAGCCAACCTGGAAGACTTATGTGTCCAACACGTTGCCCTTTGCACACCACCCTCGGAGAATGAAGCGCTCTAACTCCTTTTGTCTTCCACAAGCAGCACACTAGGATCTGTGTGACTACAGGAGCTCAGAGCCTCCTCTCGCACATCGGAGAGTCAGTCCCCAAGGCAGCTGCAAAGGTGCTTCATAAATCTTAGATACTTAGGTCAGCAAAGTTCACGTCCCCACGTGGCATGGGTCTCTGCTGCTGAGGCCCTCTCACTTGTGTGGGTGTGGCTGTAGGTGACCTGGCTCAGGACAGAGAGCCAAGTTGACACCTGGAACCGGGCGGGCTCCGGGTTTCTGGGCATTGGCCGCGTGCTGGAGCTGTGGGTATACGCTTGTGAGACTGAATTCAGTTTCACGCTCAGATCCTGCCTCTTTCTAGTTGGCAGTCCTCTGGTGCAGCACTTCTCCTCAAAGGGTCACAGTCTCTATCAGCAAGTTAATGAATATGCATCGCGGCTCCCCTCCAGCCCTTCCCCCTTCAGCTCCAAACTGCTGGGACTAAAAAAAGCAAAAAAAAAAAAAAAACAGGAACTGGGACAACCTCTGTTTTTGTCTTCCCCAGAATCTGTGTCTACGAAGACCATTTCTTCCTGTGTTTGCACTGGAGTGGGATGCCCTGAAATTGAGATATTTAAAGCACAGAGTGTTCAAGAATCCTCATCAAATGTTGCTGCCTGCTTTCCTCTGTCCCATTGTTTGTTTCACGTATCTATTTATTTGTTTAGGTGTTTAAAAAACGGTGGGGGGGTCCTTAGCCAATTATTCATGAGAATGTTTTTATTCCACTGATGAAGGATTTTAATCATTGTAGCTGTTGTAGGTGTAGGTCTGTGAGGTAGTTTCCCGATGGAGTGCTTCCTGGTATCTTGACTCCCTGTGGAGCTGCAGATCCCCTTTGCCTAGCTTTGTGTTGGACTCACTCAAGTGGTCAGGCTCCTATGACTCAGCTTCTGTGGCTTCTGTGGTTTCCTGTGGAGTGATAGGAAGTTACCGCTTCAATCTAAGTTCAGTCTGTTGGTGAGGACCGTATGGTGACAGCTGATTGATAACCATAATGACTGCTACCACTTACTGAGTGCCCACAGGGCAGCGGATATTGCTGGGCAATGGGCCCAGGGCTCCATCCATGCCAAAGACATGCTCTACTGCTGACCTGTCCCCAGACCTCCAAATTCTTACATGCGTTTGGCTTTTTAGGTATGATAGCAGTCTGTGAGATATGTACTTTTTTCAAAAAAGAAAGTTGAATTCCAGAGTGGTTGAATAGTGTAGACCATGGTACAGTGTGTCTCTTACAGAATCTCCTTTGTAAGACTTAGTGAAGCTCTTCTCTGCAAAAGCTCAGGTCCTCCCATGTTTCTTGGCCTTCTGTGGCCTGTAATCAGACTGGCTTCTCTACCACATTATAGATTATAAACCCATTGAAGATGGGAGCTGACTTTATTGTTGTGTCTTTGTGCCTAGCCAGCTTTGAGGGTGGCATGGTAAATACTCAATAGAAGTTTCTGAAAAATGAATAAATGAATGACTCTTTAATATAATGCTGGATTATATGTCATGGGTCTTTAAATTCAACCCTTGAGAGGCAGAGGCAGATAAGTCTCTGTGAGTTCCAGGCTACTCGGTGTTATATTGGTGAGATTTTTATCTCAAAACAAACTTGTAAACCAAGTGGAGAATGATTGAGAAAAAAATCCAGCATCCAGCTCTGCCTCCACACACACACATACATGTATAACTACACACATGTACACACATAAAAAGGGAGGAAGGGAGTTTTAAGCTAAAGACAAGTAAACTGTAGAAATCATACAACCTGATTCTGATTATTATAAAGATTCCGATTATTATAAAGCTATAACACTAAAGACAATGTGATACTGATTCAGAGTAGATATATGATTAAATGGAACAGAATTAACAGCTGAGAAAGAGGCGCTAGCGCTTATGGGCGCTCTCTCTCTGTCTCTCTGTCTCTCTCTCTCTGTCTCTCTCTCTCTCTCATTTGAAACAGGGTCTTACTCATGTAGCCCTGGCTGGCCTACTCATTACGTAAAAGAGCCTCAAACTCATGAGATGTGTCTGCCTCTGTCTCCCAAGTGCCAGGATTAAAGGTGTGTGTCAACACAGCCGGCTCTGGTCTGATTTCTTTACAATCATTATCGCCCATGTGAAACACCAAGTTATCCTTACACCTAATGTTGGGTGTAAGGCGTGGGAGGAGGAGCGTGTGCCTGGAGTGCAGGTGTGGCGGGTGTTAGTTTCCCTGGCACCAGAGTTATCAGTGGGTGTGCACCTCCTACTCTGGTCACTCCAAACTGAACTCCAGTTCTCCAAAAGAGCAGCAGGTTCTCTTTAATGGTTGAGCTATCTCCCCAACCCTAGAGAGTGGTTTTCAATGAAAGTATCATAACAGTTCATTCAGGAAAAGGAAAATTCTCAAATAGATATATTTTATTTAGTATATCTATGTGGAAAAATGTGAGTGTCAATTCCTACCTGCTATCATAGAAAACTTAATACAAAATGAATCATACCCCTAAACGTAAGAACTAAAACTAAAACTTGAAGGATCAAGAAATATCTTTGAGAACATATGATTTGAGGTAATCTTTCTAATACAGCATAGATGCAAAGGGTATAAACTATTAGGAGAAAATGTTTATAACTTAAATTTCTCAAGATTAGATATTTGCTCTTTAAAGACCTTGGAAGCATGAAAACGCAGGCCACAGAGTGGGTGGAAGCATTCTCCCTACACATAGATGCCTAGTTTATAGCACCCTCTGGTAATAAGACGACCCAGTTAAAAGGCGAGCCAAGAAAACCCAACGTGAGGCACTCATGGAGTGTACAGAATGACCAGCGTGGCTGTCGGGCTGCTCTGCAGTACAGTTGCCTGTGTCGTAGATACAAAGTTACCCCCTGAGGCTCCACATGCCCTGAACTCAAGAGACTGCCTCCTACAGGTCAGTGTGCAGATCAGCCAGCCAGAGGCTCAGACGGTGCCACTGGAAACAGAAGAAAAGATAGTCATTCCACTGATTCTTTGGCAGTGTCTGCCAGTTAGCCATACTATCACCCTTTATTTTAATTGTTAATGATTAAGATTGAGGGCAAAGAATGAAAGAAACTTACATGCACACAACTTCATTTTTCCAATAATGTTTCCAAACATTATTTTGTTATATGTTTATAGTCTCTTTCATCTCACCTTAAATAACCCTTCCCCTGTTTTAACGTACATTTGTATACATTATACTATTCCCGTTGATGGCTTAAGAAAGTTACCAAGAAAATGTGGCTTAATAAGAAAAGTCATGTCCCTTTAGTAAGCTAAGGGAATCACTAGTAACAGTGCTTACAGCCACATGGGGCAGTGAAGCTAGCAAGCTGAGGTGCCGTTTGTGTTAGCGGTGCTGTTCCAGAACCTTTGTGTTACCTATGCTGTTCCAGGACCTTTGTGTTAGCTGTGCTGTTCCCAGGACCTTTGTGTTAGCTGTGCTGTTCCCAGGACCTTTGTGTTAGCTGTGCTGTTCCAGAACCTTTGTGTTAGCTGTGCTGTTCCAGAACCTTTGTGTTAGCTGTGCTGTTCCAGAACCTTTGTGTTAGCTGTGCTGTTCCAGGACCTTTGTGTTAGCTGTGCTGTTCCAGAACCTTTGTGTTAGCTGTGCTGTTCCAGAACCTTTGTGTTAGCTGTGCTGTTCCAGGACCTTTGTGTTAGCTGTGCTGTTCCAGAACCTTTGTGTTAGCTGTGCTGTTCCAGGACCTTTGTGTTAGCTGTGCTGTTCCAGGACCTTTGTGTTAGCAATGTGCTGTTCCAGAACCTTTGTGTTAGCAGTGTGTGTCTGCGTGCTGGGCCAGCATTGCTGCTGCACCACAGCCCCAGTCCTCCGGTGCTTTTGAAGGAGCCTGAAAACAGCAGTAAGGACGTTTTAGTGTGAGCCTGTGCATACCTCTCGATTCAGTTTCTAAAGATGTTTTCTCAAGAAAAAAACTTATTGACAAATAGTCTTTAATAATTTTAGAAACAAATTATAGGGATTTGATGGCATTGTAAGATTCTGTGGTATAAAATATCTTAGTTTATACATAATGTTTTATTATACACATTCGTTATGCTTCTAAAAACACTGTGTATAAGTACAGTACATAAATTTTTAAAGAAAAACTGCCAGTGTGTCATAGCCCCAGATGTGCTAATGGCCTTGCTGTTGCTCCATTTGGGGGTCAGTCAGTTCTGGGCTGAGAGCACAGCTTATTGCAGGGTCAGGCTCTGTGGCCGTCATTGAGACATCCGCTTTCCTGTGCAGGATGATGTTTGTCTCGGTTTCAGAAGACGTATTTTCACAACCTGGTGGGACATCGCCTGAATCCTCAGCTCAAGCTCAGTAAACTACACAGTCCAACATAAATTTTAAATGGTTTCTTAGAAAGACGTAAACTTACTGTCCGTGAACTGCGTCACGGTCCCAGCAGCAGTAGGCTTTCAGCAAAGCAGTGACTGACCACTGCCGGTTACCTTGTCCAGTTTATTAGTTGTCACTAAAATAGCACAAATTGCAGTTCCTAGTGCAAACTCAACAAAAGGACCATGAGGTTCAATTTGACAGTTGTTTTTCAGCTAACTCTTGGTAAGTTTTGTAAAGGTTGAAGCACAGTTGCAATCTCTTGGCTTTAATTCACTTAACATTTCCCAAGCAACGATACAGCTCCACTCTCCAGTGCCTCCTGTCCAGCGCTGGTTGTCACCTTTGGTAATTGTCAAGGAGCAACAAATCTCCTGTTGTTGTTGTTGTTACTAAAGTAGTTGGTTTCAGCCCTGATGAAAGATTGCTATTTCTTTTATGTATTTATTTTGGGGGTAGTGATGGGGTGGGACAAAGTTATCCAGTAACACAAAGCGGCAGATAGAAGTCAGATACAGAGTTTGACTCATCTCCCTTCGGTAGCACTTAGGGCTGACGGGTATGTACATGTGTCACCATGAAGGCACATGCATGAAACAAGCAAAGTGTCTCCTAAGCTGACACCTCATCCCGGTCATTCACTAGTAAAGAAATGCTCAGGAGTTCAGGGGATTCATAGCCTCCCAAATGATCTGACAGTGGGGCAGGATTCAGCTTCCTAGTCTAAAGGTCTCTTTTAAAATCAGCTGTGTGCCCATGCATGAGCCCAAAACACCAAAAGACTACTTCAGGAAGGCCATAAATCCCATTGTGGGATTAAAGTTCAGATTTCACTTAGAGCTGACAATGACTCATGTGAGAAGGTGACACATGTACATACCCGTCAGCCCTGAGTGCTACCGTATGGAGATGAGCCAAACTCCATAGTTGATCTCCTCTAACCTCTGCATCTTCCTGTAATTAGATCACCTGTGACTGCTGAACCTAACTGTATACACTGTCCTCATCCTAACTACATACACTGTACTCACTCCTCATCCTAACTGTATACACTGTCCTCACTCTAACTGTATACACTGTCCTCCTCCTAACTGTATACACTGTCCTCACTCTAACTGTATACACAGTCCTCCTCCTAACTGTATACACTGTCCTCATCCTAACTGTATACACTGTCCTCACCCTAACTGTATACACTGTCCTCACCCTAACTGTATACACTGTCCTCACCCTAACTGTATACACTGTCCTCACCCTAACTGTATACACTGTCCTCATCCTAACTGTATACACTGTCCTCATCCTAACTGTATACACTGTCCTCACTCTAACTGTATACACTGTCCTCACTCTAACTATATACACTGTACTCATCCTAACTGTATACACTGTCCTCACTCCTCATCCTAACTGTATACACTGTCCTCCTCCTAACTGTATACACTGTCCTCATCCTAACTGTATACACTGTCCTCACTCTAACTGTATACACTGTCCTCACCCTAACTGTATACACTGTCCTCATCCTAACTGTATACACTGTCCTCATCCTAACTGTATACACTGTCCTCATCCTAACTGTATACACTGTCCTCACTCTAACTGTATACACTGTCCTCACCCTAACTGTATACACTGTCCTCATCCTAACTGTATACACTGTCCTCATCCTAACTGTATACACTGTCCTCACTCTAACTGTATACACTGTCCTCACTCTAACTGTATACACTGTCCTCACTCTAACTGTATACACTGTCCTCACCCTAACTGTATACACTGTCCTCATCCTAACTGTATACACTGTCCTCATCCTAACTGTATACACTGTCCTCACTCTAACTATATACACTGTCCTCACTCTAACTGTATACACGTCCTCACTCCTCATCCTAACTGTATACACTGTCCTCCTCCTAACTGTATACACTGTCCTCATCCTACTGTATACACTGTACTCACTCCTCACTCTAACTGTATACACTATCCTCTCTCTAACTGTATACACTGTCCTCACTCTAACTGTATACACTGTACTCATCCTAACTGTATACACTGTCCTCACTCCTCATCCTAACTGTATACACTGTCCTCACTCTAACTGTATACACTGTCCTCATCCTAACTGTATACACTGTCCTCATCCTAACTGTATACACTGTCCTCATCCTAACTGTATACACTGTCCTCATCCTAACTGTATACACTGTCCTCATCCTAACTGTATACACTGTCCTCACTCCTCATCCTAACTGTATACACTGTCCTCACTCTAACTGTATACACTGTCCTCACTCCTCATCCTAACTGTATACACTGTCCTCACTCTAACTGTATACACTGTCCTCATCCTAACTGTATACACTGTCCTCACCCTAACTGTATACACTGTCCTCACCCTAACTGTATACACTGTCCTCACTCTAACTGTATACACTGTCCTCACTCTAACTGCATACACTGTCCTCATCCTACCTACATACACTGTACTCACTCCTCATTCTAAATGTATACACTGTCTTCAAACTAACTGTGTACACTGTCCTCACTCTAACTGTATACACTGTCCTCACTCTAACTGTATACACGTCCTCACTCCTCATCCTAACTGTATACACTGTCCTCCTCCTAACTGTATACACTGTCCTCATCCTACTGTATACACTGTACTCACTCCTCACTCTAACTGTATACACTGTCCTCACTCTAACTGTATACACTGTCCTCACTCTAACTGTATACACTGTACTCATCCTAACTGTATACACTGTCCTCACTCCTCATCCTAACTGTATACACTGTCCTCACTCTAACTGTATACACTGTCCTCATCCTAACTGTATACACTGTCCTCATCCTAACTGTATACACTGTCCTCACTCTAACTGTATACACTGTCCTCATCCTAACTGTATACACTGTCCTCATCCTAACTGTATACACTGTCCTCACTCTAACTGTATACACTGTACTCATCCTAACTGTATACACTGTCCTCTCTCCTCATCCTAACTGTATACACTGTCCTCACTCTAACTGTATACACTGTCCTCACTCTAACTATATACACTGTACTCATCCTAACTGTATACACTGTCCTCACTCCTCATCCTAACTGTATACACTGTCCTCACTCTAACTGTATACACTGTCCTCACTCTAACTGTATACACTGTCCTCACTCTAACTGTATACACGTCCTCACTCCTCATCCTAACTGTATACACTGTCCTCCTCCTAACTGTATACACTGTCCTCATCCTACTGTATACACTGTACTCACTCCTCACTCTAACTGTATACACTGTCCTCACTCTAACTGTATACACTGTCCTCACTCTAACTGTATACACTGTACTCATCCTAACTGTATACACTGTCCTCACTCCTCATCCTAACTGTATACACTGTCCTCACTCCTCATCCTAACTGTATACACTGTCCTCACTCTAACTGTATACACTGTCCTCATCCTAACTGTATACACTGTCCTCATCCTAACTGTATACACTGTCCTCATCCTAACTGTATACACTGTCCTCATCCTAACTGTATACACTGTCCTCATCCTAACTGTATACACTGTCCTCACTCTAACTGTATACACTGTCCTCACTCTAACTGTATACACTGTCCTCACTCTAACTGTATACACTGTCCTCATCCTAACTGTATACACTGTCCTCATCCTAACTGTATACACTGTCCTCACCCTAACTGTATACACTGTCCTCACCCTAACTGTATACACTGTCCTCACCCTAACTGTATACACTGTCCTCACCCTAACTGTATACACTGTCCTCATCCTAACTGTATACACTGTCCTCACTCTAACTGTATACACTGTCCTCACTCTAACTATATACACTGTACTCATCCTAACTGTATACACTGTCCTCACTCCTCATCCTAACTGTATACACTGTCCTCCTCCTAACTGTATACACTGTCCTCATCCTAACTGTATACACTGTACTCACTCCTCACTCTAACTGTATACACTGTCCTCTCTCTAACTGTATACACTGTCCTCACTCTAACTGTATACACTGTACTCATCCTAACTGTATACACTGTCCTCACTCCTCATCCTAACTGTATACACTGTCCTCACTCTAACTGTATACACTGTCCTCATCCTAACTGTGTACACTGTCCTCATCCTAACTGTATACACTGTCCTCATCCTAACTGTATACACTGTCCTCATCCTAACTGTATACACTGTCCTCATCCTAACTGTATACACTGTCCTCACTCCTCATCCTAACTGTATACACTGTCCTCACTCTAACTGTATACACTGTCCTCACTCCTCATCCTAACTGTATACACTGTCCTCACTCTAACTGTATACACTGTCCTCATCCTAACTGTATACACTGTCCTCACCCTAACTGTATACACTGTCCTCACCCTAACTGTATACACTGTCCTCACCCTAACTGTATACACTGTCCTCACCCTAACTGTATACACTGTCCTCATCCTAACTGTATACACTGTCCTCATCCTAACTGTATACACTGTCCTCATCCTAACTGTATACACTGTCCTCATCCTAACTGTATACACTGTCCTCACTCTAACTGTATACACTGTCCTCACTCTAACTGTATACACTGTCCTCACCCTAACTGTATACACTGTCCTCATCCTAACTGTATACACTGTCCTCATCCTAACTGTATACACTGTCCTCACTCTAACTGTATACACTGTCCTCACTCTAACTGTATACACTGTCCTCACCCTAACTGTATACACTGTCCTCATCCTAACTGTATACACTGTCCTCATCCTAACTGTATACACTGTCCTCACTCTAACTGTATACACTGTCCTCACTCTAACTGTATACACTGTCCTCACCCTAACTGTATACACTGTCCTCACCCTAACTGTATACACTGTCCTCATCCTAACTGTATACACTGTCCTCATCCTAACTGTATACACTGTCCTCACTCTAACTGTATACACTGTCCTCACTCTAACTATATACACTGTCCTCACTCTAACTGTATACACGTCCTCACTCCTCATCCTAACTGTATACACTGTCCTCCTCCTAACTGTATACACTGTCCTCATCCTACTGTATACACTGTACTCACTCCTCACTCTAACTGTATACACTGTCCTCTCTCTAACTGTATACACTGTCCTCACTCTAACTGTATACACTGTACTCATCCTAACTGTATACACTGTCCTCACTCCTCATCCTAACTGTATACACTGTCCTCACTCTAACTGTATACACTGTCCTCATCCTAACTGTGTACACTGTCCTCATCCTAACTGTATACACTGTCCTCATCCTAACTGTATACACTGTCCTCATCCTAACTGTATACACTGTCCTCATCCTAACTGTATACACTGTCCTCACTCCTCATCCTAACTGTATACACTGTCCTCACTCTAACTGTATACACTGTCCTCACTCCTCATCCTAACTGTATACACTGTCCTCACTCTAACTGTATACACTGTCCTCATCCTAACTGTATACACTGTCCTCACCCTAACTGTATACACTGTCCTCACCCTAACTGTATACACTGTCCTCACCCTAACTGTATACACTGTCCTCACCCTAACTGTATACACTGTCCTCATCCTAACTGTATACACTGTCCTCATCCTAACTGTATACACTGTCCTCATCCTAACTGTATACACTGTCCTCATCCTAACTGTATACACTGTCCTCACTCTAACTGTATACACTGTCCTCACTCTAACTGTATACACTGTCCTCACCCTAACTGTATACACTGTCCTCATCCTAACTGTATACACTGTCCTCATCCTAACTGTATACACTGTCCTCACTCCTCATCCTAATTGTATACACTGTCCTCATCCTAACTGTATACACTGTCCTCCTCCTAACTGTATACACTGTCCTCATCCTAACTGTATACACTGTCCTCACTCTAACTGTATACACTGTCCTCCTCCTAACTGTATACACTGTCCTCACTCTAACTGTATACACTGTCCTCCTCCTAACTGTATACACTGTCCTCATCCTAACTGTATACACTGTACTCACTCCTCACTCTAACTGTAAACACTGTCCTCACTCTAACTGTATACACTGTCCTCATCCTAACTGTATACACTGTCCTCACTCTAACTGTATACACTGTCCTCACCCTAACTGTATACACTGTCCTCATCCTAACTGTATACACTGTCCTCACTCCTCATCCTAACTGTATACACTGTCCTCATCCTAACTGTATACACTGTCCTCACTCCTCATCCTAATTGTATACACTGTGCTCATCCTAACTGTATACACTGTCCTCCTAACTGTATACACTGTCCTCATCCTAACTGTATACACTGTCCTCACTCTAACTGTATACACTGTCCTCATCCTAACTGTATACACTGTCCTCATCCTAACTGTATACACTGCCCTCATCCTAACTGTATACACTGTCCTCATCCTAACTGCATACACTGTCCTCACTCCTCATCCTAACTGTATATACTGTCCTCACCCTAACTGTATACACTGTCCTCATCCTAACTGTATACACTGTACTCCTCCTAACAGTATACACTGTGCTCACTCTAACTGTATACACTGTCCTCACTCTAACTGTATACACTGTCCTCACCCTAACTGTATACACTGTCCTCATCCTAACTGTATACACTGTCCTCATCCTAACTGTATACACTTTCCTCATCCTAACTGTAGACACTGTCCTCATCCTAACTGTAGACACTGTCCTCACTCTAACTACATACACTGTCCTCACCCTAACTGAATACACTGTGCTCATCCTAACTGTATACACTGTCCTCATCCTAACTGCATACACTGTCCTCACTACCTTAGGAGAGGGGGCCTGACCTATTCCTGAAGAATTTCTAGTGTTTGGTGCAGGTAGACTTTTTTTTGCTGTCTGATAAATAACAAATTAAAAAATCCTTGCTTTTCTGCTGTCCGTTGAGTTCCTCATTCCATTCCTCCTTTCTTTTCCTTTAAAGCTTTTGCTGCCATTAGTTATGTATTTCCATTGTGCTGTGTAAGCTCCTATGTGTGAAAATCCAATGTTGTTACATCATCTTCACAAAACCAAGTATAGGTTTGTGTATTGAACTTGTGAAATTAACCAGTAACAACTGAAATTGTGCAAATAGGGAAAATTGTATTTATTAAGTCTAAGACGTTGAAATTATTTAGATTGTTATTGTTCTGGTTCCATTTGTCTGGTATTTTAAATATTAGGGAGAAATGTTGCTTTATAAACTAATAGCTACAATATGGGTATTACTTTTGAAATGTTTAACCTGGGTTTTCTTCAAACAAATTTCATGTATTTAAATTCTATGCTACCTGATTCTTCTGTAAGATATAATGATTGGTTTTGTTTTCTCCAATTTCATAAAGGTACCATTGGATACAACCAGAGAAACAGAATTGATACACTTATGTATCTACTAGCATATCCACAAAAACCCATGGTTAAAACAAAAACCATTGAGTTGATAGATTTTGAGAAACTGCCCGCAGGGCAGAATGCAACTGTTGCTGTGATGAGTTACAGCGGCTATGACATTGAAGATGCGCTTGTTTTGAACAAGGCCTCCCTAGACAGGGGTAAGTGAATTCACAGAGCTTGAACACCAGAAGCACTGACGTTCAAAGCCAGTATAGTAAGGGATGATCATTGCTGTTAGGGTGCAGTGCAGGTTTCAGATGATTTGGACTTTATACACAAACTAGAACTGTTGTATACTTTTTTATTTAAATTGAGAATTTCATGTGAGTACTGTATATCATTCCCACCCCCTTCTCTCCCTCCTTCATCACCCCCATCCGAATTTAATAACTTTATTGTTTTACATAACACACACACACACAGGTGTGTCAAATGTCTAAGTCCATTTAGTGTTACTGTGTGTACATATGTTTAGAGCTGACCACTTGGGGTTGACTATCAGGGAGCTCCTCCCTAGAAGAGTTTCCCTCTCTCAGCAGCCATTGACTGCCTTTAGCTCTTAAGCTCAGGGTGGAATCCCCCTGCCCACCCTGGCACATTAACTAGTGTTGTCACTGTGGGTCTTGTTTAGGTAGCCATTTTGTTGCGGTCTCATGGGTGTGGGTTACTGCCATGTCTGGAATTGTAAGACCTGCTACACTTTTGTGTTGATTTTGCTTGCTTGCTTTGTTTTTAATGACTGCCATTGAAAAAATGTATTAATGTTTAACTTCAGGATCTTTATTACTTTTTTATTAGTAGCTTGAACGTTTCTTGAAGAGAAAAACAAATGAGATTTTTTTTCTACCAGGAATTAGATAGTACATGAACTCATGTTTGTTTCTAGTGTATCTGTTGATACATGCAACAATAGACCTGTGTTGGGAGGGCAGATAGAAAAAGCTGTTACTTAACCCCAAGTCTGTGATACATTTGTTAGCCAAGTGTCAAAAGCTGGGAATGTATATTATCTTTATCATGTAGTTTTTGTGTTTTTTCCTTCTTCACTTCTTTTAACAATTGACTTTCACAGGTCACTACAGCACGCCCTAATGAGCACCACCTGGTCTGCAGGCGGATTTCTCTATTCACTCTCTAGTTCCTTCCCTCTCTGGCATAGCCACAATGCCTCCCCTTCCCTCTCCCTAGTTGCTAGGCAGCCATAATAGTACTCCTAGATATGTGTCACTGGCATTAATGTTAGCCGCACTGAATTTATGCCCCCCCCTTTCCTCCAATGACGGCAGCCATGCTTTAGATATGTGTCACTGGCATTAATGTTAGCCGCACTGAATTTATGCCCCCCCCTTTTCCTCCAATGACAGCAGCCGTGCTTTAGAACTAGATATTTTCCTTTCTGATTAACTGGAAACGTTGATGTGGAAATCGGAAGACTGTGATGTCCATCAGAAACTCAGATCACAATTTAATGATCAGAGTTTACCCTTCGCTAGCTTTTAAGCTTCCCCTATAAATAAAATGTCCCTTTAGGCTCAGAAGAAACCACATGGTGACTTTGTACAGTTTGGATTCACACGCCCTGCAGCGTGTTGTTGTTAGTAGCTGTGGTATCATGGGTTCAGGTCATGCAAACCTTGCAGAGCGGCTGACTCTAAGCTGGTTTTGCTGGGGCTGCACAGGTCACTGGGAGTCGTGATGATGAGAGTCACCCACCCTGAGACTTACAAATGGCTCTGTCCCCTACTTCTTTTATTCCACAGTCACCTTCACATTTAAAAGAGAGGAAGCAGGGAGCCAGTGTTTCCTTTCTTCAAAAATAAATGTTATTTTGCTTGCTTGCTTAGGTCTAACCATAAATGCCAGAATCCAAGAAAGGAAAATCTTTCAGGGAGGCTTAGCAGAAATTATACACACAGTTTGTGCCAAACATCCTGGCTTGAGAGTTATTGGGTGTGATCAGTTTTCAGGTGTGCTACCAACTTTCTGAGTGATTGTGGCTGTTAATTTTCTGGCCCTCACTGAGAATACCTTTAAAAGGAAAGGATGGCAAAGGCGATTGCTAGAGCCCTTTGAGACTCTGGTGTTTTGTGACGTTGCCTTCTTGCAACAGGGTCTAGTGGATTGTATGCGGGAATAGGAGTGGAGTCACTGATCTTATTCAGATAGTTGGCAGAGGAGGATGACCCAGTCTTTGTCTTGTTACTTGGGTTTTGCCAGTTCCAGAGTTAGCAGCAGCAAAGTAGTTTGAGGTTTGGTTTTTTGTTTTGTTCTCGGAAGTGTGAGGGGAAGCGACTTATTGAATACTGTAAGTCCATGTTTTGTTGTACTCTCATATTACTAGGGATTCTGATCCATTTGAGGTTTCTTTTCAGGTTTTGGGCGTTGTCTTGTATATAAAAACGCTAAGTGCACATTGAAACGATACACCAATCAGACCTTTGATAAGGTGATGGGTCCCATGTTGGATGCTGCTACCAGAAAGCCCATCTGGCGACATGAAATTTTAGATGCGGATGGCATTTGTTCCCCAGGTAAAAACCCTTAAAAATAATAAATGTCAGTGTGTACGTTTTGAAATTTGAGTTATTTAACAGTGTTTCTGAACTGTTGGTAACTGGGACAGGAAGAATTAATGTGTAGTGCTCCCATCTAGCTTTAGCTAATGTGGTTATTGTCAATGAGTTTTCTTCCTATCTGTTTTTCTGTGCATTATATATGTTTTCCCTTAGCAAAAAAAAAAAATGTATTCTAGGCATAATCTTAAATTACAGAAAAGCCAAACTTGAAACAGTGTTTTGAATAAGGTCTTGACTCTGTATCTATGCTGATATTTCTTAATGTATACATTTTGCTTATGACCTGACTTTGGACTATTCTTTCCCTAAAAGGAATGACTTCATTATAATTGCAAATGTGTAATGAATTTGCTTAGATAGCACACAGCCCTTGCCTTAGGTTCTACAGGCTGGTGTAGAAGGCTGACATTGATGATTGGATCAGACACAAGCGTGTCAGGTTACATCTAGTGTAAGGAGTCACAGAGATAACTGTGAGACCATTGTGTGACAAGAGGGTTTGCTCCAGTGTGGAAGATCTGCAGAGGCTCTGAGGAAATGAGCTGAAGTCTGCAGATGGGTAAGAAGCGTCTGCTGAAAAGAGATGGAAAAGTAGGATCAAAACCTATGCAAGCGTCCGTCAGTTTGACAGATGAGGTTATCTGAAAGGAAGGGAGCACAGCAGGGCTGTGCAGAACACAGGGTCAGTCACCTCCCACACAACCTAGCCGTCACTGAGTCCTGGGTGGACAGTCCTGTAGGGAGCTGTGACTGCCCCCCAAGCCACACAGGTGTTAGTCCCCTTCAGTCTGTCTAGCTTTGTTTCCTGGAAGTTTCAGTGAAGTGTTAACACTGATCACTGTGGCTTTGAAAATAAGCACGAGGATGTTTATTTAAGTAGCTGATCCTTAGAATGGAAATAGCAAAACCAGAGATATTTCTTCTTCCTTTCCAAGGTAAGCTGATGGTAACTTGGTTCTGATTGAAATGTCTACAGATAACAAGTGCTCCTAATCTATTCTGATACCAAGAGATATGTAAATTTGCTGTTGACTGGGGTGGTGTTCCCATTGTTGTCAGTTTCTTGTTGATGGAGGTGAAGTTTCACTGATATGTAGTCCTGAGTCAGTATCTCATTGGTGTTGGCATTTTGGGCAGTTCGGGATGGGGATGGGTCAGGTATTCTGGCACAGAATACTGAGTGTTACACAGTTCAGGTGGAAAGGTATCCTGGAGCTCGGGAGCCAAGGACCACCACAGGTTGCAGTAAGCTTGGCAGCTTACAGCCTTGCCTCAGGGAAGGCTTCCCCAGTGTATCGGACAGGGTCTTCCAGCTGGGGATGTTCACCCAGTGTAGCAGTTTTGCTCGTCAGGTTTCTCGTGCAAAGTTGCTACAGTTCAGCTCTGCTCGCGGAGAGCAGAGAGCAGATAGCAGAGCTCTGCCAAGGGAAGGTCCGTGTCCGTGTCCGTGTCGCTCTGGTCTGCTCTGCCCAGGGTCGCCTCTGCTCCCACGCTGCAGGCCGCCACAAAGGAAGATCTTCACCCAAAGCTCATCCAAGGGGTTTATTGGAAGGGAAGGATCCAGGAGAGTGACTGTCCTCTGCCAAAGTGGTAGCACGAACAGACACAAGCTGAACAGACACAGGGTGTATATAAGGCTTCCAGGTTGGGGATTGGTCAGATTTTAGTGCTGAGCTCAGATTAGCTAGAGCTTCTGCTCAAGGATTGGTTAGTTTTCTGCACAAGGTTAGGGTCAGATTTGGCTCCGGTTTCAGGGTCAAAGTGTGTTTCTTTCTCTGGTCCTTTTTAGCCTTTTGGCTCCAATTTTAGGGCCAGGGTGCATTTCTTTCACTGACTCTGAATCCAGGGACAAAGTGTGTACCTTTGGCACTGGTTTCAGGGTCAGGGTACATTTCTTTGGTTCTGGTTGCAGGGCCAAAGTGTGTTTCTTTGGCTCTACTCAAGGTGTGTTTCTTTGACTGGTCCCTTTCCCCTATAATTGGTCACATTGTGATTTCCATCTGAATTCCTCTTACAGACTTATCTCTGAAACCCGATGAACTTTACATCCCACTGAGATGGCCTGTGTCTGGATTTCATAAACCAAGTCTGAGCACAGTTTTGTGCCAAGCAGTCTTGCATTCTACATAAATGATAATGATCTGTTTACGGCTCTTTTCTTTTTCTTAGGTGAGAAAGTAGAAAATAAACAAGTACTTGTAAACAAGTCCATGCCCACAGTGACTCAGATTCCTCTGGAAGGAAGTAATGTGCCACAGCAACCACAGTACAAAGATGTCCCAATCACGTGCGTATTGCTCATGCCTTGATAAAACGTAGAGATAGATGTTTGCAAAAAGAGTGGACAAGGGAAAGTGTCATATTTGATTATGTAGCGTGTATAAATTATATAATCCTTATAAAAAGGAAGAACTAAGCTGGGCGTTTGTGGCACACACACCTTTAATCCCAGCACTCGGGAGGCAGAGGCAGGTGGATCTCTGTGAGTTGGAGGCCAGCCTGGTCTACAGAGCGAGTTCCAGGACAGTCTCCAAAACAATACAGAGAAACCCTGTCTCAAAAAAAAAAAAAAAAGGAAGAACTAGAAATGCCAATTTTGGATACCTTTTCTTACATGGAAACAGTGTGTCATGAAAGATAAACTAAAGTGTGGAATCATACAGTCCTTATAGCCTGGTAAGAGGAACAGGCCAGATAGGCTGGAGTGCCCGCAGAAGAACACTGGGTATAAAAGGCCCAGGTTTGGAGAATCAGTGTAGCTTGCTGTTGCTGACATATGGGAGAGTTTGAATTCATTGTGCAAAGTGATACAATCTTTGTGGTCTAGAAAATGATGAGACTTTGACCACATCATAACATCACCAATGTACTAGAAATTGAGCTATTTCTGAGATTAGTTCTTGTTGTATGTGATCTCACCTGGGGAAAGTATTTGAATCCCTATTTTCTCTGTATGATGGAAAGGTTAAATTCGCTAATCTCTAAATTTCTTCTCAGCTCAGGGGTGGGCAGTGGGCAGTGTAGAACAGAACAGAGGTTGGCAGACTGACAGAGATGATAGCCTCCTACTGTACTGGTCAGTATTCTGGGCGTCCCACGTGTGGGGGCGTAGTCAGTCCTTCCATCCTGTGACAAGTGTTGATGGTGTGGGAAGGGAAGCACGGGTGACATCACAGGGTCATGGGGCACTCGGCACAGGTGGGACTTGAGCACACAGTGTGGTGTCAGAACCGCTCTTGAGACTTGTGCTACCTGCAGCAGTGTGCGAGAACCAGGAGCCTGTTTGTGGGAGAGGAGCGCATCCAGGTCACTTGGGAATGGGTCCCTGCTACCACATCCCTCCCAGCGATGGATCTGTCTGTGAAGATGAGGTTTCTGTCTGTCAGGGCCTGCCGCCCCTCAGCCCCAAATAAACACATAGACAAAAAACTTCTTATTGACTAGCTCTGTCTGAATTACTAACTCATTTCTATTGATCTGTGTATTGCTACGAGGCTGGCTTACCTGTAATCTCGCATGTTACCTCTTGGGCAGCATGGCATCTCTTCGAGGTCTCTCCCTGACTCTCTTCTGGCAGCCCCGCCTATCTTCCTGCCTGGACCCAGGCAGTCAGTGTTTTATTCATCAGCCTATAAGAGAAACATACACAGAAAGACATCTCCCATCGGTTCTGTCTCACCTAAAGGAGACAGGTGTTCAAGGCTTGTCTTCTCTTCTTCTTGCCTTCCTTTTATTCATTCTTCAAGAGCCCTTACTATGCTGTTTTGTGTTTCCATATTATCCACCTGTCTTTAAAATCAATTTCTTTAATACATAGAAAATGTGCTTAGATACTTTTATCACCTTAGAAGAAAGATGATCTTTTCTGTGTTTGGAATAGAACCAAGTTGTTTGCTCTGTACCCCTTCGTGCTCTATGGTAAACCTTGGAGTACCCAAGTGATTTTTTTTCTTAACTTTCATGTGGCTGTGTGACTCTTGAGAAGATAGAGTAAAATCCTGCCTACGGGGAGGTTCCCTGGCGTGCCTCTTGTCTTTGCCTTATATGCATACTAGTCTGCACTTCTAGGAAATTGTCTCTTCAAAGCATATTGTCCACTTTTGGGCCACTCACATTGGCTTAGGCCACTCCTCTGCCTGAGCAGGTCTCTCCACTAGAGTCACCTCTGTCTGCCACCTGTGTCATCCTAGGCTCCAGCAGTTGATAGCTCCCTGGACTTCTGGTTCCCATACCACGGGTTGACCATTCTCCCTCGTTCTTACTGGCAGCAAGCTGCTTTTGTGCAGGAACTCTACCCTTTAATGACTGTGCATCCATACTCCAGGGATCCGACTCTTGGGAGACTGATCACAATGTCTGTTGTATAAAAATACACGAGGCAGGCTGTGTGGGAGACAGTAATAGTGTGAATGGTCAGTATGGTGAATGACTGTTGGAAAAGTGGCCAGGCACTCAAAACTGAATCTGATACTCTCCCCTGGAAGTTGACCTCTGCTATATGAGGCAGGTGTAATGTCTCAGAGCATCTGTTAGCGTTGTCTGTAGTAAAGGAATAACTGAGATCATCATACATGTATAACACCATCAAAGGAGAACTAAATTTTAATGTTAAAAGCAAGAGTAACTTTTCATAGCACGAGAGCTTATTCTGTGGTGGGATTGAAGAGAGTATATGGTGACAGATTGACAAAGGACATTAGAAGCTATTGTAGTGACTTTGTTGTCACCTCAGGTACAAAGGCGCAACAGACTCCTACATTGAGAAAGTGATGATCTCTTCCAACGCTGAGGACGCCTTCCTCATCAAGATGCTGCTGAGACAGACGCGGCGTCCAGAGATTGGAGACAAATTCAGTAGTCGTCATGGACAAAAAGGTATCTAACACCCAGTCTTCAGTCTTGGCTCTCAGAGTTGCCTGTTAATACATTAGTGACATTTAGAGGTATGTATGGTAAAAGTGTTTATCTGATCATTTATTTCATTTTCATTTCAGTCATGCCCAGAATTATAAAGCAATACTATGCCCCTTGAAATACATATGAAGTAATTGTGATGTTCTTATGCTTACCCCATTCTGTATTCTGTTGTCATATAATTTTAGTTCTAGAAGGTCCCTCAGAACTGAACATCCCTTTATTAACCTTGTTGATTACTCTCATCTTCCTTATGATATAGACAGAACAGAATTGGCATGCTAGAAAATGTCAGTGCTCCTTACACGAGCACTCACACCGTAAGAAGACATCCCACTCTGCATCAACCTGCATATGCCACATTACCGTCCTGGCCAGTCTGATGTCACTTGACACAAGCCAAAGTCATCTGAGAGGAGGGAGCCTCAATTGAGAAAATGCCTCCATAAGACCTGGCTATGAGGCATCTTCTGAATTAGTGATTGATAGGGGGTGATGGGGGAGGGCCCAGCCCATGGTGGTTGGTGATTCTATCCCTGGGTTGGTGGTCCGGGGTTCTATAAGAAAGCAGGCTAAGCAAACCATAATGAGCAAGCCATTAAGCAGCACCCTCCATGGCCTCTGCATCAGCTCCTGCCTCCAGGTCCCTGCCCTGCTTGAGTTCTTGTCCTGACTTCCCTCAGTGATGAACAGCAATGCTTTCTTCCCCAACTTGCTTTTGGTCATGGGGTTTCATCACAGCAACAGAAACCCAAACAAAGACACATAGTCATGTCGGTTTATATTGAACAAAGAATTAGAAACTAGCAAGCATGGCAGTGCTTATCTACTAGGCACTAGTCCTCCTAAACTTACTAAAGATGTCAGGGTTCTTCCAGTCATAAAACCTAATGGAGCCTTTTTTAGAGCAGATGCTAGTGAGTATTGATAAGAGTATCTGAGTAAGTAGGTGAGGGTTGAAGCTACCTCCAATTCTTGATGGGTAGGTTGTCCTTGGGTTTTCTTGTAACACCCTGCGTCTGCACACAGAATGGACAGGGTGCTGCGGTAGATCTGAACCCCAGTCTGTAAGCTCCGTTAAACATGGGCCTCTAAGTGAAATGTCAGGAAGCTCTGTGCTGTGGCATTTTCCCAAACTTAATATGACAGCAGCTCCTCTGCCTCAGTTGTCTGCTTAGTGGCTTTGGAGCTCTGTCTGCTCTTAGGCCTCTGACATGCATGTTTCTCGGAAGGACCGAAGGAGGTCCTCCCGGGGTGGCTGACCTTTCGCTCAGTGAGGACTCTGTCTTCCCACATTTCTTTTTCCAGATGGCTTTTAATCCAAGGTAAAACCTCCTGATTAGCCCTCATTCCCTTGATAGCCTGTCTTAACGGCTTATCAGAATTATTGAGAAGCCAGGAGGCAGAAAAGGAAACAGCCAAACAGAAAAATAGGTAGCATGCACTTTAACCAAATAACGAAAGACTAGGATGCTTGGGCAAATAGAAATTTATTTGTAAACATGACTTTTATCAAATAATAAGTATACAGTGTTTTGTTAGTGTGTGTGTGTGTGTGTGTGTGTGTGTGTGTGTGTGTGTGTGTGTGATAGTGCATGTGTGGAGCTTAGGGGACAGTTTTCAGGAGGCCCCTGCTTCTATCACATAGGTTCTGGGGCTCAAACTCAGGTCATCAGAGTGGGCAACCAGCCCACTGTACTGCATGGGTCATCTCAGCCGCCCATGCACAAGATTTTAGTGGTTAATTTGTTGTATTTTTAAGTGAAGGCTTGGGCTGGTGATACAATTCTGAGGTAGGTGATTTCCCTCTTGAGGCCTTGTTAGAAAAGGAGGGTCCATGTACTAAAAGAAACGCTAGTCCTTGCTTTTCCTCCATTTGTGTTCCCCAGAAGCAACCTCTTTCCATTTATACCTTCATGTTCCTAAGTATTCTTAGACAGACTCATTAATTTTAGGTGGTACTTATTGATTATTAGGTGGCTAGGTGAGCCAAACATCCTGCCCTATCTCCCTGGCTGTCAGAGTTTTGAGTCATTTAATTATATGGATAGTATCCAATACAAAATAAGTCACCATTTGAGTATCGCTCCTCTGTAGCGTCAGTTTTTTCTGAAGTAATAGTTTTCCCTCATTTATTTACAATTCTGGGGATCATCTATTTGTCTTTATATTGTTCTTCCGTACCACCAGCAGACTCTGCATAGTTTTCCTCGGGATCAGTAGTCTGTTTAGGGACACACAAGTTGCTCTTAAGGAACCTCCCTTCTTCCTGCTCCACATCGAAGCAGAGCTACTCAGCAGGGTTAGGAACTCAGTGCCTGGTCAGGGAGATACCTGCCTTTGTAAAGCACCTGCCACATCAACCCTGAATTCAGGTCCCTGGAGCAGCAAGCACACCTGTAATGTCAGCACGGAGGAGGAGCAGGGGAGGGGAGGAAGCACAAGAGGGTTCCGGGGGCTAGCACCAGAGGACTCCGGGGGCTTGCACCAGAGGACTCCGGGGGCTTTCACCAGAGGACTCCGGGGGCTTGCACCAGAGGACTCCGGGGGCTTGCACCAGAGGGTTCCGGGGGCTTGCACCAGAGGGTTCCGGGGGCTTGCACCAGAGGGTTCCGGGGGCTTGCACCAGCTAGTTTGACTGAATCGAGCTCCAGGTTCTGTGAGATACTCTGACTCTGAAAAATACTGTAGGTATCAATTAAGGAAAACATCACACACACACACACACACACACACGAAGAGGGAGGACACACTTTAAAATAATGTTCATGAACTAACAGTTGACTAGAGCCAGAAAATGTCTTACTCTCCTAAGTGCCGAGCAGGAAGGCTGGGTACACACTGTATGAGCATATAAGGCTGCTCTAGCAAGTACCACAGATCCGGAAGGCTAACAGCAGCAGTACCACAGATCTGGAAGGCTAACAGCAGCAGTACCACAGATCGGGAAGGCTAACAGCAGCAGTACCACAGATCTGGAAGGCTAACAGCAGCAATTTGATTTTCTTGCTATTGAGGCTGGCCATCCAGGGTCAAGGTGGTAGCAGATACGGGTTCTCCTGAGGCCTTGGGCATTTTTCCCTCTCCACAAGCATCCACACCAGGCATATTGGGTTAGGGCTCATCTCAGTGATTCCACTCAACTGTTATTACTTTTGTTGTTGTTGTTTTGGGGGAGGATTTTGAAGGGTTTGTTTGCTTGCTTTTGAGGCAGTCTCACCATGTAGCCTTGGCTGAGCTAAAGCTCCCTATGTAGACCAGGCTGGCCTCAGACTCACAGAGATCCCCCTCACTCTGCCTCCTGATGCTAGGGTTGAAGGCCACTAAACACAGCTGCATTCTAAAGTGTACTGAGAGTCACGGTGCCGGTGAACTGATGTGGGGAGACAGGGTCAGTACCAGACACCCAGCTGTTGACTTGCAGAAACTCCTGACTCCTGACTCCTCAATGCTGCTTACCTTTTTCTTCTCCCCACACCCCACCTCTCCTCCTTGTTATTCCTTCCATTATTGAGAAAAGGGTCATGGGAAGTAAATTTCATGAGGTCATATATGTATAACCATGTCCTATCCTCTGTAGGCCTCCATTAGTCTATGCTTTTTTGAGAGCGATGAAAGTTGTTTTCCTGAGGATTTTGGCAGCATTATCATGTGGTAGATCCACTGTTACTCATTAATATAAACTGTACATCACAGCATCTCTTTGTACTGTTTCTCTATAAACTCTTGTGCATTTGTGTGTGTGTTTCATATATATGCATGCATGCAGGCACCATATGCACACAAATGCACATGTTGGTAGAGACTCAAGTTAGCATCTGGTATGTTTCCTTACTTTCTACCTTTATCTATTTGGTTTTTTGCTTGCTTGCTTCTTGAGAGTGAGTTTCTCAATGAACCTGAAATTCATTGATTAGGTTACGTTGAACTTCAGGGACCTATCTCCCTTAGCCTCTTGATTTCATCTGATCTGTGCTGTTATGCCTAGAATAGTTAGTCTGGGCAGTCTATAACTACAGACATTTGTTTCTTACAGTTCTACAAGCTAGAAACCCCAGGGCCAAAGGTCTCACATCTGCTGGGAACTTTTTTAACTACGCCCCCTTTGGTAGACAGTGAAAAGGCAAAGAGCACACTGGAGAGAGGGTAGGATGCAGTTTGCAGTCTTGGATGCTTCTGTACTCAGCGCTAATCCATTCGGGGGTGGCACCCACATGCCCTAAACACCTTCCAGTAGGCCCCACCGCCCGGCGCTGTTACGTCGGGGTCGAAATTTTCCACACATCATTTAGGGAAATAAATCCAAACCATGGCATGTCTGTGGTCTGAGCAGGCAATTTCTGTTGAGAAAAATAGGCAAGAATCAGCAGGAACCATGTTTTTGAGTTAAACAGGGGCACATGTTAAGAGTTTGAGCCTCAAGTTTGAGATGTCTGTTAGACTGCCTAACTAAAGGAGGCAAGTGAATGGGAGACTAGAGCTAGGGTACAATTTTGGAGTCATATGTATGTTGTTTGTCCCCAGATTTATAGTGTGGCACTTTTGGTGTGCTGATGATTTGCAAACATTTTATGTATGTTCTGTGCTTTTATCTAGACAGTTCTAGTTACTGCTGGGATTCCTACCGAACATTTGAACCTCAGGGAGGTTTGCCAGGTACAGCTTAATGCTTGCAGAACCAGGGTTTGAACCCAGAATTTTCTGTGTTGCCTCTTCCATTAAACTGGCTGAAGGTGGCTCTTTTCTGTTCTAATACCCCATGGCCGTTACCTCTGGAATTGCCACAGTCCTAGAAATTTCTCCATAGAAACAGTACAGCCTTTTCCTTTTCATATTTCTTTCAAATCCTTTCTGTGTCTCCTTGAGGAGGGGGGCATCTCTTCAAAGTCCCTAGTTTTCCTAGATAAAACTGTCTATCTGCCCCCAAAGCAAAGTAAACACTACTCTGTGTGAGTTCCTCTTGAACTGTCCAGAAGACACACTCCCAAAAACTGTATTCTCTGACGCCCATTCCCTGCTAAAATTAACATGCTATGAATGCGCCCCTGCTCCGTTCTTTAACTGATCATCTGCAGAGACTCTAGTAGCTTGGCCAATTAAAATTCAGTCTCATGAATTCAAAGAAATAGAAAATGAAGAAAAATTCTGAACCTTTAGTTTTGACCATTCTCCTGATCTTCTGGCTAGATGTGATAGCCAAGGCCCAAAGAAGAAATGGGGAGAAAGTGTTGGGGACAGCGATCATAGTAATGGCACAGCTCAGGTTATGGAGCCCAGAGAGGACCTGGATGAGACCTAAGAGAGTTAGATGTTGTCAAGTAAAATGAGAATTCACTGGAGATCATGGTCCATAGCACAAGTTGTGCTCTTGGTAATGAAAGTCTCATGAGTTTGTGGAGTTCTGATGCGTGTGTCACACCATGGTTCCTGGTGTGGAGTTCTGATGCGTGTGTTACACCGTGATGCCTGGTGTGGAGTTCTGATGCGTGTGTCACACCATGATGCCTGGTGTGAAGTTCTGATGCGTGTGTCACACCATGATGCCTGGTGTGGAGTTCTGATGCGTGTGTCACACCATGATGCCTGGTGTGCAGTTCTAATGCGTGTGTCACACCATGATGCCTGGTGTGCAGTTCTGATGCGTGTGCCACACCATGGTTCCTGGTGTGCAGTTCTGATGCGTGTGTCACACCGTGATGCCTGGTGTGATTGGTTTGTTTTGGTCCAGACACAACTGGGGTAAGAACAGTGGTTAGTGGATCTTTACATTCACTCTTGAAATGGAGACTTGCTTAGAAATGATACAGCATTCCCTACAAGCTGACCCATGGGTCTTCTCCCAGGGAAAATCTTCAGGCTGTTTTGATTTGACATGTTTCTACTCTGCCTTTTAAGCATGGAGTTAAGCTCTTAGTGTTCAAGAAATAGCACGATTCTAGAGATGACCTGGTTGGTTTGTTGTCTGGTTTGGTTTGGTTTTCTGGTTTGGGGTGGTTTTTTGATTTTTGGGTTTTAACTGCTGTTAGAGATTCTATTAGTTCATGTATAATACAGAGATTAGGTTACATTTCTGCACCCAATACCTCATAAAATACCCTCTCCAGCAGTTATCAACAAATTGAAGATTCTGGTTTCACAGAACATGAGTGTTGGTCTCCTGCTCAAGCATAGTCACTTCAAAGGTAACAGGATAATTAGTAGCTAAATGGAGCAACTAGAAACAGGAAGTTGGGCATTGGTAGCTATACGCTGTGCATGTTGAAAGAGCTCTTGAAGATTGAAGAAGATGGGATGAGTGGATAAGCTGGAACAAGAGCATCAATGCCACAGCGTGTCCACACAGTAGTGTGATAAGCAAAGGCTGATGGGAAAGAGAAAGACCACTGTCGGGAGAAGAGCGGTCATCAGTCCCTGCAGAAACCCTCTGGGCCCTCAGAAAACGAGGTTAGGCCGGGCATAGTGGCACACACTTTTAATCCCAGCACTTGTGGCAGGAGCTGGTGATCTCTGTGATTTCAAGGCCAGTCTGATCCACAGAGAAAGTTCCAGGACAACCAGGGCTACAGAGTAAGACCCTGTCTCACAAAACAAGCAAACAGGACTAAACTGACAGAGCCAGTGTTGGTGAAGAAGAAAGTCTTGGATCAGAAGCAGGTCAACACACTCTGAGTACCTTTTGTTGCTAGTGAAATTTCAATCTGTCCACTGGGGTAGTCAGGGACTTTTCCTGAACTACATGCAGATTTCTTGGGCCATTGCTAGATATGTTATAATGTCACCAGTGAAACTGAGGCAAGAGCTGGCCCAAAGACTTTCGATGAAGAGTGTCTGGAGAGTTCTGGGGTGCTCAGTGAGGGTGAGCGTGCCTTTCATGTTTACAAAGAGGCAAAGTCGGCTTTGGTTTTAACTTCTATGGGACAGTTTTGGCCTTTTCCATGTTTAATTTTTTTCACTTGGAAGTGAAGCTGTGAATACTATGGTTCATAAGTAACGGCCATCCAAAGAGACCAATAGAACAGAGGTGTGGATCTGAAGTGTTCTGTGCTTACATGAAATTCATTATCAGCTTTGTAGATAAAGATACAAAGAGATGTTCACATGATGCTTTACTGGAACCACATCTAGAGCTAGATTTCTGTTTGAAGTAGAAACAAGTGTATTAGGCTCTTTGGCTTTTTATAGAATCTACATAGAGGGAACTCACTGAAGCCAATTTTTTAATTGGGGTCAAATAATATTTTCATATTGACAATTTCCTCTGATAATGCCTTTATTAGCTTTCATTCTTGGTCTGCTTTTAATTCTCTAGCAAAAGATTACATTAGCCTAAGGAGTCAAGTTTCATCTCAGTGTCCAGAAAAGGCGAATTATTATATTTCTGGATATCCTTTCTGTTGCTGCCATTCACAATGAGCAAGGAAAGAGTAGACTCCTTTGATGTGGAGAGGAGAAAAGCAATATATCACTCTCCTGAAAGAACGTTTCTCAGTCTCTCATGTGAAAAAGGATTAGCACCTCCAACAAAGGTCCCGCAGATCACAGCACCGAAGCAATGCCAAGCAGTGTTTCTAAGGAAAAACTGTTGAGCAAGAGTGTTTGTCCTGGCAAACAGGAGCTTTTTAATAACTGCAAATCTGAGCTAATGACGTCCATTCCTTAGTGCCCCCCACCATGCTCTGGGACCAGATAGCCAGTTAGCATGCTCTAATGCCATCAGCTGTTTTGAAGTAGAGCCTGGTCTCATCAAACACAGCTTTTCAGTTAGTCATTCCCTATATTGGTTCATGTTGTGTTTGTAGACAAAATTTTCTAGAGTAGTTATCTAGAGTAGTCCCATTGAAAGATTGCTTGCCTCTAAAAATTATTCAGTAATCTATTAACTTCCTAGTATTTTAGTGGGGTGTATCTTAAAAGAAAAGCTCTGCCCTTACTCTCCAGAACATTTGAAGTCCTTCTACCGTGTAATGAAGAGACTGTGGGGAGTAAGAAAATGTTTGTTCATGTGTGCCAGAAAATCTGAGAGCAAAGTTAGTTTGCTAAACAAGTTAAAAAGCCAGTTTTGCCAGACTGTGTCATTCATTATATGTTTTCTAAGCTGGGTGAGGCAGATCTCGGCCTAGAGTAATAACGACATGGCTGGCACCGTGTCCTCACACAGCTTTTCTTGTTGCTCAAATCCTCTGCAGGCCACCTTCAGACACACTGCCAGCAGTGCTTGCATGGAAGTTCCTAAGTGGGAGGGAAGGCGTGGTGACTGATGAAAGTAATGGTGGGGCCTCAAGATGAGGTGCATTTTTCCAGCATCTCTAATACTCAAGAGTCCAAAAAGAAATCCCAGCAACCAACTAGTCTTTGAATCCGGATTTGCCCGCATAGACACCTGATTGTAAGAGCCTTCACTGAACCTGTTCTCTAAGAACAAGTTCTGATCTTCTGTGGCTCACTGTAGCCCTCTGCCCTTTTAGTAAAGACCCAACTAAAGCTTTGAAATTAGGGTGTTTAGTGTTTTATGGCCCAGAATAAAAATCTCCAATTCTGTTTCCAAATAGTGTAGGCTCAACACATTTCATTAAGTTCTTGACATGTGTATTTTGTAAAGTTCCTATGGTTATTGTTTTACAATAGCTGCTTCCAGAAGCATTGTAAGGGCTTCAATTAATCAGCCCTTTGTGTGCCTCAGACTATGCAAATTTATCACATCAAACCATTCAGCTGCTCATGGGAAAGCCGTGCAATAACACTACTGTCTTCTAGCGCCTCCTCTCATTTAGAGTGATGTTTTAATAAGAAAGCTAATCAAGTTTTCTTATGCATTATTTATCTGTTAGCATGTAAGGAAGAGCCGAAATTGAAGTTACATCAGCCAGGGTATGGCAAGTGATGGGATAGATCTTAGGGGATACCACAGTTTTTCCTCGCTGTCTCTCCCCCTTGGCATGGTTTAAGGTTGTGGTGAGAAAAAGAAAAGACTAATTCGGTAACTGGAAAAAAGGGAAGAAAGGAGTAACTCTGTGTTAGCCCTCACATTTTGATTTAGAAATTTACACTTCTGAATGTATTTTAATACATGAGTGTATTAAAAACATTTCTTACTGAACTGGGAACAGTCAAACTTGAGAGCATTCAGCTGTGCTTGGGTCCTATTCAGTGTGGTACTCACCAGTGGTGAGTGGTTTCCCTCTGGACACTCTCGTCCTGCCTGTGGCTCTCAGGGTGTGAGACGGCAGGGTCTTGATGGTGTGAAATGCGCAGAAAGAACAGCAGACTGGAGGGTGCAGGTTCCAACCTCCTGCTTGGGTTGGGGCAATTACTGTGGGCTGGCTGCTCACTGAGCTGATCTCCGTAATACTTCCTGCTGAGAGCAATTAGGTTTCTTCTATAATATTAATTCCTTGTATTTAGATTGAGCCTTTTCTCTAAGGACCATAAAGCCGCTCTCAGGCATTAGCTCATCAGTTCTTCTTAACACAATTGCCTAATGGAGGAGGTGCTAATTATTCCCACTATAAAGACCAAACTACCAAGGCTCACCACTGCTCCTTCCTTCCCAACCAAATATCATCACCCAGATAGTATCCATTAAACAGAAGAGTATCGGATTCGGGTCACCTGACTCCTTGTCCTCCCTCCACTGGACTGAGGTCCAAGGAGAGATGAACTCAACAGACAGAGGTTATCTCCCCATGCTCACAAGCATCGTGAACCTGGCATCAGTCATGTGTGCTCCTTCGCTGCCCAACCTCTTGGTGCAGAGAGAAAGGGCATTGGATCACTTTCTCCTTCCTTCCAAGCACTAGTGAAAATAGCCTCCACACGGTGAAGTATCTACCAAACAAAACGTCAATGAGTTAGGCTCTAATCAGTGTGATTTCAGCAACCCTCCTTCCAGATGCGCTCTGCTTCACCCAGAACATTCAAACATTGCAAGTTCAGATAGAAGGTATTAGTTTCCAGAATTCTCTTGATTAATATACGTCAGCTGCCTGTCTGGAGCTGTGTCCTCACCCCGTTATATTGCTTGTCACATAGTATATACTAATTAATAAAGTCACCTTGGAAATAGCTCTTCAATTAAATAGATCACTGGAGTTTTCTTCTGCAGTTAGCGTCTGTCTTCATGTCTTGGTATGCCTCTAGAATGGTACTTTTTTTCTTTTCTCTTTTGTGTTGTTTGTTTTTGAGACAGGGTCTTGCTGAGTAGTCAGGCTGGCCTTGAACTCAGAATCCTCCTGCTGCCCCAATACTGGCATTACTGGGATGAGCTACATACTGATTTTTTTCTGATATATTAACTCTTATCTACTTAATTTAAAGTATTCATCACACAAGTCCAACACACTAAAACCAATAGGTCAGTTGTTATTAATATTAATTATAAAAATACATTTTAAGAAAACCAAATGATTCATGATGCCAATTGGGCTTTCACTGGACAAAACCATTCTTACATGATTTCTGGGTTGCTCTGTGAAGTCACAGAAATAAAGACAGCAGCTTGGCCTGAAAGCCTGCCGTGTGGGTCCTCTTAGTGGACTGGCACCCAGCTGTAGCTTCCCTGGACTCTGTGGGTTCTCCTTCTTTGCCGTTGGAATTAGCGTCGGTGCTGATGGAGTAATATTCTCTTGGCAGGGCTCTCCTTTCCCAGCTCTTACTTTTCTTCTTTGATTTGTATTTGCTAAGGGTCCTGTGATGCAGTCTGTGCCCTAATTCCCAGTTGCCCCCAGTCAGTGCATCAAAGTTCCTGAGCAAAATGTGTTTGCATCTTGCTACCAGGAGACTGTGCTGTAAACAATGGAGTTGAGACATCAGCATGAGCCGGGGATGAAATTTTATTTTAAAATCTGAACTGCTGTGTAAGCTTTTAAGGTATGAATCAGTAATCGTTTCCCAACAGCTCCCATTAGCCATGCTTTATTTGTAGTCCATCCTCTTTCCAGGGACCCAGGGGGTGAGCACACTGCACAGCATTTGCATTTTAAGCCGGCATTCAAGGGAAGTGGCCGCAACTTTGAAAACTTCTTAGTACTAGCGTGGACTTTATACCCATGTTCCTTGATGAAACACAGTTTCAATTTTTCACTGGAAAAAAGAAAAGACACCTTCCCAGTGTGGTGAAGTCCTGAATACTTCCGAACCAGAGAAATAAGGAAGTAAGGGGGAATGTGCTTCTAAGAGTGAGAACGTTCTTTACCCCTGATGGATTCAGTAAAATGCAAACTTCAAAAATCATCCGTCTAATTTGAGATTCAAGATCATCAAATTCTGTCTAAATATTTTGTTTTAACTTCTAAGCTCATTATGGCCCCTTTGTGTTAACGTGTATTAAAATCTGTCAGCTATGACTGGTCTCATAAGCACAGCCAGCGGAGCAGAATAAGTTAATTATTTACTTGTGTCACTAGTGCTCTCCATCTAATGAAATGCACAGCTGTGTTGGATCTGCAGTTGGATGTGTAGCCCCCATTGTTCTGCGAGTCAGCAGAGGGTAGAAGGCGCAGTGATGGAGAGCCCTCGCCTCTCTCTGCTGTTCTGGCTTTCTGTGTCGATTTCATGGGTCTTTTATCATTCACTTTCACACAAAACAAACAACACAGGCTGTCTGCTATGGGAACCGTCTTGGCATATAAAAGGGTTCCAGGGACTTGAGTAATTTTAAGTTAGCGAAGATTTAATTTTTGGCTTACAGGTGCCCTTGGTTCAGACACAGCCAGAGCAGTTCTGCTACAGGATGGAGTAAAAAAAGCTCCTCATGTGCTTTCTTCCACAAGTGTCAGGCAAAGGCACATAGGGAGAGAACATCCCAAAAGGCAGCTCTGCCGTGAAGATTAATCAGGCTTGGAGGAAAATTACTAGACTCTCATTTTAGGAATGGGCGTTTCATCTTACAGGATAATGAGGTTGCATTGGCTCAATTGAACATGTCGACAAAACCAAAGACAAAGTGCAGGTCTCTCCCTTCCGACCCTGCCTGTCACGCTGCGGCCTCAGTCTGCTCTGGACCACCTGTCCCTGCCTCCCTCCCTCCCTCCTTCTCCTGCTGCTGCTTTGGAGGGTCGCAGGCAGCTTCTCCCAAGCTGCCCCCAGCATTCCTGTGAGTTCTTACTGAAAGGACACTGCACGTTTCCTTTGGCTTTGTGTTTAGGTTATCACTGGACTTTCTGACCCTCACCCGCCATCACAGGCCCTTTTAGGAGAGGCCATGTTCAACACTTCATTCATTGCTGCACAGTGATATCATCAGGGTGCCTAGATCTCCAGTTGGATGTCTTTCAAAGCAGGTGTCCCAGTAGACCTAGGATTTCTCAGATAACTCCAGTGTAGATAAGATGTGGTTTTGTGGGGAAGGGAAGTCACATCCTCTGCTTGGCCTGAAATCTAGCACACAGCTGAGTCTGAACTACAGGACACCAAATAACTGTTTCTGTTACTCATAGAGGAGCACTTGTGGTATGTCAGAACCTTCTCAACCAAAAGGAACTGTCTGCTCAGAATCTGGCTCCCCAGACCTAAGTGCAGTCTCCTGCAGCCTCAACACCAGGCCAGATCAGCAGGTGGATCCCTCCCTCCGCGCCCTGTCCTTCATGATACGCCATCCCAAAGATTTTCTCTTAAGTAGCTTGGGCTCTGGCACAGCAGCGCGGTACTCACTCATCATGTCAGGTTTTAGCTCCAACAGTGCAATAATAATAATGTTTTAATTGGCTTGAATTATGTAGGGTACAAACAGGAATGAAATTTTAGTTTTTTTCAGTAGGCCTGAAATTGCTAAGTTCACACGTCAGAGAAAGGCGGTGTATCTTATTACTATAGTACGAGCGTCTGGGCTGTTGGATACACGTCTTCCAGTCCTTTTTTTCTTCTCCTTTTTTATTTTTTTAAGTTTTTAAACTTTACTTTATGTTCTCTGGATTTTGTCTCCATGTATGTCTGTCTGTGTCCAGACAGGTGTGAAGTGCCACATGGATGCTGGGAATTGAACCCAGGTCCTTTGGAAGGCAGCCAGTGTTCTTAACAGCTGAACCATCTCTCTAGTCCCCAAGTCTTCTAGTTCTTATATAGAGTGTGATTGAGCTCCTAAATTGTGTCCCTACTCATCTACCCAAGAAAAACAAATCAGAAGGATTGAAAAACTGGTTAGCAGCAAAATCTCTCAAAGCGTGGAACCTGTTAAGGAATGCTCGGGGCTGCTACCTTGAGAAATGTCAGTGGAGTGCAGAGCTAGTAGGCTCTGTGCTCGCCTTCATTCTTGGAATTCCATGTCTAAATCTAGCCTTTTGCTCTAGGAGTGATTTGGCTCTTACTTTTCTTGTTGGTCTTTACAAGTTCAATCAAAGATCGCTTTTCTAATGTGCGTAAGCTATAGGAATTAAAATTCCTTAAGGCAGGTTAAGCTTGGCCAGGAAAGGCCTAGCAAGGTAGGCCAACTAGCCAGCTCTGCAGCCAGCAGGGACACTGGTTAGTGTTTTAGCCATGCACAAGGACTGATTTATTTTTATTTTATGTGTATTTGGTGTTTTATCTGCATGTGTGGGTGTCACATCCCCTGGAACTGGGAGCTGCCATACAGATGCTGGGAAGAGCAGCCAGTGCTCTTAACCTCAGCCATTTCTCCAACCCCAGCACAAGGGTTTCTTGCCACAGGGTTTTAAAGCCATGTTCTGCATATTCAGTCTTATTCAGTCATTCTTTGTTTGGTGGTCAGAGAGTTTGGATTCCTGTGGTTTGGGTGCAGAACCCAGCAGATGACAACCTCGCTGACAAGGAGCAGAAACTGCTGATTGCAAAGCTTCCGGGGTAGGAGCAGGCCGTAGACTGTGCTTCCGTTTTCACGGTACTCGGGAGAGGTGGGCAAGCAGCCCAACAGCACCATTGTGTGTCTTGCCAGCAGGCTAGTGCGCAGGCTACAATGCTTTTCTGCAAGGAGAGTCATCTCTGAACTGCCTGCTACCAGCGTTGTTGGAAATTGCTTTTGTTACTCTTGATGGAGACAATGGGGAGGGTTTTAGAGCAGTGGGAATAGATACAGCAGCAGGAAGATCCCAATTAAGTACTATACTCTTCCCTCTTGCCCATCTGCCTGACGTGCTGTAAAATCTCCTGTCCCCAGGTGTTTGTGGCCTGATCGTCCCCCAGGAAGACATGCCATTCTGTGATTCTGGAATCTGTCCCGACATCATAATGAACCCACACGGCTTCCCATCGAGAATGACGGTCAGTTACCTGTGGGCTTTTCAGAGGTGTTGCTCTGAAGGAAGGAAGCAGGTAGTTAAGTTTAGTTACAGTGACAGTCCCCAACAGATAAAAGGACTCCCTGTGTTGGCCGCTCACTCTCCTCTGTGGTCCTACAGAACCCTGTGTGCTAAGCATGCTCAGATGTCTCTGAGCAGTCACTGCTGTATTTGTGAGTCTGTCACGGCGCATGTGGCCTTGCCACATGCTTAGCTCTGTGCTTGAGTTTCCTTATCTGAAAACTAGGGAGCACAGTAGGGGAGGGAAGTTAGTCACCTAGGCAAGGTACCAGTTAATGTGGTACTTTATGCATCACTCTTGGTAATTGCGGGGGTTGAAGCTGGCTTTAAGCTAAAGGTAAGTGGGTCAGGAGAAACCCACACCGCAGGGGCACTCACCGGTCTGTTCCCATCTCCCTCGCAGGTCGGAAAGTTAATTGAGTTGCTGGCCGGCAAGGCAGGTGTGTTAGACGGCAGGTTCCACTATGGCACGGCCTTTGGAGGGAGTAAAGTAAAGGATGTGTGTGAAGACCTCGTTCGCCATGGTTATAACTACCTGGGGAAGGACTACGTCACCTCAGGCATCACAGGGTGAGTGTGCTGGTGAACACCAGAAAGAAAAGAGGTCCAGGTGAGAAAGTTATTCTTTAAGGAATGACATTCTGAGATTTCCTTAGTCAGACGGAACACAGCTTCACTGTTTTAGCAAACCTGAAACAAGAAAAGCCACATTTAAGAAATGGGTCCTTGCATTGGGCGTGGTGATGCACACCTTCAACCCTAGCACTTGGGAGCAGAGACAGACGAACCTCTGAGTTTGAGACCAGCCTGGTTCTCAGAGCAAGTTCCACGACATCCAGGGGCACACAGAGAGACCCTGTCTTGAAAATACTGGAGAAAGAAAGGAGAGAAAGAAAGAGAGGGAGGGGGGGAAGGGTCATTGAGGAGGACACCTGTGTTGGTAAGACTGTCATTCAGTTTAACAAGGTAGGGTTTCTTCAGTGACTGTAGATGATGTGGTGGTGTCTCCCTGACTGCTGGGTTTCCTTTGGCCAAGCACCAGAGACTGGGTGCTTTGTCTCAGAGCCTGGGACCAGTACTCAACCAGTACAGGTGTATTAAACACCCACTGTGTTCCAGGCTTTGAAGGGATTGAAACAAATTAAGCCACAAAGCCAAGCACTTGGGTCTGTCATTAGATGTGGGACAGTAGCAGACACAAGGCCTCAGCAATGCCTGATGGAGGCAGGCTGCTTGGTTGTTTAAGCAAGTTGTCTAGCTTGGTTTGGCTTCGAGGTTTTTGTTTTTGTTCTATGGTGCTGAGAAATTAATCCCGAGCCTCATGTATGCCTAGCAAGCACTTCATGCCTGGGTCTCACCCTCTGCCCACTGATTACCAATTAAAACCACAACCTAGTACTGCCATTTCTGTTCTCCAGTCATCACTGCCAGACATGTTGGGACACCATGGCAGTCATTACTACCAGACACTCGCCATGACACTGTTGTCGTCACCAGCCGGGACACTGGTGGGCAGGCCGCTGTGCTGGGTCTTCTGCTTTGCCTCTGGAGCCTAGCACGGGGTGACAGCACAGGTGCTCCAGCAGTGCCCCTTGGCGGAGAAATGCTAACAAGAGCTAACACTTCTAGCTGACATGGAGAAGGGTGAGAGGGTGAGCAAGACGTGGAAGACAGAAGCTCTGCCATTAGAGAGAGGAAGCACGCTTACTGAGGAGGTGCCAGCCCGGCTGGTAGTCCGTAGGAGGCCAAGTGCAGCGGAGGCGGGGCTGAGCAAGGCAGAGAAGGGTCTGCCCGCGTCTTTAACAGACGTGAGTCCATGCAGTTGTTGTGAATGGTGAGTCTTGAAACTCAGATCAAATCAACTGCTTCTATACCCTGGACCAGGGACGGGAGAGATGGCTCAGCAGTTAAAAACATTGACTGCTGCGCCACAGAACCCAAGCTTGGGAACCAAGGGCTTCTAAAGCATGCACGTGAGCTCATGCAGGCACACGCAGTGCTTGAGTGAATGTGTTAAGGCCTCCGCGTCTGCCCTTGCGTTGTCAACCACTTGAACACAAGTGCAGCTCAGCTGAAGCATGGGTGAGGGCGTGCTGCTTCACAGAATGTTCCAGAAGTGATGAAAATGCCCCACATCCATTTCTGCTGAGAATACGGAGTGCTCTTTGAATGACTTTCCAGATGGTAACAGTATGGATTTCTTTAGGTAAACCATCCTTGAGGTGTTAAAAAAAATCTCACTTAGGTATGGTTTAGTTAAATAGTTAGGGATCTATTTAAAAGAAAAAAGTCATTGCTAAACCTATTGCCTTCAATTCTACTCAGAAATAATATTGTCCAGAGATTGTGCAAAACCATAGGACGCACTCCGTGCAGCTTCCTAAATATAAAAAAAAAAAATCAAAGATTAGAGTGAGGTCCACCTTGTATGCTGTGGCAGCTATGGTCTACACTGCTTCCCTTGGCACCCACATGGAGTTTTCATTTCTGTGCCATTCTTCTCCAAAGTTTGAGAAGCACTGTTGAGCCTGTTCAGATGTCCCCCTGTGACCTGCAGACGCATCCATCCCTCCTTGCTGTCACCCATGTTCCTGATCTTAGCACTGTTGAGGGTGGATAGCACTGAGTAACAGAGGTCCAAAAATTCTACCCTGAGTTATCACCCCGAGAACCACAGTCATTTGTTAGAGCTGGAAAGGCCATGCAGTGTCAGTGGCAGAGACTCTCACGGCCCCTGCTCCCACGCCTTCCCCTCCACTGTGACTTCCTGGTCCCTGGTGCTGACATTCCTGTAGAGGCTCTGGAACCACAGTAGCCGTTGCTTGTATGCTGGCACATTGGACTTGAACCAGGTAATCTAGGCCAGAGTCTGCAGCTGCCATTCTGGAGTTGGTGGCTTCCTTTGCTCTTCCCACTTGTCAACACGCTTTGCTCAAAGTGAACTTGCTTCTCAGTTAGACCGGCATGACAGGCAAAGATTGCCCCGGGTTTGATACTGGTCACACCATTCTCTAGTTCTTACCCAGCCTACTCAGGCTCTCTGGGCCTGTTTCTCCATCTTTAACAACAGTGCCTGGCAGGTTGATGATTAAACAGCACTGGATAGTACTTCCTTCCCTATGAGGAAGTTAAAAGATTTTTTAAGGCATTCATTCCCTGACTATTTGCCTCAGACAAGACCTTTTTTTTTTTTTCCTATCAGAACACTTACATGTTCACTTACTTTTTTTGAGATTCTTACATTGTTATTGGTTAGTGCGATAAGTTCTGTAGCAACCATTTACTGAGTGCATTATGTATGCCAGGCAGGATGACAGACACTGGAGCCAGTGTGTCTATGAGGTCAGTCACTGCACAGACAGCAGTGATTCCTGCACAAAGGTGCTGAGTGCACTATAGGGTCGAGTGAGGGGATGGTGGAGAGTAAGGGAGGAGGCCTTTCAAGAAGGTTCACACCTGTAACCCTAGCACATAGGAGGGTGAGGCCTGAAGATTTCGAGTTTGACACCAACCTAGGCTATGTAGCAAGTTCCAGGCCAGCTTAAGGAATGTGGTGAGACCTTTCTCAGGACAAAGAGAAAAGGTGTTCAAGAAAATTAATCTAAGGAATGCACTGTAGACAGGCCCATGCATATCCCTGGCAAAAAAATCACTGTCAGCACACATCTGAGGGCAGCAGTCCTGAGGCGGAAGTCAGAGTATGTTTGACGTGATAGCTATGTACAATTGTGGCAACATGGAATATCAGAAAAAAAAACACTGGGAAATTTTAGAGCAGAATGACCTGTTATGGTTTCCAGTTTAGGAGGAATCTCCCTGGATTGTTATGGTAGACCAGTTGTCTAGTGATGAGAGCAGAAGCCAGATCAGCCAGAACACCAAGAAAAGATGTTGTCCTGATGAAACAGGTGGCAGTGAAGAGGGCCATCCTCTCGATAGCTTGTTTCTTGTGAGAGCACTGTCTGCTCATATGGAGGTGATGCTTCGGGGTTCTGGTCTACCTTTTCATCCACTGTAGACTGAAGATGATCCTCACACCATTGTCATAATTCTCTAAGAAAACATTAAGGACCTGAGAAGACTGTCGAATTATCCAAACTCCATTTCTTAGACCCAGTGCTGGCTTTCCTTTCAGTGAGCCCTTAGAAGCATACATCTATTTTGGACCTGTGTACTATCAGAAACTGAAACACATGGTGCTGGATAAAATGCATGCGCGGGCCCGAGGACCACGAGCTGTTCTTACCAGGTAAGAGATGTGCAGGGACAAAGCTGACGCTGTTGTCAGAGCACTGTGCACTTGTCTGTGGAGATGGGTCGTCCTGAAGCCTTTGTTTCCCTTAAGATACCAAATGTGGGTGTGCTAGACTCTGTCTTAGTACTTCCTACTGATAGAAACACCATGACGAAAAGCAAGTTGGCGAGGAAAGAATTCTTATGACTCTTAGCTCAGACTCCATCACTGAGAGAAGCCAGGACATGAATTCAAGGCAGGAACTGAAGCGGAAGCCATAGAGCTGCTTACTGTCTTGTTCCTCATAGAATCCAGGGCCACCTACCTAGGAATGGCACCACCCACAGTCATCACTCATTAATCAATAACCTTGCCTACAGGCCAGTCTTAAGGAGGCATTTTCTCAATTGAGGTTCATTCCTCTCTGAAGACTCTAGCTTGTGTCATTCTAGAAACAAAACTAGCCAGCACAATTGATCCCTTGTGAACTCAACACAACTATAATGTTTATTTCTCACATATTAATATTACTAGCACAATATAAAATATCCCAACTTTTAAAAAAGTTCCATGGTCTTTAAAAATTTAGAATTTCTCTAAAATTCCAGCTCTGTCTCCCAGCTATAAGCTCCTGTAAAACCTAAAAACAAGGTAAATTTTTTCTTACTCCAAGAGGGAAGATCAACATAGCCACAGTCCTATCAACTCAGCGCATGTTGTCAATGTTGTGGAGAACGGGTCCCATCAGTTCAGAACGTGTCGTCAGTGTTGTGTTGTAGAGAAAAGGGAATTCGTTGGAAAGGGAATTAGACCTGCAGTCAACCTTCTGCAGCTGTAGATGTGTTTTCGTGGGCTCACAATGCGGAGAAAAAACATTGGAGAAAATAAAGTTGCTTCATGGGCCAGTGAGGGCTCCATGAGGAAAGGTCCTCTAGATCACCTCTCTCCTGAAAGTCCTTGTCACAGATGATAGCACCTACCTCACAGAGTGCTAGTGAGTATAGACCAAATGCCAGGCACGTGACACATGTCTGAGTCTCTGGTCTCTCATTTTCACTGAGCATGTACAGGGAGGAAAACGGGGTGGCCACTGTTTGTCTTTGCTTTTGTAAAGCCAAACTCAGTCTTGACCATACCTTGAGCAGAAGCAACACCTGTTGACGTCATAGATGTGTGTATATATGTGCTTCAAAATGCTGAAAATGGTCTGGTTAAGAGCACTAGTTACTCTTGCAAAGGACCTGGGTTCAATTCCCAGCCTTCACATGTAGTTCACAGCCATCCATAACTCCAGTTCCAGGGGATTCCATGCCTATTTTGATCCCTGAAGGCACCAGGCGCACGTGTGGTTCACATACATGCAGGCAAAACACTCATACATAAAATAGAATAATCTTTTTAAAATGTTTTAAAGACAAAAAAGGAAGAACTAAGATGCTCGAAGTGTTTATTGCCTAAGCAGTGAGACCCTGTGGCCAAGTGTTGTCTCCTTCTGAGTCAGTTGTAATGTCACTCTCAGCATGGAGGTTGTCTGGGAACAATAGTCCATAGTCAGTTGTCTCGGCAGATGAAGCACAAGCATGGAGTCAGCCCACGTGTAGATAACCACCTTCACCAACATCCTCCGGGCAGGCAAATAAAGATGGCAAGGTTGTGCTCATGGTGACGTCTCCTCCTCAGAGTGCCCTTCAGACCTTTTAGTTAGCTTTTCATTTGTAGCTTTTTCTTCAAATACTCTACTCTTCATTTGATTACTCCTGATAACATCAAGCTATAGCAACAAAAGCAATCTGAGCATTTCCGCCTATGTTGGGAGGCACTGTGTTCACTGTATTGTGGGGAGTCCACTCAAGGAAATAGCAGGCTGTGGGGCCTGTTCTAGTTTGCTTTCTGCTATTGGGATACAACACTGACTGGGGAGGGAAGGTTCATTTAGCTCACAGGTTACAGTGATCTCCCAGGGGAGCCAAGGCTGAAACAGCAGAGACTACAGAGAAATGCTGCTTCCTGGCTTGTTTATAAGCTACCTTCCTTACACAGTGCAGTGTTTATAAGCTGCCTTCCTTACACAGTGCAGGCCCACCTGCTCAGGGCGCCTCTGTCCACAGCAGGCTGGGCTCTCCCATCGGTCAGCAGTTTAAAATACAAATGGTCCACAAACATGCCCACAGTCCCGATTCCCCGGGTGTCTAGATTCTTAGCAGCTTGACAAAAAGTAAGCAGCAGAGAGTGCTTGCTGGGGCTGCCAGAGACTCCAGTTCCTTCCATTGCCTGAGAACTGAAAATACTCAGGTATTGCTCTCTGATTTGAAGAGTATACAGCCTAATGGCAGTGTCTGAGATGTGAGAGTAATGACCTCTAACACTAATATTGAGGGGGTTAATAAACAATACATTGTTATTGTCTGATAAGGACTATATAATGATGATTTTTTTTTCCACAGTGATAGCCACTAGTTTGCTCTTTGGAAGCTCTTGGGAGAAGGAGCAATTCGAGGTCACTGTCTGATGTGGTTCTGCTGTGGGAGCATGTGCTCCAGAGCCTTGCTCTGGTCAGCTGAGGGGCTGCCTCTCTTTTCCATGTCTAATACATGTCTGCTCCTTTACTACAAAGGCAGCCCACTGAAGGGCGATCTCGTGATGGTGGCTTGCGTCTTGGAGAAATGGAACGCGACTGTTTAATTGGCTACGGAGCGAGCATGCTTTTGCTGGAGAGATTAATGATCTCAAGTGATGCCTTTGAGGTTGATGTCTGTGGGCAGTGTGGACTTCTGGGATATTCTGGCTGGTAAGTGGATGGATACCGCATCTCTCAGACCACATCCCTTGGCCTAGGTATCGGCCCCAGAGCTGTCCTCAGCCAGACCCCATGCTGTGCAGCCTGTGCCCATCAATGCCTGTGTGCCTACACTTGTCCATACAGCCCCACCAGCAGGTGTTTGTGGCTTGTGCTTGATGCCGTACTTACACTGCTGCAGTGTAAGCTCCTAAGTAGAGCAGACTTTACCTCATTTTAATATTATCACAGGGCTGCAGAGATGGCTCGGCACTCATTGCTCCAGAACCTGGGTTCAGTTCCCAGCACTCACATGGTAGCTACAGCCATCCATAACAAGAACTACAACTTAAAAAACAAACAAACAAACAAAACTCCTTAGGGGAAGTTGTATAAAGATCAGTTATTGGTAATCTCAGACCCCAAAAGCAAGCTAGGACAAAGATCTGGTGTGTGTGCTGTGCCCCTAACCCATGGCAAGTCCACCTGACTGTATGCCCTGAGGTGTACAGACGGCGTCTGTCTCGGCTGCTCACCCACGCATGCGGTCTGCGGTGTCAGGCGCAGTTCTGGGTCTAGCAGTACTGTAGCCCAGGAGACACACCGGCTCTCCCTGCACGCCGTCTCATTGATGCACTCTCCAGTTTACACCTCGAACGTGCTTAATGAAAAATGTAACTGTTACGGGGTCTCTTCCGTTGTAGAATTGCCAATAAGTTCATTATGTAACTTATACAGTTTTAAAATTTCCATATACAGTCTGCTGTCTAAAGGCCATCTTAGTGGGTAATGCTCCCTGGGCTGTTTGTGTTGTGTAGCTGTAGAACCTTTCTTGTTTATGATCACTCCACTGCTACTAGAGAGCAAAAAGATCTGCGTAGGGGATTCAGGGTCTGAAGCCCTGCAGTTCCTGTGTGGCTGACAGAGCCTGTAGTTCCTCTGACTTATCAGAGGCAAGGCCTCACAGTGTCTAAGATAGACACTCCATGGATGGAAGTAGCCGTCCCCCTCATCCACCCTACTCAGAGTCCCTTTCTCAGATGGGAACCCACCTGAGAGAGCAGTATGAAAGTAGGTGAGCAGTCATTGCCCGGGTTCGAGGAACGCGTGGCCACCTTTTTCCCGTAGACTTTCCTCAAAGCTTCTCTCCAGACAGTCTCACCCGCTGCCTGTGTTGGCTGCCGCTTCTTGGTTAGATCAAGCAGGTCAGGACTCAGCAGAGGATGGGCCTACAAGATGCTTAGAAAGTAAAAGTACAACCAAGCAGTGGTGGCCACGCCTTTAATCCCAGCACTCCGGAGACAGAAGCAGGTGGATCTCTGTGAGTTCGAGGCCAGTCTGGTCTACAAAGTGAGTTCCAGGACAGCCAGGACTGTTACACAATGAAACCCTGTCTCGAAAAACCAAAAAGGAAAAAAGAAAGTAAAGGTGTACACCAACCTGATTTGTTCCATCCCTAGGACACATGGGAAAAGGAAAGAATGGAGTCTCATCAAGCGTCCTCTGACCTTCAGATGTGCACTGTGACTTGCACATGCCTGCAGACATACACAGACACACACAGTTATACACATGGATGGATGCATAGATGCTTACAGCACAGTATATACTTGCTAGCTCGGTGACAAACCTTTTAGCAGATTATTTTATAATTGTGGTGTAGATGAATTGAGGAATCCTGTTTATGAAGAAATTGTTAGTTTGGACGCTAATGGAAGAGGTGGCCACTTTTCAGTTCATTCTTTCCCTGAGGTTACTGTTCTTATGAGAATAAGCCTAGCCCTTTCTTCTGTCAGTGAGGTGGGGTTGTTCAGTTCTGGTATGAAACACATATGGAGCATAGTGTGGGCTGCATAACTAAGGGGAGACACAGAAAGCAATAGCTTGGGGCCTGGTCCCCATACGTAACCCTCCAATCTGGCCCAGGAGTCCTCATTTCCTCTTTCCTGTGTTTCTCTCCTCTGAAGAAAAAGGAAACAGGAAAGCAGGCTCCCAAGGCCCAAGGCTTTGTCTCCTTGTGCGGTGCTTCGGGACACCTGACACAGGCTGGACACACTACCCCATCAAGCCCTGCTCCTTCTCTGCCTTGCTTCCGTCTAGTGTCTAGCTTGCCTGATGGCAGCCCTGATCAAGGGTTCGGTGTGCTACCCTTTGAAAGGACCTGGTCAGGTTTGTGTGGTCTCTCGCTCTTTATCTGGAGCTACACAGACTTTCAGACACCATATGTCTGATTTGAGTGCCCTACTTATACTCTGTTGCCAACAGGAAAAAATCCTAACCCATTCTGTAGTCTGGCTGCCTCTTCATGTGCTTCTCTCTGGCTGAGCAGCATAATGATGCTGTCATTTTTCTATCATTACCTGGTCTTGTATGCCCAGCGGCTGGGAGGCAGCAAGCACAGTTAGTTGGAGGAACTTGCCCTTTGATAAAGCACACAATGGAAGCTGAGTAATTAGAGGGGTTCAGTATCTTGTAGTAGGACCCTGTGGGTGACTTACGCATTGGTGAGGCATTGCTATGGGGAGGCTTACAGAAGGACTCTTGTTTCTCAGAGAGCCCAGGACAGAAGTCACCAAAGAGCCCATTAAGGTAATTAGCTCACGGAAGATGCTATACTGGGCATGAGCCTCATGTGCAACCACAGCTTCCTCTCGCTGCCTTCATCCTAGGGGTCAGTTTATTGTTCATGATCAGGCTTCTACCTATGCAAGTTATTCAACCATAGCATGAATTAGCTTACATATGTATGTGTGTATGTGTATATATGTACATGTGTGTATGTGTGTGTGTACACACACACACATAAACATCAATAATTTAGACCCACCCAGGCACATTAAAAACATGCTTGGTTCTAAGTCTTGAAAGAAGTCTTTGGACAGTCTTTAAGCAATTTTATGTTACTGAAGTGTGTCTCAGCTGTCAGCATCGATAGCAGTGCATCCTTCTCCCACCCGACCCCCAGGGAGTTCTGTCCCTCAGGTCACTGTCACCATGTAAATTCTCATCCTCAGTACTGCCTTTGCTTTTCTAAAATTTAAAATGGCAAAGTGTATGATGTTGCACACTTAACCTCAGCACCCAGTAGATGGCAAGGGAATCATTGCAAGTTTGAAGCCAGCCTGGTCTCCATAGGAGGTTCAAGGGTATACCAAGGTTCTGTAGCAAGCCCTGTCAAATAAGCTTAGAATTAAATACCACACACACACACACACACACTCAACGCACACACACAAGCAAGCAGCTGCATTTTGCTGGTTGTAGAAATAGCCCTTGCTCAAAGTTACAAGAGGGAGGCACAGACATCCCCACCTCCCAGAAATGACTGCTGGCCATAATTGAGTGATGGTGTCCTTGGAACATGGCTGATTGCCCTTACTCTTTGATTTTTACTTACTTTTTAATTCATAAACCTGTCAAGATTCTGACACTAGAAGAAGATCCAAAAAGAAGAGAAGACCTCATGAAGCCTATGCTGCACTCGGACTTACGATCCTCCTGTCTCTGCGTCCCGGGTGCGGAACTTGTAGGATTGTAAGAATGTACCACCACATCCACCCAAAGATACACATTTTTACATTAATCATAGTTTTTGTATGTATGTATGTATGTATTAACATGCAGATGCCATGGAATCTTACAGAGGTCACAGGACAATTCTCTGCTCTTGGTTCTCTTCCCACCATGTGGGACCAAGGGAACAAACTCATGGTCTACATGAAGCACCCACTGAGCCGTCTCGCCTGCCCCTTTTGATGTGTGTGGATACGTTGCCTGCGTGTGTGTTCGCCTGCTGCCTCTGGAGGTCACGAGAGGACACTAGGTTCTCTGGGACTCAAACTCACGTCCTCGGGAAGAGCAGCCAGTGTCCTTAACCACTGAGCCATCTCCCTAGTCCCACTTTATGGCTGCATTTTCAGACGCCTTTCCAAACTGTTGCTTGTGTGGGGGCTTATAAATCCGTCTGAGGGACCGTGGGTGTTGCCCCACTGAGTGGAGTTTTTCACCCTCAACAGTTCCCATTGCTGCGTGACTATAACCTCTTCTGTATAAATGGTCCAGAATGAGGATCAGCTGCCCGGTGGGCCGCTGAGGAGGCTCCAGCTCTGTCGTTTTGTTCATAGCCTCGCTGTGGACACTCTTCTGCGTCGTCTTCTACTGCAGAATCTGGATGAGTAATTCATGCCCTCCCCAAGGGACCCTCCATAGTCATAGATGGGGCCTGAGACCAGAAGAGGGAAAGAATCTGACACAGGGTAGCTAGTGTGTTGGTTGGGACGCAGGCTGAGGTAGCACGAGGTAGCAGTGGGAATAAATTCATGTATGTACATACATACATTTCTCAGGGGACAGCTTATTATAAATACTGACTGATAGACCTGTCCTGAGGCCACTGCTGCTATCCTATTTAAAAGGCTTCTTTTCCATCAGACTTCACATGCCTCGGTGGTAGGAACTGGAGTTTTTTGGCGAGTGTATTTCAGAGAACAAATGGTAGAGATACCCCAGACACTATGCAGCTGGTGGTGTCGGCAGAAAGCTTCCAACAGCGAGACATCTTACTCAGTTCCTGATGATTCCGGTTTCTGGGGTTCTTTCAAAACGGTGTTAAGCAAATGGCTACCTTCTTGAAGAAAACGCTTGAGAGACGTAGCTAACAGACTAAAGTTGCCTATTTTTAAACTGCAGGGAATGGTTTGTATCAGTCTTGATTTTCCTTTAACTTTCTGTCGGGGATGGCAGCTTGGGAAGAGGAGCGTGGCCGTACGGTGTGCCGCCTTCGTTGCCGCCCCCTGACCAATGCTGCCTTGGGTTTCAGGTGCCACTACTGCAAGTCATCGTGCCACGTGTCCTCTCTGCGCATCCCATACGCCTGCAAGCTGCTTTTCCAGGAGCTGCAGTCCATGAACATCATCCCCAGGTTGAAACTGTCCAAGTACAACGAGTAAGGGTGGGGAGGGTCACTGAGGGCCAGCACCCTGTAGAGCACAAAGCAGAGGACTCACGGAAACGACGAGGGGGAGCCTTCTGAGTCCCAAAAGGCTGACTGAACAACCTTGACCAAGAGCCTCAAGCCACGGGAGATGCTGCCCCCACAGACCACAGCATCATGCTGAATCCCTGGGACTCGCAGGCTAACGTGATTATGAACTCCTGCTTTCTTTTGCTTTGAGTGAGAATCTCACTCTATCCCAGGCTGGATTTGAACTTACCTCAATCCTCCTGCCTCCTTCTTTCACAAGTACTGGAGTTACGGGTACGAGTTTATTCATGTTACTATATTTTAAAATGTATTGAATAGAAAAACCTTCCTTCTCAAAACTCCCCATGACATCTGCTGGTTAACAAAACTCTGGTTTCTCATCAGATGTGGATGACATAAAGAACCATTTGAACTGGGACTGTGGTGTTACCTCTGTCAGTAAAGTACCTGTTGCAGAAACACAAGGACCCGAGTTCATCCCCAGCAGCCCTGAGCATAGCGTCTGTACCCGTGTACAGACCCGATAGTGTGCATTGGGGTAAGGTGGATGGGCAGACCCCAGCTTACTGAGCAATGGCATAGCCAGGGACTGCGCTTCAGTTCAGTGAAGAGACCCTGTCTCAAGTGCAGAGTGAGGAAGACCCCAGTGTCCATCCCTGGCCCCACACGCATGCAGAGAGTGGTTAGATTTATTGGAAGAAGTAAACTGACACCCAACAGGCAGCGAGTGACACGTGGGCGCTGTGGCTGGGAGGGCCAGCAGTTACATCTCGCTCTCACTCGGAGACTTCAGTCTTGTTGGATTGTGATTAGTGCAGCCCGCCTTGTAAGAATGCCCTTCGTTAAATACCAGGCTGTGGTTATTTTGAACCTCTAAGGTACCCGGGTACAATGCGTGGACACCTGGTCATCCCTGTCCCGCCCATTCCTACCAAGGTATTAATTGTCCATTCTGAAGCCCAATAAATATTTGTACTAAGGATTATTTATATTAAAAGAGAGAGAGTCCAAGAAGCAAGGAGTGCTGGATGGTCTAGGCTGTGTTCTCAGCATGTCACACTTGAAATGCTCCTCAGAGTGCTAACAGGTATTGTACACATTGAGGATCAAACCTCAATGTGAAAGAGAGACTGGGGGAGCCCCACGACAGCAGATGCCCAAACTCGTCACTGCCCTGAAGACTCACAACAAAGATGGGCAGTCGGAGCACTTGCTCGGTCCAAACGGAGGCTGTGTGAATGGGCGGCCTTTCTTCAGTGCCTTTGGAGCCGCATTAAGTATGGTGACATCAGAGGACATGCCACATCTCCCCTGGATGCCGGTCGTTCCCTGCTCTGGCACCTTTCTCCGTATTGATGGCCCCTCCAGATTACTGAGGTATGTTCCCTGGTGCTGGGTGCCCATCCTTGGACCATCAAGAGGAACTGTTTTTCTAGGGTGATCTTGATTCTACCAACTCCATCAAGGTTGAGAACCCTTGCCAGACCATCTTGTTACTGAACACTTGGTTCCTTTGGAAGGAGTAGGCAGCGTTCAGGCACCAGGACACATCACTCAACACTCTGTACAATGGAGGGAGTCACTGTTGGGGATAGAAGGAACAGAACATACTTCTTAATGAAACAGAGTCCAGGAAAGGGGCCTCCGTCTGTGAGCAGACCACAGTTAACCCATCTGTGTTACAGGCACACCCATGCACACTGACCACACTCACAAGCTGGAAGCACTTTTTGGGGTGATTAGCTCTGTTACAGCCAAAGAACTTGAGACAGAGTTGCCAAGGAGCTTCTAGGCCATACCACCACAAGGGAATGACAAGAACTCTAAAACTTCAGGCCTACTTGGCTTTATCCATAATTCACCCCAAGTGGTCTTTTCTAGAAATTAGGATGTCTCTGAGTGCTTGTGTCTCCTGCAGATGAACAATTGTGATCATCTGGAGAGTTGTTGCCCATCTGGTGGAGGAAATCACAGTTCTCCAAGCTCGCACCACTTAGAAGGCTTGCCTGTAAAGTGAAAGGGAAGCAGTGGCCGTTTCAAAGCTAGCAGCACTTGGCAGCTGTGAGGGAACATGAACGGAAGGGGAAGGCAAGAGCTCAGTGCAGCTCAGTGTAGCCCGGGCCGAGCACCCGTTCTGTCCTCCGGCACTTACACCGAAAGGCCGCAGTTCACCTTTTCACAGTTGTTTCTAAGCCCCTTGCTTTAAAAGCTACCAATTAGATCCTGTTTTTAGCAAGGAAGGATAATTTCTTACAGGCCACCCATGAGGTACTTTATCCTGAGGTCTTTAACGGGTTGGGAGTGGCATGGGATGGGGTCGAAGTCTCACCGAGACCTGACCTTCAGAAGAGCGAAAGACAAACCCCGGTGTTGCCAGGGTGCCTGCCCGCCCGCCCGGACAGGCAGCCATCCTGCACGGGGAGGGGCTGTTGAGTGACTCAGGGTTTTTCACTGTCCCCTGCATCTGTCTGCTCAGGCTGCTGTGGCAGAGACCACAGGGTAAGGGAGTATTTTCGCAGTTACAAGGGCTCCTGTCAGCCAACCCCTTGAGGAGTCCTCAGGTGGCTTTTCCTTGGTGGGTACTCAGCTCCACTCGGGCACCGCCTGTCAGGGCAGCAGTCCTGCTGGGTTGGTGTGCCACCGTGTGACGCCACAGTACAGTCGTCTTTAAAGAGGCTGCTCTCTGAATACAGCACACTATTTAAAACAGGTCATGAAGCACAGGTGGAAATGTGTGTGTGTGTATGAGAGAGAGAGAGTGTGTGTGTGTGTGTGTGTGTGTGTGTGTGTGTGTGTGTGTGTGTGTGTGTGTGTGTGTGTGTGTGTGTGTTCCCCAGGTTACATGTTCAGGGGCTGTAGAGTTGGCTCAGCAGTCAGGATTCCCAGCCCCTTCACCGGAAGGCTCACAACAACCTGTAACTCCCGCTCCAAATGATCCAGCGCCCTCTTTTGGCCTCTGTGGACACTGCACTGATGAGCACCTAAACACATGCAAATAATACATTTTTTAAGATATATATTTTTAGCATTATGTTATTCTTTAATACTTTTGTAAAACCTACCAGGTAACTGAGCAGTTAGGGATACAGGCTCAGCCTCATGACTATGTGATCTCAAATTCTCTTTGTTCCTTGAGTTTTCTCATCTTGTGACAGAGGCCGACCTATGTCTGCTGTCCCTGTTGGGAACAGGCACCTTTCTGTCACATGCCTGGGCAGGACACTCTGTCCCAGGGAACTTCATCGGGCCTAAATAGGTCCCACAAAGAAAGGACGCTCACTGGGTGACCGGTTCCAAGACCCACCCATGGCTTCTTCAGTTCAGACAGCTGTAGAACAACACAGGCGAGAGCAGGCTCCTTTGGAAAGTGGGCTAAATGCAGAAGCTGTGAAACTTCTAGAAACAGTGTTTGGACAAGTCGCCTGTTTCACAGCCGTGATGAGGAATGACAGGCTAGAGTCAGAGAACATGCTTGCTTGGAGTCACCATTCACCACTGACATCAAAGGAGGGGGTTGTCAGCGCTGGAGTCCTGGCAGTCTCACAGAAGACTTCCATGTGGGGAATCAGCGAGCGCAGTTTCAAACAAGCCCCTGATTGGGTGCTACATAATGGGCACCGTTTGGCCAACACCGTCATTTGCAGTAATGAGTCACACTAGACTGAACACTTAAGGGCGTGTGGCTGGGCCCCACCACGCGGCCTCTGCCCATTCTGCTGTGAAATGGATGGTCAGAAAAGCAACTGTAAAAATCACACCTCTCCCCTCTGGATTGACTCCATGTGTGTCTTACAAAAATGTGTATTTCATTTGTCGACTGCAAGTTGGACTTTTACTACACCAGACCATGAAGCCAGGATGGGTGGGAAATCAAAGTCACAGTGTTTTGAAGAGGAAGTTTTAACCAGGGTGAGAAGTGGCCATCCAGAAGTATATTGTTTATTACCAAAGCCAAGCTACCAGTTCGTTTTGATACTCGAGAAGCACTTAACAGATTGGCTTCAGGAAATCAAATTTGTGGCTTTGGATATCATGGTAGAATTTTCCAGAACAATGTAAAACTTGACTTTTCACTCACAAAGTCTAAGTTGTGAGGAAGTACTCTTCAAGTCTGCAAAGTAGCTGCCATTCCACACTCAATAAATTCTAAGTCGGGTTTACTTGCAACAGTCCACGTTAATGGAGGCAAGGAGGACTATGAGGAAATTAAGGCAGGTGATGGGTCCAGAATTCTTTGACTCTGATTCTAGAAGGAATGTCACTTCCAGGAAAACTGGGTTGGTAATATGACTTTACCATGTTCATAGTGGCTCCACACCTGTATCAGAAGCTAGAATACCACCCTTCGTGGGTGAATACTGGTGAGAGCCCTGGGAGATAGGGCAGTCTTGCACAGTGCAGATGCCGTAGGCCAAGTGTTCCAGCCAGCTACTCAAACATACAGACGTGGCCCTGTGGGTGACTCTGGTAATACCCAAAACTTTAGGTCCAGCTAAAAGCAAAGCTACACATGCCACTCCCCTGTACAGCCAGCCCTGGTATGTGTGGGGTGCCAAGGCACCCTTCAAACACCTTGCTTTTTTATTAAGATGGCTTGTCCTGTTGGCCTGGCCTGGCCTGCCCTCCCAGAATCCCTAATCCTACTTGACACTGTCCCAGCCTGCTCTACTGTAGAAGGCCCTGTGTGGAGAGTAACAGCAGACAGGAAGTGTCACATGGCTTCCCCCAGTGCCTCCTGTTACCCTTCCATGACTCACCCAAGCTGCCTGCCCTTCCAGAAAGCCATCCTGAAACATGGCAGCCTGTCCCAATGTGGAGAAGCTCTTACTGCTCCACCCCAGCTGGCCCTTTCCACCCCCTCCCCATCCTTGAAAGGCTGACAATGTCACCTCTCTGTCAGTGCCAACATGGCCTCCTTAGGCCATAGGGAGAATTTGAAGCTTGAGTTTCTCAGCTCTTCCCGGTGGCTGAGCCTGAAAGAGTGGTGATAGCAGCTCACGTGAGGGTGCAGGCCCTGGGAGAGCCCCAGCTTTCTCCTGTCTTCAAGAGAGTCCGGCCTCCCTACCTGCCCCATCACCTCAGGCTCCCACTGGAGTAAGAGGGACGCTCACCCCATTTCCTGGTCAGGTCATATGCAGACCAGCACTTGCCCTGTGCTAGGCAGTGGGACCAACCTCCTGGTCTTTGTACATGTGAATGTCCAGATAGACCTAGTGTATCCACCAAGCTACCAGTGATATTTGGGGCTGGGTAATCCCTTGTGAGGGGGAGCTGCCCTCTGCCATGTAGGATGTTCAGCCACACCCCGTGCCTCTACTCACAGGGTGCCCTTGATATAACCATCAGAAATGTTCTTGGACATCACCAAGTATCCCGAGGTACAAAATTTCTCCAGATTAAAGCCACTGACATAGGCAGAATTGTAAAAGTGGTTTATGTTTTAAAGCAATAGAAAGCAATGGCTAAGTTGTAGTGGTTAAGAGCACTGGCTATTCTTCTAGAAAACCTTAGTCCTAACTCTTTATCTACATGGCACCTCAGTAGCACTAGTTCCAATGGATCCAGTGACCTCTTCTGGTCTCTGTGGGCACCAAGCATATGTGTTGTGTGTAGACATTTACTCAGACAAAATACTCAACATAAAATTATAGTTGTGCATACCTGTCCTCAAACTGGCAGCTGCCCTGCTTCTGGATAAAGAGTGGCTCCACCAGGAAGTGCTAACTGAACTGAGCCTAGGTTTTCCTGGTTAGACCACAGTTAGGATGACATCAGCTAAGCCATGTTGGTCATAGCTTGGTTGTTATGTGAATTTTCATTCTTGTTGTACAGTGGACTTTTACATACCTGATAATAACATTATGGACTAGTCAGCATCTCCATTTTTATTCACGTTTGCCCCAACTTGGTTTTGTTCTGGATCTTAACCAATATCCTGTTTTGTCTTGTCCCCCAGAGACATAGGCAGCCCTCAGCTTTGCATCTGCCCGGCTGCCATGTGGCAGGAATTGTTTAGCCTCTGGTCTAGCTAAAGACAGAAGTCCTGTCTTCTCCTTGAATGACCACAGAGGACTAAATCTGGTGTCATTTGGTCCTCACTGTGACATTATAGCTGACACGACAGCTTAAGGAAGAGGATTTACTTTACCTCACAGTGTCAGAAGTGCAGGCACAGTACATTGGGTTCATCCTGTATATATCGCAGCAGGAAGTGCCTGGTGAGACGAACAAAGCATGGCGGACAGGAAACAGCGAGTGCCTGTCCTGCTCTCTCATTTCTCTTACCTAACCTCTGCACTTCTCAAACCAGTCAAGTCAGCATTGAGCTCAGCCACCACACAGTGGCAGGAGAGCCCTCCCCCAAGCAACCTGAAGGACGGCTGCACTTCAAGATGACGGCCATCACTGGGTCCTCGGAGGTCAGGCGTCAGCAGCTCTGGGGGTTGCTGGAAGCTTTTCTTCCTTGTCACTGTGGGTCTCTCGTGTCCATGCAGGTGTACAGTCTCTCAGTATCTGCGACACAGCAATGTCCATACAGGAAATGAAGTGGAGGCTGTTGTCCACCCATCGCTTACTCTGTCTGCAGGGAGCGTTGTTCTAATGACCTCATGCAATGTCAGATGCTGCAACGATCACGAGGCTGCGGCTGTATGGTACCCTTCTCAATGAAATCAAGGATAGCAAATATACACACGCGTGCTTCTGTCCCCTGTCACTCACAGCCGTCCATACTAAACCTGTGTTTGCCCTGTCATGACAGGAGGAGAATTAAAAGACCAGCTGGAGACCAGAGCGTGCTGTGGTCACAAGCAGGAACTCAGCCACCAGACTACCACAGACAAATCCTGGTATCACCGTGTCCTACCTTCTGTAATCTTGGGCAAATTAGTTTTCCTCAGTCTCCTCATCTGCAAATGTACAATAATAATAGGACAATAATAATTGCATGGAGCTGACCCAATTAATCTGCTTAAGCCACAAAATAAGTATTCAATAAATATCTGCTATCATGGTTCCTGGGAAGTGGAGTCCTATTTGCCAGTCCTCAGATTGACTCAGAGATTATTTTCTAAAGATTTATTTATCTATCCTGTATGCAGTCTTCTGTCTGCATGTTTGCCTGCATGCCAGAAGAGGGCACCAGCTCTCATTCTAGATGGTTGTGAGCCACTGTGTGGATGCTGGGAATTAAACCCCGGTTTATGGAAGAGCAGCCAGTGCTCTTTACCTCTGAGCCATCTCTCCAGCCCCCCAAAGATCATTTCTTGATGGGAAATGTTCTTCTGTGTATATATTTGTCTTATTGGTTGATGAATAATCCACTGATTGGCCAGGCAATATGATATGTAGGACTAGGCTATGAGGAAGATTCTGGGAAGTGTAGGCAGAGAGGAGTCATCATGAGATCCCAGGAAGTGACACAGCTGGGCAGAAATTGCCACTAGCTAACCATAGAGGTCTGGATGTCTGTACAGATAGGCAGGAAGTGACGTAGCTAGGTAGAATCAGAATATAAACAGGAATCTTCTCTGTGGAGACAATAAACCAGCCGTCATCATGTAGCAGGCAAAGGAGTTGCATGTCTGGTAAGCCAAGACCACATGGAAATACATGGATTAGTAGTTATGGATTAATCAGAACTAGCCAATAAGAAACCATAGCCAATGGCCAACAACTTTACAATTAATGTAAGTCTTTGTGTGTTTATTTGGGGGCTCCTTCAGTGGCAGGATCTGCCAGGTCAAGAAAACAAGAAAACTCACGTTACAATTCCTTACTTCAATGGAACAGCCTATTGTGCTAATACCAGAGCTTTATTCTTAGAGTGGTTATTTTATGTTTTTATTCACAAGTTCAGGGCTGAGGGGGTGGCTCAGTCAGAAAGGGACATACCTTGAATACATGATATTCTGATTTTGATCCCCAGAACCCATGTAAAAATGCCAGGCATGGGGGCTAGGGAGATGACTAAGCATAAAGACCAGGGTTCAGATCCCTAGAATTGACATTAAATGCTAGGTGGTTGTGGCAGCTCTCCTTTAAGCCAGAGAAGGGGGCCCCCAGGTATGCTAGATAGCAAGCCTATCTCAGTGATCTCTAGGTTTGGTTGAGAGGCTGTGTCAATGGAGAAGACAGAAGAGAGAACATCTGCATGCATGTTCACACAAGTGCTCATGCAGACACACACACACACAGAGAGAGAGAGAGAGAGAGAGAGAGAGAGAGAGAGAGAGAGAGAGAGAGAGAGAGAGAAGAGACACAGAGACAGAGATCAAAATGCAAAATGAGAAAGAAGAAAACACCACAAACCATGATGCATGATGCATGCTATTGCAATCCCATTGCTGGGGAAGTACAGACAGATGTATCCTGAGCAGCCAGCCTGGCCTAATGGATGGGCTCCAGAACCCAAAGGGGGAGGGTGGTGTGCCTGAGGGCGACACCGGTGTTGTTCTCTGCCCTCCACATGTTCACACCTGAGCATGCACACACACTCATGATAAAGAACATTTTCCCAGTAGCCTTTGGTTACAACAGAGACATAGTCAAAAAAACATGGCTGACTGAAAGCCCCCTTGACTAGCCAAACAAACAGCTCAAAGGGTTCCCTAATACTGGGCCTACAGAGGGAGCATTTGCATGAGTGTGGGAATTTCAAGACGTGCATATGGCTTCCCACCCAGCATCCCTGCTGCTGTGTGTGACCAAATCATATGAGAGAGAGAGAGAGAGAGAGAGAGAGAGAGAGAGAGAGAGAGAGAGAGAGAGAGAGAGTGTGTCCAGCTCTGTGTGGAGGACTCAGCATTCATGCCCCTGAAGAATCCAGTGACCTGCATGAGAAAGAATTTGTGCATGAAGGAATCTTTGGCTTATGTGCAAAGGAAAAAGTCTCCCCTGGAAAAATGTAGGCCTTACACATTTAGCAGACCCTTGTGTCCACAGAAACAGTCACTGCCAATTAGGCAACTGTGGGCAGATCAGAAGCAAAAGCCCGCACATGAAACAGAGAGCAGGGAGTTTGCTGCCTTCTATCTCTGAATTATGGGCGGCCGAGCTTGCCTCCCCCTGTGTCCAATCTGCTATGAGCTTTTCCTGCTGTGGACCAGAGGCCCCAGGGACTGTTACACACTCCAGTTTTCATGCAGCTTACTGATTCCTTTTTCACATGAATGAAAAACTCCTTTGATTTTGAAGACGCACGTCTGTTTTGTGTAACACTTAACCGATGTGCCAGAATCATCCTGTACCTTAAAGGGGAGCTTGCAACTGGGTGATTAAAGTCAGTCCTTCTGGGAAGAGTCACTTTGCTCACTTGAAGGGCAACCGTCACCTCTCCTAATGGCACTCATCTCATTAAGCCTGGATTAAGGAGCAAAGGAGTAGCTAACCAGCAGCTGGAATCCAGTCACAGCCCATGGATAGGCTTGGGCAGGCCACGAGAGGCTTCAAAGAAATAGTAGCTTCTATGGAGCAGCTGATCTGGAGCCCTTGAAGCCTCCTAGCCCTCTCTTCTGTGGGACCTTCGCTTCAAAGTGTGCATTCCGGTTAGACCGTGACAAGCCTCAGGAGACCCTGAACCAGTTCATCTGTGCAGTAGATACAGTAGGTTGGTTGCCTCATTGTGGAGTTCCCTATCTCTGGAAAGGGCTAAGGGGAGAGTAAACTGTTCATCTGCTCCATCAGACAAAATTCTACTTCTTTTAGATAGGGGGATCTCTACTGGGTCCTGGGACTGCAGAAATGACCTAGATGCCCTGTTTGCTCTCAGGACACTAGGCAGGGGCAAGGAACACAGAAAGCTTAGGCTGGGGTCACATGTATAACTTTGGCATGTTGAACTACATGCTCAGCATGTAGGAGGGATTAAGCTGAAACAAGACAACTCCCACAGGGTCCTCATGGTCACTAAAATGGGTTCTGAGTGTATTTGAAGAGTGTGTGTGTGTTTGTGTCTGTGTGTGCCTGTCTGTCTGTCACCTATAAACCCATACTGTAAGTCACTGTTCCACTGGATGATCAGCCTATGAAGTGACCAACTTTTCCAGTACTGAGCAATTTACATCATCTTCAGCGATGACTGACTTCATGTGTTTCCACTCTGCATGCTGGCTTTGGAACTGTCAGCGAGACTTCCTTTTCGTACTGGGCAGCCAATGGTATGGCAGAGAGGGTGCTCTTGAGCAGTCAAGGCACGCTTCCCGGAGGACATAACCACCACAGCTGATTTCAGAGTGAACGGGCATTAGCTAGCAGAAGGATGGCCTAAAATGGGGTGCAGAGAACGAAGTTGATGGGATTTTATGGGAGTTGAGAGAAGCAACGGAGTGCCTGAGTTCTAACTTGTACAAAGAACCCGATGGTGAACCTCCAGGACAAGGCCAAGAGTCTGAGTCAGCGCCAATCTGATGAGGCAGAGCTGTGGACAGACTAGGAAGTGACTGAGAACATGAGAATGAACCCCCCCCACTGAATAATATTCCACTGTGTATTTATAGCACATTTCTGTATCTGTTCACCCATCACTGGATGGCCATGTTGGTCCTATGCTACTCTAAATAGCGTTGCAATGAAAATGTGAGTGCAATGTCTCTCCAACATACTAACTTCATTGGAGCTCAGCATATACCCAGAGGCAGGGCTGCCAGGTCACATGACAGTGCTGGGTCTACTTTTGAGGTGCCTCTGTTGTTTTCCACAATGGTTGTGCTAATTTATATTCCCACCAACAATGTAGGAGAATTCCCCATTCTTCACATCCTTGTCAATATTTTTTTTGTCCTCTTGATAATAACTATTGTAACTGGGGTAGTCTGATGTATGCCCTGGATTTGATTTGCATTGCCCCCAAGGATTAGTGGTGTGGAACTGTTTCATATACATGTTAGGCATTTGAGAAATGTCTATTCATATCATTGACCCATTTTTAAATCATTTCATTTCCTTTGAGTTTTTGTTTTATTTGTCTTAGCTTATGTTTTGTTGTTGTTGTGTTGTTTGGGTTTCTTATATATTGTGTAAGTTAATCCCTGTTGAATGAAAGCTTGTGAACGTTTCTCGGATTTGCAGGTAGTGTCTTCTTCCTGTTGACTGTTTCTTTTGCCCTGAATGATTTTTAATTTGGTATAATGCCACTTGCCAATTTTTGCTTTTGTTGCCTTGCCTTTGGGAAAACTTACAGACCAGTGCCACGACTCATTCTCCCTATGTTTTATTCTAATAGTTTCATGGTTTGGAGTTCATCCTTCTGTCTGTTATCAGCTACCCTGGATGTACAATACCTAGGTCATCTGAAATTGCAGAATGTGACATGGCAGCTTCTTCGTGCAGTAACTAGAACACATGGCTTACAGACACTTTTCCTCATCAACTGTGGATGATGAGAGGTATATTTCAGGTATTTGATCCTTCCCTTATACAGACTATCAAAATGTGAGTGAGTTTCCTAGCCTCCTTCAGTTGGAACCAGCAGGATGGAGTTCATTGTTATAAAAGTATATGTCACATATATTCCGAGGTCCCAATTCATTGTGGTTATTCTCCTTTTTTTTGTTGTTTTTGTTTTTGTTTTACAGAGACAGGGTTTCTCTGTATTGTTTTCGAGGCTGTCCTGAAACTAGCTCTGTAGACCAGGCTGGCCTCAAACTCACAGAGATCCGCCTGCCTCTGCCTCCCGAGTGCTGGGATTAAAGGCGTGCACCACCACCACCCGGCAGTTATTCTCCTTTTGATGTTCAAATTGGCCATCATTGCCTGAAGATGTTCAGGCTCCCAAGTCCTCACTAGCTCAGCAGAACTTGGAAACCTTTGCCTTGTGGTATGCTGTGATTCTCTAGTCCCTTGTGGCGCATTTCTGGTCTCAGGTCTGCACTCGACCATTTCTCTTCCAGCCAGTTTCCTTTTTGGGGGAACTATTTCTAGATATAAACCCAGGTGGTAAGGATTCTAACTATGTTGAGTAGGTGATAGTTTGTATGTCGTTTTGATAACTAGAGATGATAGATAGGTGATAGATAATACACACATGTACATATGCATGTATGAGTACATACATACATACACATGCATATGTAACCAGTCATAGCAAGCTGTGGTTTTAATGTCCCTGTCAAATCAGGTGTTGCTAATATGACAGTATAGAGCTCAGCTCCTTGAAGCTAACACCCCAGCCTCGTCCTCGCTGAAGAGGCTTCCTGCAGCTTTGGATGAGTTTGTAACCCATTTGACATCATTCAAAAGAAAACTGTAAGCTACACTAGTTTTAGACAGAGGAGACCATAACGAGTGTTAGGAAGCATTATACAGTGATAAAAGAGACAAGTCTCCAAAACAACAGCAGCAAGCCCGGCCCTTAATGCGTATGCAGCTGTGCAGAGACAGCACCATCGTCCTGGAGGGAAGGCGATGGCTGGAAGGCGAGACAGGCCCACACTGGATTCCCAGGGTTCAGCAGCTGACACACAAGGCAGGCAGGAGCAATGTGGTTGACCTGAACAGCCGTCTCAGCCACTGTGGTGGAGCTGTCCATTCAACAGCAGCACGTCTCAAGGTCACGTGGCCGTTTCTCAGGGTAGACGTGTACTGTGCTATCGACCATTGACAATGGACCCAGAGGAGCTGCATGGAGAAGCAGCAGCAGTGCACAATGCATGCCAAGGCAGCGCTGAATGATGGAGAGCTATCCAGTGTTCACGGACTAGAAGACTACCTGCTGTTAAGATGTCAACTTTTCCAAGCTAGCATGTAGATGAGACGCAGTCCAAATCCAGACTTTAGCAATGTGGTTTATGGGTATTGACAGAAGGATTACAAAGTTTGCATGGAAAGGCAAAAAGCTAAGAACAACTGAAACAAGTCCTAAGAGAACAAAATTGAGCACGCATACTTTATGATTTTAAAATTTAATATAAAATAACAATAGTAAGATAGTATGGAACTAGCCGGGCGTTGTTGGCGCACGCCTTTAATCCAAGCACTCAGGAGGCAGAGGCAGGCCGATCTCTGTGTGTTCTAAACCAGCCTGGTCTACAGAGCGAGTTCCAGGAAAGACTCCAATACAGAGAAACCCTGTCTCGAAAAACCAAAAAGAAAAAGAAAAAAAAAAGAAAAGTAGTATGGAATTAATTACTAGAACTAATTAGTGAAGGCACAAAGAGACTTACACAAAAGGAGAAAGGCACCCCAATGGAGAAGGAATACTTTTTCCAAAAATGATGCTGAAATAAAATTAAAAGAATAAGAATAAAATAGAAATAAACCTAGATATAGGCCTTATACCCTCTGCAAAAATTAAATCTGAATGGATCCTAGACCTATATATGAAATTTTTAAAAATCTACTGGAAAAGTTGAGTTTAGAAAAGAGTTTTTTATCCAACAGCAGAATTATGGAGGGGCGGGAGAGGGGAGGGAGGAGCCAGGTGAAGGACAGGACAAGATAGGATTGGGGTGGAAAGGGAAGGAGGGAAGCGAAGGGACCCGGCATGAAGGGTGTCAGGGAAGACAGCAAACAGATTTCGGCTGCTTAGGTGCTGGTGGTGGCTGGTACACCCTGACCATCCCAGCCGTCTCCCGCCCCTTCCTGGGTCTTCTCTCCGCTGTGGTGAGTGGGGAGCCTCCTCGCTGCTGCTTCATGAGAGGTACCTAGTCTGCCCAACAATTTCTGCTTGAAGAAAAAGAGAATTTCATAAAATCAAACTACTAAAATAACTGGAATGCATCAAGTCACTAAAGTAAAAACAAATTCTTCCAAATCACACAATGGGATCTGGAACCCACAAACCACATGATAGGAAGATTTTTAGAAAGAATGAAATACGGATTATGTGACAGTTAATTTTATTAACAATTAAGAATCCCCCTGGGAGACAAATTTCTGAGCTTCCCTGTAAAGACGTTTCCAGAAAAGTTTAAGGCAAGAAGCACCCGCCCCCGAGTGTGGACTGTTCCTCCACAGCAGAGAAAGTGAGCTGACAGCCGGCGTCCATCCCTCTGCTTCCTGCCCGTGCCTTGCCGCCCGCGCCTTGTCCTCCTGCTTCACGCCTTCGCCGCCCTGACGAGCTGCACCCTCAAACCGTAAGCCCAAATAACTTTATTGTAAACTTATTGCATGAGTGTTTTGCATGTCAGTGTACATAGTTCCCTTAGGCCACAAGCGGGTGTGGAGCCTCCTGATAGAGTTAGACTGTTCTGAGCAGCCATGTGGGTACAGGGAATAGAACCCAGGTCCTCTGGAAGAGCAGCCAGTGCTCTTAACCATTGAGCCAGCTCTCCAGCCCCTCCTTAAATTGCTTCTGTCAGATGCTTTGTCACCACAGAGAAAAATAGCTAATGAAGTCTATAACACAAGTGTAGCACAAACTGACATCAAGGGTGTTGGCATTTCGGGCAGATTGGGTGGGACAGGTATCCTGGAGTTCTAGAACTACAGAATACTGAGTGTTCAACAGCTCAGATGGAAAGGTATCCTGGAGCTCCGGAGCCAAGGACCATAGCCCTGCCTCAGGGAAAGGCTTCCCCAGTGTATCTGCTCTGCTCAGGCAGGAGAGGGTCTTCCCGCTGGGGATGTTTGCCCAGTGTAGCAGTTTTCCTGGGTGAAGTTGCTACAATTCAGCTCTGCTCCTGGGAGAGTGGAGACTCCGCTCTGCCAAGAGAAGGTTCCCCGGCAGAAGTGTTCTCCCTCTGCTCTACCCGGGGTCCTCTCTGCTCCTCTGCAAAAGAAGGTCTTCACCCAAAGCTCATCAGGGGGCTTATTGGGAGGGAAGAATCCAGGAATCCAGGAGAGTGGCTGCCCTTTGCCACAGTGGCAGAGGACAGCCGGGTAGCACCAACAGCCACAAGCTGAACAAACACAGAGTTTATATAGGGCTTTCAGGGTGGGGATTGGTCAGATTTTAGTGCTGAGCTCAAGGATTGGTTAGTTTTTTTCACAGTATTAGGGTCAGATTTGGCTCCGGTTTCAGGGTCAAAGTGTGTTTCTTTCTCTGGTCCTTTTTAGCCTTTTGGCTCCAATTTTAGGGCCAGGCTGCATTTCTTTCACTGACTCAGATTCCAGGGACACAGTGTGTTCTTTTGGCACTGGTTTCAGGGTCAGGGTACATTTCTTTGGTTCTGGTTGCAGGGCCAAAGTGTGTTTCTTTGGCTCTGCTCAGGGTGTGTTTCTTTGGCTGGAACTTTTTCCCTACAAAGGGTATCTGTTGATCTCTATAAATTCACATCAATAAACTTTTTAAAGAGAAGATACTTAAGATGAATCATAGGACTAGGCTCAGTCCTTTGCAATCCTGACCAAACCCCAAACATGGCAGCCTGGGAAATTCAAGATGGAGTTACAGAGCATCATTCTTGGTAATACAAACAGAAAAAAAAAGTCAATGAAGTTAAAGTCAAGACCATTATACTGGGTAAATGAAGGCAGTTTATAATATAAACTGAAATTAAGACCCAATTTAACATTTATTCATGTACAAATGCAATATCATCCAAATTCCTAAGTGTGTGTGTGTGTGTGTGTGTGTGTGTGTGTAGCTAAAAGGTTGAATTTGCTGTAGGAAACATCCTCTTTCTATGCAGATATAGTTTATGAAATAATAAAGTGGTAAAAGACCTAATTAAAATTGGGGCAAAAGCCAGGTCTCGAACCTCCAGACTGAAGCCCACAGGCATTTTCTTCCTGTAATACCCCCCAGCATGCTTAACTTTGCAAGTCACAACACAAACCAAGATGAGAAGTCCTCTAAATCAATGACAGAAGTTAACACAACACCCACCACACCATTCTGTTGGAGGAAATACAAACCAAGTTCTAGAATATTTAGAAAATGACAATAATGAAAATGTTTGCATGTAACAGAGAGATACAGTGGCATAGAGAAAAATGTAAAGCCTAAAGTAGTAATATTTCTAGATAATATATTACTAATTAATGGCGATACATTAATTCATAATCTTGCTGAAGGAATTAGAACAAGAGAGCAGCAGACAACGAAAGCAGAAGGGAAAACGAGAGCCCGAATTTACTGATTAGCAAGAGCTAATCAGGAAAAATGGAGGCAATGTGAAATAATGAGGGAAACAAACCTTTCTGAGTAAATTAAAAGTTATAAGCTTTAACTGGTCTTAAAAAGGAACAAGATGATTTTGGAAGAAAATATCAATGATTAATATTCCTCTCACAGATGGAGGCATCTGAATAGGTTAATTTACAAAAAGAAATCCCTTTAAAGATGTAGCAAGTTATTGTCCATGAGAAGCAGTCCAGCAGGGCCCCAGTAATTTTCTATATGAATATGTGTTTTTCCTGCAGTATTAAAAATGTGTACAGGGGAGGTCATGCCTTGAGGTCCCGTTTTTTCCCATTCGGGCAGCAGCAGTGAGCCAGCATATAGACAGAAGAGCAAACAAGCATAGCTAGGCTCCAAAAGGAATCGAACACCTCGGTGAGCTGGTGGCCAGGACAGAAACATGAAGTGGGGGCACCAAGTAAGGACACAGACATGGCCTTTTGCTGGCCATGCCTGGGGAGCCTGCCTTCTCCGGGGTACCAGTTCTGAGTGCTGAGTGCTCTGCAGTTGAGGGTGTCACCAGATGGAAAGTGCTGCAGAGGGAGGGGTGAACCATCTGAACCATCGCCACCAGTGAAGCTGTGGTCCCAGGGAGGGGGAAAACACAGCAGGTTATGACCGGAAACTACACTGTATTGTCCACACGGCTCCCTTGTAGAGGCCAGTGGACAGCCCTCTGGAGTCAACTCTCTCTCCTTCCGCCTTACGGGTCCCAGCGATGGAACTCAAGTCAGCCAGCCTTGGCAACAAGTGATCGTATACTGAGCCTTCTCTTCAGACCCATGGTGATTTTAACTGACAGCACCCCTCCCCCAATCTCAGGGTCCTAAGATACTGTCTCTCACGAATCATAGTTATGTGAGTGACTATGTAACAGTTAGCAGTTATAACGATACTCGAGGCTATATAGGGAAAACAATATATTTATTTATCAGAGAGAATCGCACATACCAGGAGTTAGAAGCGTGGCTGGCTTCCAGGAGAAAAGAGAGAAGCCCCTTTTCCTTTCACTTCCTTTTATCTCTACCTTGACCCCGCCCTGTTGGGCGGGTAGCTTTGTGGCATTGACTCCTACAAGCAGTAATTGGAAGATGTAGTGTGTGTGTGAAGAAATGACTTCTATAGGGAAGGAGAATAGGATATTTGGGACAGGGATTAAAATATTAAATCTTTCTTAGCAGACATTGTTTTACAGATTCTGTTTTGGAAACATATAAATGTGCTGCATGCTTTTTTTTTTTAAAAGGAAAAGGGGAAAGCAGCATAGAATAAGAGTCAACTTGCAATTTCAACCTTTGAGCTTAGGAAGAATGACTCCTACACTAATGATCAGACAAAGCTGGCAAACTGAAAGCAGTGAGCATTTGGACTCCTTGGAGGCTGATGTTGCAGGATCACGTGCTTCTGAAAGATGGTGGAGCAGGATACCCCAGAGAGGTCTGGAGCCAAGAGCTCTGCCCCAGGACAGACGAGGCAGAAGCGCTGTGAGTTGACAGGAAGACATGGGTGGTGGATTCTGTGAATCGCTGGGGTTCAGCATGAGCAGTGGGAACCCCAGCAGGAGGGAGAAGCTCCCAGGGACGGGCTTTAGCACTGCCCTGCCGGTAACCCCACCAGGTTCTCACGGTTAAGATCTGAGAACGACCCTTCGTGGCTCCAGCAGAGAAGACTCATAGTTGTAAAATATGTCCAGAGCTGTTTCCATAACAAAAGCCTGCTACACTCCAGGATGGGGACTTCTCCGGAGACTTGCCCCAGAGCCCTGGGGGAGGGAATGGCCCTCCTGCTCCAGCCCATGTCTAGTCTGTCTCACTCCAGGGGGAAGAAGCCACGAAGAGCAAACACTTGTGCAAAGCCGCGGGCTCTGGTCCACCAGGAGACTGCACTGGAGGCGATGGAGAGCTTCCTTCCGCTCACCTCCCCACCTCCCCAGTGTGTGACTGGTGTAGCTCAGCAAGCATTAGCCAGAATAACTCTCCCCCAGGTAAATCTTCAAATAAATGCTGGGTTTCAGCTGCCAACTACAAAAAATTACAAGGGGGTGGGCTGGAAGGTGGCCCCGTGGGTAAGGCTGGAGGAACTGAGTTTGGATCCCCAGAACCTCCATAGAGCTGGATACAGATCTGGAAACCCAGTGCTCTTGCAGTGGGATGGGGGCATGAAGACAGAACCCCCAAAGGCTCTGGGCCAGCAAGCCTGGCATGCACACAAGATTGTCATGGCAGACCAAGTGGCAGGAAAGGTCTTACATCCAAGGTTGTCCCGTGACCTCCACACTCACACCTTCCCTGTATGACCCTGTCTCGGTGCAATGAAACAGTGCCTAGCAACTATTCCTAGTGAACTCTAGTGGAGGTAAGCAGCTGGGTGATGCAATTTGATGTGAGCATTCTTACAGCCCACTAGGAAAAAAAGTCAAATCAGTTTTGGCAATGATCACCAGCTACTATTAAAACCAATAAAGAAACAGCTGCTAGGAACCACTGTTCCTGCTGGTAACTCCTGAACGCTACAATCTTAGTAACAGACACACCAGCGCCTGTGACCCCAGTGCGCACGTATAGAAGTGCCACCTCCCACACGCTACTCCTGTCAAAGTTGTGGACCTGAATCCAACCCTTTAGACCCAATGCATAGTACCTGAGACCAGGAGAAGAAGAGACTTCTACAGGGCAAGGGCGGGGAGCTCACAGAGATGGGGAGAGTGGACTCACAGACCTATCTGGCTTTGGAGAGAGACTGAGGGAGGGAAAGGAAAACTCCCCAGATTAAAAAGCCAGAACAACCAGGTAGATGTGCCGTGTGGCCCTGCTTTGGATCTTCATTCAGACCAAGTTTAACAAATGATTTGAGCAGCGCATGCTCCGTGGTTGTTAGGCTCCTATTCTGAGAGCTTGGTCTCCAGGTTTATGCTGCTGTTTTAGAATTTTGTTTGTTTTGTTTGGGACAGAGTCTTATGTAGCTCAGGCTCTGTGACCACAGATGACCTCAACTCCTGGTCCTCCTGCCTCTGTCACCCAAGTGCTGGGTTATAGGGGTGACCAGGAATTCAAGGCAGCAACTTGAAGTAGCCAAAGAGAAGAGCAGTGCGTGCCTCTGTCAGCTAGCTTTTGTATGCGTCCTGGAACATCTGCCTTCCAGTCAGTGGGCCCTCCTATGTCAGTTAACACTCAAGAAAATACCCAGAGGCACTGAGCCCACAAGTCCCTCTTCCCAGACGGTCATGTTGACAACCAAGATTATCTACCGCACTCCCAGGAGTCCCCCAGTTAGTAAACAGGACCACAGTTTATCCTCTAAAGTTCAAAGCCCAGGAATTCTGCATGATCCTCCTACCCTTCACAACCCCGTCTGCAAGCAAGCCCTGCTTCCTATGGTCTAGTCATCCTCCTGGTCTCCTCCTTTATCCCCATCCCACAATCCGTACAATCGAGTCACCATACAATTCCCCTGGAACCAATGGAGGTTCTACCCCACGGTACCTCTAACCTGACCTAGGCTGGCCTAGGGATGCCATAGAACAAGCCACCCATAGCCATAGCAGCTCTTGGCTGTCTTCAGCAATTTGGGTGTCTGGGGCATTGCTGCTGCAGGCTGCAGGCTGCGTGCCCTGGGTCTCAGGCTGGGTGCTGTGTTCCTCCACTCTTAAGAGTTCTCACACTGCCTTGGACAGCAGCCATGGGAGAAAGGCTGTCTAGCACAGGGCCGTGCAAAGGGGCGGCCATAACACAGAGGGGAAGGCCTTGGAGGAGGGGTATGGCCAGAGAGGCAGGGATGGGGAGGCTGGGCCCTCCACAGCCAAAGGTTTAGGGATCAGTCAGAAAAGGAGGTCCCAGGAAGGGGACAATATGCTGGTGATGCAGGGGAAATGAAGAGCTGACTGCCTCAGAACCAAGATGAGGACAGTGGTCAAGAGATGAGCAAGGGCGTATGTAACCAAGAGAGAAAGCAGTAACCGTGCTGACAGCACAGGCGTGAGTGGGAACCTTGTCTCTTAGGGACAGAAGACGGAAGGCTGTGAAAAAGTGGACTCTGAGGTAAATAGACGGTGAGCTCACAAACAACTCTTTTCAGAAGTGTCTCTGAGATGGGTGTCTTAGGGTTTCTATCACCGCCATAAAACACCCTGACCACAGGTAACCCGGGAGGAAAGACCCGCTTCACCTCACACTTCCAACTCACAACACATCTGAGGGAAGTCAGGGAGACTCAGGGCAGGAACCTGGAGCAGGAGCCGACGCAGAGGCCGTGGAGCTCACTGGCGTGCTCATCCTGCTTGCTTACACACCAGGACCACCTGTCCGGGGCTGGCACCGCCCACAGAGGGCTGGCACCCCTTATCTAATTAGAAAATGTCCCACAGGTTTGCCTGCAGACTGTCTTATATATGCATTTTCTCAACTGTGTTTTCCTCCTAACCCTAACTTGTATCAGAGGTGGACAAAACAGAAAACTACCAACCAACCAGGGGACAGACAGGAGGTAGAGATTTGGCGTGGTAGGTAGAAGGTAGTATGAGAACAAAGGGAGAATTTAATTTTATGTTTATTTATTTTGTGTGTGAGAGGAAGTGTGGGTGGGCACACTCTCGTCACAGCACACGTTGAGGACCAGGCTTAGTGGCAAGTGCTCTTACCTAGTAAGCCATCTCACCAACCTGAAGATTCTTAAAACACGAGATGATTAGTGAGTGCTGGGATATCATGGACTATTCCAGAATACAAGAAGTGATGGATCAGGAGGCAAAAGCTATACTTTCGATATGTTTGTGAGAGAAACTGAGTCTAGCTCTGCTTATCCATTATCTACTTCTGCTTCTTTGTGTGTGGTGTATGTGTGTGTGTGGTGTGTGTGTGTTTGTGTGTGTGGTGTGGTATGTGCATGTGCCTGTGCAGGGTGTGTGTGTGGTGTGGTGTGTCTGGTGTGGTGTGTGTGTGTGTGCGTGTGCGGTGTATGTGTATTTGGTGTGGTATGTGTGGTGTGTGTGTGGTGTGGTGTGTGTGCGTGTGCGGTGTGTGTGTGTGGTGTATGTGCGTGTGTGGTGTGGTGTGGTATGTGCATGTGCCTGTGCAGGGTGTGTGTGTGTGTGTGTGTGGTGTATCTGGTGTGGTGTGATGTGTGTGCGTGTGCAGTGTATGTGTATTTGGTGTGGTGTGTGCGGTGTGTGTGGTGTGTGTGTGTGTGGTGTATGTGTTTGTGGTGTGGTGTGGTGTGTGTGTGTGTGTGGTGTGGTGTATGTGTGTGTAGTGTGGTGTGTGTGCGTGTGTGGTGTGTGTGTGTGGTGTGTGTATGTGCGTGCGTGCGTGCGTGCGTGTGTGTGTGTGTGTGTGTGTGTGTGTGTGTGTGTGTGTGTTTTGAGACAGGCTTTCTCTGTGTAGCCCTTACTCTCCTGGAACTCGCTCTGTAGTCAGGCTGGTCTCAAACTCACAGAGGTCTGCCTGCTTCTGCCTCCTACCACCCAGCATGCTTCTTTCTTATCAACAGAACTCTGTTGAAGTGTCTATATGATTAGCTGAATTAAGCACCATTCTTTGAGGACACCTTTCAGATGAAGATAACCAAGACATGCAGGGTTTTGGAGAGAAAAATGAGCTGCCTACTGTTGATAGAAGGTTCCCTTTCCTGCTTCCTTTCTTCTCTCCCAGTCTGAAATATGAATGTGATTTATTATTCTAAAATATTTGTTATGTATTTACTTGCAATGCTGGAGGTTGAACCTGGGGTCTGGAGCAGTGGTTCTCAGCCTTCCTTATGCTGCAACCCTTTAATACTGTTCTCCATGTGGTGGTGACTTCCAACCATAAAATTATTTTTGCTGCCACTTCATAACTGTAATTTTTCTACTATTATGAACCGTAAATATCTGTGTTTTCCAATGGTCGTAGGTGGTCCCTGTGAAAGGGTCATTCACCCCCCAAAGGGGCTGTGACTCACAGGTTGAGAGCTGCTGGTCTGGAGTGTGTTCCAAGCACTCTGCCTCAGCCCTTGTTGTGCATTTCTGCTTGGAGACAGACTCACTTGGGTGCCTGGGCTGACCTTAGCAAAGTAGCGGGGACGACAAGCTCACACCCACTCCGAAGTCACTTTTGAATGGCAGTGGGAAGGGCAGACTCCTGACATCATAACCCTAGAGCCTCGGGAATGAGGAGGCAAAAGATTCTTCTGCAGAGGGCCATGGTGCAGGAGGTATCCTCGGGGAGAAGCCAGGTCTCAGGTAGGAAGGAAATGGGAGAGATTTAGAGAAGGCACTGTGGAACAGACTGAGTTCCAGAACCCCAGGAAGGAGCTTGGGAGGATGAGATCAGCTTCACAGGCAGTGTGGGAAGAAGTTCACATGTGAGCTAGCAGGGTACCTGGAAAGGCATGATGTCTGGTAGTTCTAAGGGTGGCACATGCCATCCATCTTATGGGGGTGGTTCTGTATAAAGGACTGGTCTCAACTGGAATGTATACAGAGTGAGTAGTTCCCTGGGCTCGCTCACTATCTCAGGCGCTTCAGAGTGGAGAGATCATCTCAGAGGACGTCTCACAGGACATCTGTGGGCTTCTTTTATGTTGGCTTATTCTTGAGGCTAGCTAGTAGGCTACACCTGGATGTAGGGGTGACATCACCCTCCCCTCCCTCCTCCCTTCCTCTCTTCCTACCTCCCTTTCCTTTCTCTCTTTTTCTTCCTTCCTTCCTTTGCTTTTTGTTTTTTGAGACACTGTTTCTCTGTGTAGCCTTGGCTGTCCTGGAACTCGCTCTGTAGACCAGGCTGGCTTAGAACTCACAGGGATCTGACTGCCTCTGCCTCCTGGGTGCTGGGATTAAAGGCATGTGCCACCACCACTGTTTCTTGCTGTGTAATCTAAGTTACTTATCTTCTCTGTGGCTCGAGTAAAGGCAGCTATAAATATGGTACATATCTCCTGGGATTATTCTGATAATTGAATATAATTCATCTAAACACTTAGAACGGTAGCTCATTCCTAGTGGTGCTCAGTAACCCTCAGCCATCATTAGTATTACTCTTACTCCCTTAAACACGGCACAGAGTAATAGACCACTGTTACTGCTGCCTCCCCTTTCTGGTGGTAAGACTGCATCTCAAAGCTTACAACAACAAGTGTTTGTTTCTGGCTCATGGGTCTGTAGATTCCCTGGGGAATCATGGAACTCCTCAGGCTGCTGGGTAGGTTCCAGTCGGCTACATGTATCTCTAATTATGGGACCAGTGACCAGCTTGAGGCTTCTGGCAGGGCAAGTCAGAAGTCCAAGAGTCCAACACTAGACGGCACTGAGTGCAGGCGAGGACAGCCTCAGGATGGCCGGGGCCAGTGCTGTAGGTCACACTCTTTTGACCGAGGTAAGCCAGTCACCGCACCCTGAGTCAGCAGGCAGGAAGCCAGGGTGTAGGAGTCAGGGAAGTTAGAAACTGTGTGAATCATGTCCCCCATGACATCATACCCGTACTGACAAGGACAGAGTAGGGTTGGAAGTGCAGGGCTGGGAAAGCATAGGATCCCCACATCTTTGCTTCCATGCCACATAATAAGCCTTGCCAGAGGCTGTAGTGGCCACCATGTTACACAAACCCTGCCACCTCTGTCCTGGGTCTGCCTGTCTGCCCACCTGCCGCCTCTTCCTGCCACCTCCCACCCCGTCTCCACGAGGGGGTGGGCAGCTCCTGACTAGTGCTGTGCCCCTCCCCAGTATCTTCTGGCCACAGGTGATCGGCATAAGGCTGGGAAAGAGCTTTATCTCCTCAGAGTCTCCTGAGGCTGCCCCAAGTGCTGTGTGCCAGCACCAGCCGGCGCCATGTTTTAGCCATGGCGATACCCCCTCCAGCAAGCAGCTCTCTTCCTGCCGCCACACTGTCATCTTCCCAGAATGCACTTCCAGTCCCAGGTGCTCAAATCTTCTGCAAGACCCATTTCGTTGCATAGCCTCCAATGAAGGCACCTCCCATGACCTTCCTGGGTCCATGCTCTGGTCCCCAGAACACCATACAGGGCTCCTATTGCCCCTTGCCTGTGTCTCCAGTCCCTGCACCCGGGACAGGCCCTGGTGCCACTGCCACCCCCTCCACACACACAGATCAAGCCACATAACTGTCACCCACCTTCAGAAGGCCTAGTCTGGCTCCATGCAGGTCCCCAGCTGTCAGTCTATATATAGGCCGTGAGCTCCCTTTTCTAAGGTCAGCTGTCTCTGTGGTTTTCCCATCATGCTCTTGACCTCCCTTGTACATATGATCCCTCCTCCCTCTCTTCCACTGAACTCCAGGAGCTCAGTCCAGTGCTTGGCTCTGGGTCACTGCCAGGTGCGTGAACTGGCTTTTGGGGGGCCCATTCCCTATGGTGGGATACCTTGCTCAGCCTTGCTTGGGGGGGGAGGGGCTTGGTTCTGCTTCAGCTTGGTATGCCAGACTTTGTTGACTCCCCAAGGAAGGCCTAACCCCCCCAGAAGCGGATTGGGTGGGAAGGGGGAGGGGCGGTCGGTCGGGAGGGGGAACTGGGGTTGGTGTGTAAAGTGGAAAGTTGGTTCTGATTTCCTCCCCTCGTCATACACCCCTGCCCCGTGTCTCAGCATCTGCACCTTCCCTCTGCTGCCCCCCCCCCCGTGCTGTGTTCCAGAGGATAGGTTTGGGTGTCGAGGTCACTGGGGCTGTCCAGACTGAGCACACTGACCTCTCTTGAAGAGAGGGGACAACTGTGCTTGCCGCGTCACACAGCATTAATGAGGTCTGTGGCAGTGGTAGCCATTAGTTGTCAACTAACCCTTTTTATTAGTGAAGGATGACAAACTTTCCGGAAACGGCACAACTGTCACAGCTGTGTGCTCACTATGTCATGAGCTTCCCCAAGCACACTCTTATGGTCAGCCCCTAGGCAGCATTGTTTTGAATTTTTTATCTGACTTGCAGTGAAAGACAGCACTATTTTTTAGCTCAAGCGTCACCTCCTGAGTGACATCCGGCTTTGACATCTGCCGGCTCCATCATGTAGCAGGCTCTATAACCTAATCGGTGTCATGCTGTCTCCCCTCCTCATCCTCCCTCTCAGTGTAAGCAGGGCAGGCAGAGACGGCAAGGGTCCTGTTGCCAGCCTGAGTTGTGCCTGCCCAACACGGGCCTGGCCCCCACCTCCGGTCCTTCTCTGTCACCCTGCCCTGTGAGGGCAGCCCGTCCTAGCCCACCCCTTCCACTTGGCATGATGAGTGTAATTTGCCTAGCAACAACTGTGTACCAATCGCATCCACCTACGGATCACCTCTGCCCCGCAGTTTCAGTAGTCAGGGACTCCCCAAGGGTCCACAGGCACTCCCGGGGTGGTGGCAGCTCTTCTTCCTGGAGACAGGATCCCCACTATGACCTGATGCACCCGAACGAACTACACCCTAGCATTTCGTTCAAGGCCATTCGGTCTCTGACTTCGAACTCATGAGGGTATGAGGGGCTCGTCCTCAACCCGTTCGGCTGACAGAGCCTTTCATCCACCACCGCAGAGGTTCCAAAAGCGTGTGCCAGGGTTGGGGAGGGGGCTTCTGGGCAAGGCACTGCGGTGACATATGAGGTTATGGTCAAATTCCCTAGACACGACCCGTGTTAGAACTCAGTAGCGACCTGAGCAAGAAGGAGCGATTGCGCACGGAAGTCAATCAGGGCCGGGGGAGAGCAATGGGACGGAGTGTCGTTATCCCATTTCACTCGCGAGGAAGCTAAGGCCCGGATTTTCAGAGCCGGGATTCGAACCCAACGCAGCCTTCAGCCTGGCACTCGGCTCTGCTCCTTCCCCGCGCCCCGTGACCTTAACGCGGCACGTGCTGGTCCCTGGCCCCCTCCCACCATTGTCCCACTCGGCGCGGCTCCGGGGCTTCCCGGAGGCCCGCGGTGGGCAGGCCCGGGGTCGCGGGCAAGAAGCGCACCCGGCGCGGCGGGAGGGACCGGGGCGATCCGCCCCTGCGCCGCCGGCGCTGCCTCTGTCCATGGTCAAAGCAGCGGGGTAATCCGCCTTTCTCTTCCGCCCGCCGGAGCCCATTCATATTCTAATCACAGCGTGGCCAGCCCGCGAGCGGCCACTTTCCCGGGGCGGCGGGACCCCCCCACACACTTGCGGTCGGCCAGCCCCGGCTCCCTCCTCCCGCACTTTCATCTGCACCGGGGAGGGGTCCCTGGGAAAGCCGCGTCCCCAGCTCGGACGCCGGGACTTCTCACCAACTCAGCTGAAGGCTGTGGGGGACCGAGAGGGTGGCGGAGGGGGGAGCCGGGGGACCTGGGAAGAGGGAGGGACCGGGACGCAGACAGACTGACATACAGGGTTATGGGAAGAGGCGATGGTGGGGGTGGGGGTCCCAGAGATTCAGAAGGACGTGTTCCTAGAGACAAAGAGAAGCTCAGCCAAAGGGGAAACGGAGACCGAGACAGCGAGGCACGGACACCTGACCCGTAGGGCGCGAGACAAGGGTTACAAAAGTTCTGGAGGAGGAGAGCCAGACCCCCGTCCCTTGCTGCCAAGCGCCCTTCCTGTCCCTCAGACTGCAGGCGGGAATCTAAGGTTTCAGATTCCCCTTCCCCACCCTCTACTCCCACGCATGTCCGCGGATCTGCGTGGAAGAAACTCAAGACATACTCCTGCACTGCACCAGGGCCCCTGCTCAAAATCTAACTCAAGACGGAAACGGGACGTGTCTCAAGGGAGAGAAAAAAAGAGTTGGGCCCACTCGTGGCTGCAAAGGAGACTCTTAGGGGCTGGGGCATCCTCTGCACCCCCCCTCCATGGCTGCACCGCGCGGGGCCCGGGCGCAGAGGGCTGAAGTGGGGGGGAGATCTAAGCCAATTTTGATTTCGCCTGTAATGAGTGCCTGGCTAAGGCTGGAGAAGGCCTCTGGAACTTTAAATAAGAAAAACGTTGCTAATGCTATAATAGAAGGGGGAAGTCGGAGGGCTGGGATTGCGTCGCTCTGAGCCCCCCTTTTCGGAGGCGGCTTTTCTTATTCAAAACAGGCCCACAATGGGCTTCACAGTGCGCCTCGCCACGGCCCCATCTGACGAGCGGCCATTCATCAGGCCCGCTGGCCTATCAATGACACTGCTCCCATCGGGGCTCCTATAAAATGATGTTTTTTCCCATGAAACATCCGCAAACATTTTGACGGGTTTGGCTTTGCCCGACTGGATTACTGAGTGTCCCCTCGCTCGCTGGCTCGCTCGCCCTCTCCCTCTGCTCCAGCTCGCTTCCTTCCCTCGCTTCCTTGCCTCCCCTTTTCTTTTCGGCTGGTTCTTTCTTTTCCCCTTTTATCCTTTTGCCCTCTCACCCATCGTCTCCTCTCTCTCTCTCTCCTGCTACCCATTCCTTCTCTTCTTCCCTCTCTTCCTCCCTGGGCATCTCTAGCACAGGGGGATCCCCAAATATCAGGACTTTTGGGGGGCGTCTGTGCTGTCCATGGGAAGAGCATGCATTGTGGGTTACTGGAGGAACCCGACATGGATTCCACAGGTTAGTCCTGGTGGGACTTGGGGGGAGACAGTAGGGGGGAGGAACAGGGAAAGGGGGGACTTCGGCAAGAGCTGCAAAAAGTTCAGGCGGGTCATCTTGACAGTGGGATCCCAGGAGTGAAGGAGTGCCCAAGTTTTCGGTCCAGCGCTAAGTGTGTAAGTGGATGCATGGAAGTGTGTGGTGCGTGTAAATGCGTGTGTGCGCGTGCGCGCACGCTGAGCAGCGCGCTTTCACTTGGACATAAAGTTGCATAAAGATGCTCTCTGGCTCGCGGCGAGCTCGAGGTGCTGCTGCTTGCAGGAACTTTGCGAGCCAGCCGCCCCCTCCCGGGCCCCGAGGCTGCCCAGGCTTTGGGCAGGGTAGTGGTCTGCTCAGGATCTGGGGTGAGGGCCGGGAACGCTCCAAAGGCTGGGGGGATGGGGGGAAGCGACCGTGTCTCTCCGCGCGCGGGAGGTGGAGGCTCTTGCTGCAGGAGCCGCGCAGCTGGAGGGAGTGGCGGCGGCGAACCCGGTGGTCCTGGGGCATTTGAAGCTCTGGACTGTGAGAGATGGGAGCCCAGGACTGTAGCCTCCCGGCCGCCAAGAGACAACCCACTAGCAGCTGGCTCCACACCGAGGCTGTAACCTAGTCGGGGGGAAAGCAGAATACAAAGCATCAGTAAAGGCCTGAGTTCTGGCTCTGAGATCTGTGAACTGCCCTCGGTTGGAGGGCTGTGTGGTGGACATCAGGCTCTAGGGTCGCCATGGTTCACAACGGAAGGGAAGACACGGGATCTCTTAAAACGAAAATACCCAGCATCTCCGTGCTGTCTCCAGCCGACTAGTCAGTTTCTATGCCTAGCATCTTTGGGGACCCGCCACACTTCTAAGTCTCAATTACTTTTCCTATGTCCTTTTCATGTAGAAGTTCTCAAAAAGTTTACTCCCTCCCCTAGGCCCAGTCTCTCTACCAAGCCACTCAAATCCCTGCTGGGCCGTGGTTTGGGGGTTTTTTCGGGGGGTGATAGAGGCAACCGGGCTGTTTGGCTGAACCCTGGGAGAATGTGAGGGCATCGAAACGTAGCAACAAGTGCCTGCTGACCTCAGCTGTGCGGTGACTCACATAACTTACTTGCAAGTAAACACCACACACAGCTCTGCCCACTCCACTCCCCCCCCCAGTGGCAAAAAGATGTGTGGTGGGCTAAGCCGTCTAGATGTCTTCCCAGACGTAGTCCTTGTTTCTAGGAGGGAGGTTCCAGGCCTCTCCAGGCCTACATTGCAGACCTGGTGGTGGAGACCTTGGACCCAGGGGTATCAGCTGCATTCTAGGATACTTTTCTGCCTTGGGTTCCCGGGGGTGGCTGTGAGTCCTCAGGGAGTGGTCAAAGCCTGAGCCTCCTACGTCCTGCTTATCTGCGAGCACATGCAGAGGCGATAAAGCGATCTTGCCTGGGTAGGGCACCGGCTGCCCAGATCCTCCGCCCTGCTGTGGTCTTCTCCACACCCCAGTAGTGCTGGTTCGGGAGAGGGAAGAGCAAAGCTTTGCTTCAACATTTTAAAACTCAAGCAAAACCTAAGAACCACAACATTAAAAATGAATGTTTTTAACCAGATTTAACTCATTTATACAGAATTAGTGGCTGAGGATCTTCAAGGGGTCCTTACATGGGACCTTCCTCATGCCCCAAATCAGGCATGTCCTAGCTGGCTTTTAGTCCCTCCACACGACTCGAGTCCTTGCTTGGTGATGTAGAACTGTGGACATGTCCTTTTTTAAATCCCGGATTGTTAGATGTTTGTGGGGGCACTGGCCACCTCCGCCCCAACTGTAAACATCCAAAATGGGTTATGAAACCCGAGTGCTCCCCTCCCCTCTCGTACCTACGAGATATCCCTAGATCGCACTCCTGAACTCAAAATCAAAAGTTTTGGTTAATGGCAGCAATTGAGAAGTCATTCCTGGCGCACCAGGTGACATTTCACATGCAAAACTCCGGACAAGCGAAGTGCGGCGCAGCGAGGTCCGATCCAGGAGCCTTCTTTCGCCTCCCTTCCAGAGAATTAATCCAATTAGTCTTTCTTCTGAGTTTCCCTTGTTATGTAAAAGGTTCATTCCCCTCCCCGGGCGTGCAGAGTCCAGGGCTCCACCGGCCAGTTCGAGTCTGCTCCCCTAGTGTAAGTTTGCGCTCGGCTAGAAACACGAAATCAGTTATTTCATTTTTAACGGGCTCAAACAACAGGCTCACAGCAGTTGCTGGAGCGAAGTCCGGAGCATCCATGTTCAGAGGGGGCCGGCAAGCCGAAGCTACAGTCTTCGTCTTTTAAAAGGAAAATCCCCGCAAAGTACCTCGGGCATGGGAGAACGGTTTTGCAGGGGCCGGGGCTCTAGTGGCCTGCTTTGGGCCCACTTCAGCGTGACCTGCGGAAACTCACCCCTTTGTTCCGCGCACCGAGCTGGTAATATATTCCTTGAGCTTTTCCAAAATACATTACAAGTGTGGGGCCAAGACAATGGTCCCGTCGGGGAAGGCCCCGGAGCCGGCGCGCGCCTCCTAGGTCTTCGGCGCTCTCTGGTTTTTCAACACGACAAAGCAAAGCCCCTCTAGGATGGGACTCTGGCGGCTTCGTCAGGCTCTGCCGAGCTGCTAAGGCAGCTGGTGCGCTCAGGATCCATCGATGTGCGGGTGCCTAGGGACAGTTGGCGCCAGTGCGCTCGATCCACCGGCCTCAAAGTGTGTTCTCAGGCCGGTTTGGCCCCCACTCTCTACGAGGGCCGCTGGAGGTAGCTACTTGTTCGTGGCTGTTCGGTTATGATTCCAGATGTCCCTACACAGATCAGCGCTGTTCAGCTGCTCCTCATTCAGAGAATCGAGAACGAGCAAGGAAAAGTGATAGAATTTTCGGCCACCAAGAACTTGTGCGAAGTGGGGCTGGTACAGGCTGGTCGCCCACGCGTCAGAAGGGTTGTTTCTTGTTAAACGGGATGATTCGGTAGAGAGGAGCATCGCTCCAACTGGAAGCTTCTAACTCTACCCAGTTTCCCCGCACCCCGCGCCTCCAAAACTCAGAACTGGGCCGTCAAAGATTCTCGAATTGGATCTGAATGTCTGGGGCCAATGTCTGGGGCCCAGGAGAAGGAAAACACGGCTATGCAGGGAGGGACCTAGTACTAGGTCCAGCCTAGTTTCATGGGCCTTAAGCTGAGACATCTTGGGGCCTTAGGTTTTTGCTCAAGGGGTAAAGAGCCCCCAGAGAGACAGAGCCCCAGAGACCCTCCTGCTCCCCTCCCCCCAGAAGTTCTGGGGAAAGCAGAAGTAGCCTCCTTGTGCAGCCCAGAGAGCCAATCCTTGGTTCAAAGCAGGATGCAGCAAGAGATGTGAGCCTAGTGCTTGTGCTGGGCCATTCTCACCCTCCCCAGACTGCGTGTGTGCGTGCATGTGTGTGCATGTGTGTGTATGTGTGTGTATGTGTGTATATGTGTGCGTGCGTGCGCTCGTGCGTGTGTGCATGCATGTGTGTGTATGTGTGTGCTACAGTGTGTATGTGTGTATATGTGTGTGCGTGTGTATGTGTGTGCGTGTATATGTGTATGTGTGTATATGTGTGTGTGCGTGTGTGTGTGTGCATGAGTGTGTAACCGGAGAGGTGGACTTGCATGGTCCTACTCTTGCCACCTGCTAGCATCTGAGCTTGGCAACAGAGTAGAGTGGGTGTCTCGTGGTCCCCGGATTCCAGATACCGGCGATTGTAGTCTTGGGCCACACGGCCCCCAGTACACAGGCCTGACTCCACGGGCCTGCGGGCTCGCGGTTATCCCAGGCGGGCCGCGCATAGCGCACTTTCCCAGCGCGGTACCCAGAGACCCGGAAAAGTTAGCCAGGGCTGCTCCGCGGCTCAGGCCTGGGATCTGAACAGCCGCCGCCCCCAACCCCCCTACCCCCAGTGCGTCGCCATGGAGACTGCTGGAAGTTGGTGGTGGAAAACAGACCCGGCGCAAAGCAAAATATTATGAGTGCAGTTGGGGTGACTTCAGGGGGGTGGGGGACCCGAGGGCATGAGCGGCAGCCAGAGGCGGACAACAAAGGGCTGAGAGCAAGCAGGGAGAGTAGTTTGTTTGGGGCCTCCCGGGCGCTGTGTGAGTGCTGGACCGGTCTGCTTCCCAGAGGGGCCAAAGTCTCTAATTTCTCTCCAGCAGCTACACCTTTTCTCAGCCGGCTTGTGCACCCCTGCTCCCACCCCGCCTCTCCGGGTCCTCTTCCAGCCTCCCTCCTGGTCCCGAGTGAGGTGCCAGCTGGGCAGTACGCCCCCCCCTCCAGAGCCACAGGCTAGCCAGTGAAAGGTCCTGGCTTTTCTTCCCCACGAACCGCGGGTCGCCCGGGAGGGATTTTCTCATCCCACTCTTCACATGGAATCTGAAAAGGTGGCTTCCGTGCCTGAGCAGACATCTAGGAGGTGGAAAGGGTGTCCTATCTGACAGTTCCCTACCTCTCACACACATTCCTCATGTGGCCAAAGCCATTCTGGTGCAGCCACTTGTAACTCGACTTTAGATTGTCTCTGCCTGCGAAAAACCCGCAGACAGCACAGACTGGGATTCCCCAACAAGTTAGTCCCTCTCCCAGGTTTGGCTTTACTACGGAGGTCCAGGAAGCAGTATGTTAGCCCTGTCTGAACTATGTTGCACAGTGACTGTCTCCCAAAGCAGTACTAGTCTAAACCACATGGGAATCGCTTGGGAATTTAATGGTCAAGAACTCGTTTTAAAAGACCCTCAATTTCCCTCCTCTGTGTCAGCCTGAGGTGCATTCTTATCGCCTCCCAATTCCCCGCCTCCTGGAAGGGTTTACCAAAAGGCACTAGATTTTACAGGAGCTGTATGTATTCAGTGCCAACAGGGGCTTTTAGATGTTGAAGGCAGCAGCAGAGGGCCTGGCATGTTGGAGAGGAACACACAGCAAGCCAGTGTTCCAAATGTCACTATCAAAGCAAAACCACACTCCAGTTCCTCTCTTGCATCTCAGACTCCCCCAGGACAGTTTGGGCAAAAGAGCCCTTCCCAATTTTTTGAGACTCTGTTGACAAGTCAATAAATATGGGGTAGATATGAAAATATCTGTATCTGAGTATAGCCTACCTGTAATTCCAGCACTCTGGGGGGCATAGTCAAGAGGCCAGCCTGGGCTAAATAGAAAATACTCAACCAGCCATGGATACTTACCTGACATTGTATCAAAAAGAAACAAAATGGCTTTGTTCTAGCTAATACTGTATCGCTCAGTGACATACCTGTGTCAGTATGTCTGATGACACAGCATGCGACACCTACGATACTTTTGTCTGTTGAGTAGCTTCAGGGGCACGGGTGCTCACAAGCTCTGCATGAGGGAGGAGGAGGAGGAGGTGAGTGCTAAGAACGGTGGTCCCTTTCTGCCCCACTGTGGCAAGGCCATGGTTCTAAGACAAGCTGCTGTGTTCTCCATGCTGTCACTGACAAAGATGAGAAGATCTAAAGCGATGACATCACAAACCAGAATACTGGGAGGGCAGAGCTTAGCTTCCCCAGGACCCTGACTGCCCACCGTACATGTTCTACAGGTCTCTTGGGACCCTCTTCGGCTGCCCCTCCAGGGGTCCCGAAACTCTTCAGGACGGAAAAGGTGGGCAAAATCTCTGCCATGGCTTTCACCCCCCCCCCCTTCTCCTCAGAGACTTGTAGCTTGATGAGGGTTTTGGTAGACAGAATGAACTAAAAGATGGATTACTCGGAGGTGTCGGGTGAAAGTAAAGGAGTCCTTTGGGTTTCACTCCGTCTCAGTTAGTTGGGTGGCAGACCCTAGGGACAGCGTCTATGTTCCAAGACAAACTGTGAGTACATTGAGAAGGGCAAGCACTATAGGGGACACAAGGATTGTCTTAGAATTCAGAGTCAAGGGCCACACCAGTTGGCACTGGTGTCAGTGCCACAGGCATGCCCCCATTCGCAGTTTAAACCTCTGCAGAGTGCCTCTGTGGGATGAGTCAGGGGAGGTTCCCACCATCGGTGGCGGAACAGGAAGGCCGGAAGTGAAGGGAGGCTGCTGTCTGTCCCGGCCCACCATCTTGGTTGTCAGCCTCCTAGAGAGTTTTACACCAAAGCGACAGGGTAGGTTCTGGCCTTTAGGTGCATCTCAACCCTCTTGGTGGGAGAAACACGATAGACGGGCATGGAGAATCATGGACTGTTTTCTTTGGATGAGGGAAAGTATTGTGCAGTTGGCTGAGCTCTGCATGGAAGAGGAGTTTAGATAATAGCGATGACTGTACGATAGTGGTGGAACATTGGCTTCAGTCATAGGACAATCTTTCATCCGCTCATTTATTGATTCACATTTCAAGAAAACCGTGTCTCCTGTGTACCTGACACTTTGTTAGACACGGTGCCTAACTGCCTCTCTAGGGCATATATTTGAAACAAGTATATGAATGAATGAAAGTCCAGCAAATGAGAAGCATGAAGGAAACCCCATCTGAACTAATGAAGACAAAGGGTTGCTACCTCCCATGGGTCAGCCCTGGCATAGAAGCTGGGAGCCCCTGGCCTGAAATCTCAACAGTGCCACGTCTCTGTTTTGAGAATGGCAGTGAGACCACAGTGTGGAAGTGATAAGAGAGGGCCTGTTTCCAACACCCAGTAGACTCTGTCACCGCTCGGATGGTGAAATGCATCGTTAGGGCAGTGCCACTACACCCGCAGACAAAGGACTCTGCTCACAAGCTGAAGGTGAGAGCAGCAGGCTAAACGCACAATGGCTCAGACACTGTTCTGCCTGGTGACTTTCTGTGCCCCAGAAGCTGGCTGGGTAAGGTACACGGTTGGTTACACAGAGTCTGCTGCTTTCTGAAAATTCTAAGTGGAAACTTAAAGAAAAGTAAACAAAAAATAAACAAAAGACCCAAATTGAAAATAGCTTTCTTCACCGTAGAGTTATGATTATTTCTCTTTATTGCTGTTAATCTCTTACTGTGTCTAATTTATAAATTAAACTTTAGCATAGGTATGCATATAGAGGGGGGAGAAAAGTCCATGTGGGTGCCGTCTGTGGCTCTGGACTTACGCTGGGGTCTTGGAAGATATCCCTAGTGGATGGGGGAGATGCCTACTGTATCTTTGAAAAATATCTTATTTTGAGACAGGGTCTCAATGTGTAGTCCTCACTGGCTGGCCTTGGACACTCAGAGATCCCCCTGCCTCTGCCTCCTGAGTTCTGGTATTAAAGGTGTACGCTATCAGACCCTGCACTATTAATTGCATTTCAAAATGTACTTTTAATTATTTTTTATTATTCTGGGGAGATGGGGTGTCCATGCACCATAGTGGGCGTGTGAAGTCAGAGGACATTTCTTTGGGTGTTCCTGGTCTCTTTCCATCTTTTATAAGTGTTCTGGGGATTTAACTTAGGTCACCAAACTCACGTGGCTGGCACCTTTACCAACCCAGTCATCTCCTTGCCAGCCCTGAACTATCTTCTGTGTACGCTATTATCCACTCTGTTTTAAGCACCAGCAGTCCATCCAGGAGATAAGGGCAGGATGAGGGGGTGGCAGAGGGTGTTGCAGACAGCCCACAGTAATCAATTGTTTGTCCCTGAGTGCCAGGCAGTCACAAAAACGGTCTCAACTGTTTTTCTTTTATGAAGAAGAAAATGGTGATAGAAAGACTAGCCAGTGAAACACGTACCATTTTAGCCACAGCCAAGAATGCGGTTTCTCCTCCCAAAGGTTATAGGAACCCTTCAAACCATGGAGATAAATTTTAATTTACTGCTGAAAATGGTGGGTTATAAAGAAAGAACCCATGTCTTTACCATGGACAGGAAATGTGCTTTTGTCTCTGGGATCCCTTTGAAGTTCAGTTACCATGGGTTCATCCCTGACAATGCCCTAGCTGCACCTATAGAGACCACAGAAAGAGCGGCCAGGGAACATGAGCTATTAAGCAAGGCGATGACACTTGTGGTCTTTAGGTAACCTAACGAACAGCACATTGCAGGCCTGTTGTCAAACATAGATGCGTGTTAAAATGGGATGTCAGATATATACAACAGGACCTAGTAGGAAGAGTGTGGAATTTAGAGCCTCAGATAGACCAAAGTTTAAATCCATGTCTGTCAGTTTCTAGCTATGGCTAAGTCCTTGTTTGTAAAGCTGGCCCATGCCCAGAGTTACTATGAAAGTCCAATGAGGCCGTGATAATACTTAATTTAGCACATGGCCCCTAGAAACTACTCAGCCAATGCCAGACCCTGATTTTATTAAGCATGCCCTTACACCTATGCTCAGTTCTTGGTGTCTAGTTGGAAAGTGACAGCAGGGTTCCTGGAAAGAGTCTATACTGCCTCAATGAATCTGGATGCTTGCTGGCTGCACACGGCCTCTGCTTCATTTTTCTTTCTTGAGAACAATATGTTTAATGTGAGGAATGGAAGCCAGGCCTCAAGCATGCTCTACCTTGATCTCTGTCCTGGGCCCACTCTGATGTCAGGAGAGCTCCTTCTTTTCAGAGGGGCGTAGGTGAGGAAGACATTTCATCTTCACCTCCATGCATTTCCCATGACATAAAAGGGGTGCTTCGTGGCCTTGTTTGCTGTGATTTCATCCTGGTGTCCCTCAAGCTATAAGGGAAGAGTAAAATGCATCGTTGTAGAGACAACAGCTGCTGACTTGAGTTCAGGCCCTGGGAAAGAGATCTGGGGGATGCTTGGAGGAAATGTGCCCTGGACACCTGTGCAAAGCCCCTCAGAAGCCCCCATACTTTTCTGGTTCTGGAACGAGCCGCCTCTGATCCCCTCTCTTGGTTCCTCTGTTCTGCCTCCTCCTTGCAGACCACACTTGTTTAAAGATAAACCGTTTTATGTGGCTCCCAGGAAACAGTAGGTCTAGTCTTTCAGAGTCATTGTATGAAGGAAAGAAAAGATTGAGTTCTCTTGCCCTTCCTGCAGTGTGTGTGTGTGTGTGTGTGTGATGTATCCCCATGTGTGTGTGTGTGATGTATCCCCGTGTGTGTGTGTGTGTGATGTATCCCCGTGTGTGTGTGTGTGTGTGTGTGTGTGATGTATCCCCGTGTGTGTGTGTGTGTGTGTGTGATGTATCCCTGTGTGTGTGTGTGTGATGTATCCCCATGTGTGTGTGTGTGATGTATCCCCGTGTGTGTGTGTGTGTGTGTGTGTGATGTATCCCCGTGTGTGTGTGTGTGATGTATCCCTGTGTGTGTGTGTGTGTGTGATGTATCCCCGTGTGTGTGTGTGTGTGTGTGATGTATCCCCGTGTGTGTGTGTGTGTGTGATGTATCCCCGTGTGTGTGTGTGTGTGTGATGTATCCCCGTGTGTGTGTGTGATGTATCCCCGTGTGTGTGTGTATGTGTGTGTGTGTGTGTGTATGTGTGTGTGATGTATCCCCGCGTGTGTGTGGAAGGCCTCAGGCGCCCTGCTCTATAACTGTCTCACTTCCTCGAGACAGAGTCTCTCACTGGATCCAGGCTGGAGGTTTACAAGCTGCACAGTCCTCATGTTTCCACCTCACGCTGCAATAGGGTTACAAGCTCATGGGTGGCCACATACATCAGGATTTGAACTCAGTAAGCACTCTTACCTTCTGAGCCATCTCCCCAGCATGCATATACATGCAAAATAATTTACATGTATTATATATTTAATATGGGAACAAAAGTGACCCTTTGTTCTGTTTCTGTCTTTGTAATTCGATTTTTACCCAAATTATGGTTTTTGCTATTAAAACCTAGGGAGTCAGATAGACAAACAGACAGACAGACACAAGAGAGAGAGAGAGAGAGAGAGAGAGAGAGAGAGAGAGAGAGAGAGAGAGAGAAAGATCATAAATAACATAACAGTATGAAATTCAGCCATATGCTGTCATCTGAATTTGGGCCAAATTTAGGCAACCAGGACATCATTAACCGATATTCTTTTGTATTGTATTTGACCATTAGTACAGGAATTCTCTTTTTTATTTTAACTTTTACTTATTTATAGATTTTAAAGTTGTGTATATGAATATTTTGTCTGCATGCATGTAGTCTTTGCATCATGCACATGTTTGGCGCCTGTGGGGGCCAGAAGAGGGCGCCAGAGCTATGACACTGGACTTACAGGCAGCTGTGAGTCACCGTGTGGTACTGGGAATGGAACCTGGGTCCTCTGTGAGAGCAGCCAGTGCTTTTAACAGATGAGCCATATCTCCAGACCTAGGAGCAGGAATTCTTTAAACCGTGTGCCTGGGTTCTGCTTTTGTGGTTTTTAGTCCTCCATAAAACCCCCAAGTATAACCTGCTTGTGCACAACCAATAATTAGTGAGCACAGGATCTAGAAACACTGGCTTATGTTGTGATCATTCTCATTTAAAGGCACAAGGAAGTTCCGGGGACAGTTTGCAACAGTGAGGTTAGTTAACGCCTTGCTTAGGTCTGCTAACCACGCCGCATTGTTGAGATGCAGCCTAAGTGAGACTGCCGAGTCAGCAGGTATTTACTTCATATGAGTAGAAAATTACCTCTTCACTGATGCCCTGAGACCATCATGGTGGGAAAAATGCAACATCAGTCCATGCAAGTGCCTGAATCTTTGAGCTGACTCCGAACAAGGTCATTCAAATGGAGATTAGTAGCTACTAATTACACATTCAAGCTAGCATCTGATTTTGAGGCCAAATGCATCTTGTTGAGAAAAGTGTGTCAATTCATCTTAAGTCTTACAGATGCTTCTGTAAAACCATGTGCTTTGCATTAGATGTTGGAAGGAGGATGTGTTTCCTTGGATGTTAGAATCACAGAATTTATAATTTCAAAAGTGGTTACTTCTTTTGAGTTCTGTATTATCTTTTTTTCAGGAGCATTAGGCTAAATGTGGAGTGTTATGCACTCAGCCTGTTCATAGCTTAAGTGCTGAATCTAAATGTTCACAAGGAAGCCAAGTTCCTCTGAAGCAATTAGGATTTCATAGAGCTTCATAACTGGACACATTACAAACTCAAACTTCCTAATTATGGAATTGATTGATGGGCATTTCCCTGTCTACATTGTGAGTTCAGCTTTGCTGCAGTGATCTAGGCTGAGGAAGAGTCGGTGTCTGCTTAAATTCCTTTGCTCCACAGGAAAAGGAAAAGAAAACCAGATTAGATCATTCCATACTGTCCTTAGGTGATGAGTATTTGGGGCGAAATTTCTGTCTCTAAGAGTTTTGCTTCTTCACCCTTCTGTCAAGCACAAACCACAAAACAATTTCTCCAGAGAGCATGACTTGGCATCATAGAATGTGCACACATCTGGCTGAGAAAGTTTTGGAAGCTCATGAGGAAGGACTGCAGAGGGCTTGGAGCCCTCAGCTGGACACTGAGCCCTGGAGAATTGCAAGGATGCTTTCTAGCAGAGCAGTGTAGTGGCTTCTGCAAGAGGCTCCTTCATCATTGAACTTTCATTTCCAACTCAGTGGGCAGAGTGTGTGAGGTTGCTGTGGTTTGGCGGACACCCTTTCCTCTCATCAGAGCTCATTCATTTGGAAGTCTGAAAACCTTGCTGTGGTTGAAGGAATGACTTCCCCGCCTCTCTGGGGCTGTCAGGTCCCAGGCTTCGGGGCATTCTCATCCCTGGCTGCCCCACAGGCACAGCTGTCTGCATAGACTTCTCTCTGAGCACCCAGGGAGCCCTGGGCAGCATCTGCCACACTTGCAGGGCAGAGCTCAGGGCAGGAGGGAGGCTTGGTCAAGACACACTGTGGAGTCTGGGATCTATTCAAATTCCTGGCACTGAGATTCCTAAAGAGAGGAGGACTCCGTGTGAGTGTATAGGGACCTCTGTAGGTACAGAGGAGGGCCATATGAAAGGAGGAGAGAGAGGGAAGAGAGGGAGGGAAGGAGAGGAGGGGGAAGAGGAGGCAAGAAAGCAGCTAGGTTGAAACCATCCTGGCAACTGATTACAAGGCGACTAGATATTTTCAAAAGTGCCGGTTTCCTCTTATTCAAGCAAGCCTCTTTTTGAAACTGGATAGGGAGTGAAAAATTTTCCCAACACCATGTTAGGTACATATACATAATACTTCACTTAGTGATCATATTGAACTCATGGCGTTATTTATCCCCATTTCACAGATGAAACCACTGAGATTCAGAGGATCTAGGTGATACACCTAGGCCTAATCACCGCTGTCCAGACAGCATCCTGACATGGCTTCCCTGACTCCAAAGCCAACTGCATCCTTTACCCACTAAAACCTATAAGTGGAAGGAAGACTTTGATGTGCACTTTTTAACTCAGGGCCTTCACTGTAGAGTCTTTGGAGGTCAACTCTTTCCAAGTCCTTGTTGGAAGGGAGGAGCTGATATTGCACTTCTTGGGTGTTATACCACAGGGACCTGGCCGCTCATGGGCACTGTGACCCAGTGCTGGCAGGAAGCAGCTGAGGACACCAGTGGTCCCTCCTGACGGCACCCTAGCATGCATGCAGCGGGCCTGCATCTCGGATCACTGTTGGAGCTCATAGCTGGGTCAGTAGCTCCCTCTCTGCCTTGGTGAATTTGGCATCTTACATCCATCATTCAGGGCTTCGTGCCTGTTTACGTTAGACAAGCTTTCATGTGAAAGGGGTTCAATATAAAAACCTTGCTGTGTTACATGTGTGATTGCATGACGGGCAGTGTGGGCTCTGCATGCCTTAGGGTGGCGACAGTGGGCTTCACCCTGAGAGCACGTGTGAGCCTGCTGAAGAAGGGTGCTGAGGGGCTCCCCTGGGACTTGCCATGCTGCGAATGATGAACAAACAGTGTGGTTCACTTTTTCCTGGCAGTGATTTGAGACACCCTTCGCCCCCAGGACCCTATAGAAGCCAGTTAAGCTGAAGTATATGCCTTTTCTCTGTGTTTGCCTGTCATGATGCTACCTCATGAGCCTGTGGCCTGGCACAGGCGTCCTTCCGTTGGACACTTGGTAAAGCCAGGCTTCAGAGGCTCCATTCACGTGCGTTGACTAACACAGCAAGTGAGGATCCAATGCTGTGACACTGAAGCGACACTGCCTTCTTTAAAGGATCTATTTAGTTATTACTTATGTGTGTGAGGCCTGGGTGTTTATGTTTATGTTGCATGAAAGACCCTGGTATCACAGGCTGTTGTGAGCTGCCCCGTGTGTGCAGGGAACTGAACTCTGTTCTCTGGAGGAGTAGCCATGTTTCTGCGAATCAGGGTACATGCTTGCCTGTTAACAATGGCTCTCACCAGGGGTGGGGGCTGCTGGTTTCCCCACAACAGAGTTCCAGCCTCCTCATTCTGTCCACAGTGTTTTCACCTGCATGGATGTAAAGGGAAGGTGCTGTCCTTGCAGGCGTTGACTTGAACCGTCTTCCCTTGGTCCCGTGCCTTCCGGCGCTCGTTGCTGCCTGTGTTGTGCCTGCACAGTGAGTGTACCTGCCAGAGAGTCGAGCACATTCACAGCCAAGAGGAATTTACTTAACACCACAGGACAGGGCCCTTGGCTTTTTCTGCTGAGACACTCGGCGTGAGACCTCCTGGAGTCAAGTTCTGAATACTTAAACAACAAATGAACCCCTACTCTCTTGAGCACCTACTATGTGCCAGGCACGCTGCTGGTGCTGTCATGTCTTCCCTTCCCTTCCTGTTGTTCTTGTGGTCTGCTCTCCTGTCAGGGAGGGGCAGGGGAGTGGGGCACAGCCATCTCTTAGGGGCGCAGATGATTTCTCCTGTCTGTCATAACCACCTCAGGGCAGATGGCTTTCATAGGAGGGAAGTCAAGGCCCAGGAAATTCCCTAATTTGTCTGTAGTTACAGGCTTTACTTCATCGATTGCAAGGGAAGGGTTGCTTCCCTGGTGTTGAAGGCTGTGCTGTTTTCAGAGTACAAAGTGATCCAAGGACCAAACAGAGAAGATGCCAGCAGGGAGCTAAAAGGGGGTACCTCAGCTGGGCTTGCCATAAAGATCACCACAGCAAAGCCCTTTCTATGCCTCATTCTACCTAATGCTCTCTCACTCAGGCTCCAGGAGGTTTTGGGATATGATGCCCATTCTTCTGGTGAAGAAACTAAGTTTCAAGGATGTTGTGGACTTGCTTACCAGTGGTCACAGACAGGGTAAGAAAGTCCGACTTGAATTTAGTAGTTTGGCTCTTAGCTGCTACATTGTCACAAACACAAAAAAGAGAGGAGAAGGAAAGAAGAAGGAAGACAGACAGGGAGGAAGGGAAACAGGAGGGAGGGGAGGGAGGGGGGATGGGAGGGTAGAGGAGGGAGGGTAAGGAGGAGAGAGGAGGCAGGGAGGGAGGAGGGAGGAGGCAGGGAGGGAGGCAGGGAGGGAGGAGCTGCAGGCAGAAGCCAGCACGGGGAGTTATTGCTGCCCCTGGGTAGTTTTGTCAGCCCTTGCTCAGAGCTGGTGCTGTGCACCGCTTTCCTGCACTTGCTGTCTTAAGTCTCAGGCGATACAGGGGACACCCGTGATTAGGGAAGTTCATTTGCCTCCAGTCCTTGAACCAGGAAGGAGGTGGTAAGACTAGAACTCATTTATAGCCACCAACTCATAGTCCTGTCCTGGGCAGGGGTGTCCACTAATGACTCAACAGAAACAAGGGTGCTGGGGTCTCGGTAAAACGGGCATGAACTTTGAACGGACGCTGGGCATGCGTGACCCAGGGATGGGTATGGAGAAGAGAGAGCCACAGGAGAACCCTCTGTGATGGAGTGTTGACGGCTTCCTGGGGACACATCCCGTCTGTGGACACATGGACTGTAGCCTGGGCAGTAATGAACAAAGACAAAGGAGAAGTAGTTTCTAGAAGGGATGGTGCTGTGGGCAGACAGGAGTCTCCTTCCAGCATTGAAAACCATGACGTCTATGGTGGATGAGCAGGAAAAAAGGAAGGAAGCATTCTGCCCAGGAGAAGGATCTGTTTGTGGGTGGCCTGTCTCAGAAGTTGGGTTGAAATCTGCTTTGGGCTTATGGCCTGGGGTTTCAGAGCAATGAGCGTCATCTAGTAGAAAGGCAGAGAAATAATCTAGACATATTTAAAAAAAACCATTCAAAGACTGCTAAGGATCTGATGTTCTATGCTTTTTAACAATGTTGTAATGATAGACGCTGCTGATGTTGGGTAGTGACCCCCAGAAATGTGGGAGGTGATGAAATTCCTACAGGCTGGCTCTGTGGTTGTTTAACCCGCATGCATTCTGTTTATAGAGCCCTGCTCTGGCCTTTATCCCCTACAGGAGTCAGAGCAGGGCTCCTTCTCCTCTCTACTCTCAACACATTCTTTGAGTTGGTAACATCCTGGGAATGGAAGAGGGTTCCTTGTTAATTCTTGTACCATGCAAATAAAGACTTAGTGAGTCTCTGTGCCTGCTTTAGACTTGTGAATATTGAGATTTCCTGAATGGAAGCAAATACAATGCATGGTCACTGTTTGGTTAGCCAGAGTCAGGTTCAGTCCCGCCCTGGGCTATACCAGTCACGTGACCTTGGGCAGGCTAGTGCCACGTAGAACTATACTAGCCCTGTGACTGTGGACAGGTCAGTGCCACAGAGATAAAAAGTTACACTCAGAGTCTACATCTCAGTAGAATGTTCTTAGCTCTACTTGGAGTTCTCGGCATGGATAGTGACGGTGTGAACACCAATGTGGGATTTTCAACAGCACCCTCTCTCCTTTACCCAGCCCTCCCTCCCTCCCTCCCTTCCTCCCTCCCTCCCCACATCTGTGCTGGGACAGCAACCCCATGGGTATCCATGGCAAAGGACAGTTATGAATGATCCAGCACAAAATCGGAACTTAAAGCATTATGAGGCTTTGGTCTTTTGTTTGTCTGCAGTTTTATTTGGGAGGGGCAGGTGACAGTTGCACGTGTTGAGAGTAAACTGTAGATGACATCCTGTCTTACTGTCAGTGGTTGGACGTGCCTGGTAGACTGGTATGGTTGGTTTCTTTTCATGGTGATTGTGAAGTCTCAATTGGCCTTAGTAGAGCTCTCAATATTAAACGTGCCCAGTATAGCTAGTACCTGCCACAGTTACCCTCCTTGACTGCCTCCTTCTCCAAGCCTCCCTTCTAAGGTGGTGTTTAGGCAGCGCCAGATGGAGATGCTGACAGGTGCTTTGCCTATACCCCACCCTACACAAAAAACGCTGGAAGATTCCCAACCAGCTGCTGAACAAAAGCCAGACTCGTCGCCAGGACCCATTGCAGGGTCAGGCTCAGATGTATGGGGTCACAGTACCTTATACTGCCAGATGGGCAGGTTCTGTACCTACGTGCAAAAGGGACACCCAACCGTGTGAACAGTTACTGCCAAGGTACCTGTTAACTATTTTTATATTTATTTCTTTTTTAAAATTAATTTATCTTTTACATTCCAGTTCCCCCTCCCTCCTCTTCTCCTGCTCCCCCTTTCCTCCCAACTCCACCTTCCATCTGCTCCAAGGAGAGGGTAAGGCCTCCCCTAGGAAGTCTACAAAGTCTGTCCCATCATCTTATTGAGGCAGAACCAAGGCACCTCCCCACCCCACACTCCTGTGCCTAGGCTGGGCATGGTATCTCCACATAGAATGGGCTCCACTAAGTCATTTTTTGCATCAGAGTTAGGTCTTGGACCCACTGCCAGTGGCCTCATATATTGTCCCAGGCACACCATTGTCACCCACATTAAGTGAGTCTAGTTCAGTCTTATGCAGGTTCCCCATCTGTCAGACCTGAGTCAGTGATCTCTCACTAGCTGGGGTCAGCCGATTCTGTGCATTTTCCCATCATGGTCTTGACTCCTTTGTTCACATTATCACTCTTCCCTCAGTTGATTGTTCCAGGAGGTTGGCCCATTGGTTAGTTGTGGATTTCTGCATCTGCTTCCATCTGTTTCTGGAAGAGGGTTCTAGCTTCTTTGGTGTTATGGATTGTAGGCTGGGTATCTTTGCTTTATGTCTGGTATCCACTTATGAGTGAGTACATACTACATTTGTCTTTCTGGGTCTGGGTTACCTCATTCAGGATTTTTTTAGTTCTATCCATTTGCCTGCAAATTTTAGGATGTCATTGTTTATTACCACTGAGTTTAGTACTCCATTGTGGAGTACTCCGTTTTCAGTTGAGGAGCATCTAGGTTGTTTCCAAGATCTGGCTATTACGAATAGCGTTGCTATGAATATAGTTGAGCAAATGTCCTTGTGGTGTGAATGTGTCTCCCTTGGGTATATGCCCAAAAGGGGTATTGCAGGGTCTTGCAGTGGGATGATCCCTGATTTTCTGAGGAATCGCCATACTGATTTCCACAGTGGCTGTACAACTTTGCACGCCCACCAGCAGTGGAGGAGTGTTCCTCTTTCTCCACATCCTCTCCAGCATAAGCTGTCATCAGTGTTTTTGATCTTAGCCATTCTGATCAGTGTAAGATGGAATCTCAGAGTAGTTTTGATTTGCATTTCCCTGATGACAAAGTATCCTGGCCAACTACTCAATTAGATGAAACCCAGTCCCAGTACTGGAAGCTTCATTTGGTGACAAAAGATGGCCAGTTAGGACTCTTGTCTCCCCCAGTACTTGGTGATTTCATTTAGATCACCTTTATATATGTGTGTATTTTAGGAAATTTCTACTGTATTAGGTTTACATACTCCTTCCAATGCTCCTTAATTTGAGCTGTATTTCCCCATATTTCCTCCCTCAAACCCCTTTCCTCTCCACACTTGATTTTCCTATTCCAGCCCCTCCAAATCCATCCTTCCTTTTCCTATCAAGGTCTCTGTCTGCACTAGTCCCTTATTCTATACCCTCCCTCTTGTTCTACAATTGCAGCTTGGTTATCATTGGCATAACAAGCTAGTATCCATATATAAGCAAATACATACAATGTTTGTCTCTTTCTGGGTCTGACTTACCACATACAGGATGACTCTTTTCTAGTTCTATCCATTTGCCCGCAAATTTCATGATGCCATTTTTAACAGCTGAGTAATATTCCATTTTATAAATGCACATTTTCTTTATCCATTCTTCAGTTGAGGAACATCTAGGTTGTTTCCAATTTCTGGATATTACGAATAGAACAGCAATGAACATGGTTGAACAAGTGTCTTTGTGGTAGGTTGAAGCATCCTTTGGGTACATGCCCAAGAGTGGTATAGCTGGGTTTTGAGATAGATTGATTCCCATCTTCCTGAGGAACCACCACACTGATTTCCACAGTGGCTGTACAAGTTTACACTCCCACCTTCAGTGAATGAATTCCTGTTACTCCACATGAGAGGACAACTTCAAGAATTGGTTCCTTCTGTCACATGAGCCCTGGGAACTGAACTGGGGTCCTCAGGCTTTGCAGCAGGTCCTGTCTCAATGGCCAGACCCCTGTCAGTTTCTTGAGTGTGTTCTTCTGCCTGCCTCAGGGTCTGGAGTTACTCCTCCAGGGTCTCCCTCCTCCCTCTCTGCTGTGTTCACACGTCTTCTCCCCTTCCCTGTGCCTTGTAAACTCTTAGCTGTCACCTTAGTGTCACCTCCTCCAAGAAGGTTCCGGACTCCTAGGATAGGTCGTTTTTTTTCATTCCCTATGGCACAGCGGTTACATCTTTTATTGTGTGATTATCTACAGTTGAGCTAAAACTCCAGCCTTCTGTGGAGATGCTGTCTGTGGTGTGTAGCTCCGACAGGCACACGGTGCTCTAGAGTGGGCTAGCAGGTGAGCAGGGGTGTGGACGAGTGTAAATTCCTCCACAGGCTCCCTTTTGGAGCCCGTGTGGCTCAAGCCACCCTCAGACAGCTGCAGAGAGCGTTCAGGTGGCTTCTTAGAACACTGGGATAAATGTGAAGTTCTCCCGTCCACCACCAAGTCCCTGCCTGCGCCAGCCCTTCCTGGCTTCCCGACGTCCTTCCGTTCCACCTCCTTCCCCATCTCAGTGGCGGTCTGGATGCCCCCACTCTCCAATCCCACTCCCACCTTGGGCCTCTGCCTTCCTTCGTCACCTCCTCAGACCCGCAGTTAGTGTCCCTGCTACACACCGCAGCACCCCAGGCCCGCCTTATCCCACTCTGTGGCTCTTACTCGTCACGTGCAATGCTGCAGAGTCATCTCGTTTGTCTGTTTGGGCCTGTCTCCACCTTGGGACACAGGTCCTCTCATGCAGGACTTTGTTGGTTTGTCCTTCACCAGATCTTTAGCCTCTCACAGAGCAGGCACCATAGCAACGTCTGGTGAACCTGGGAAGGATAAAGGTAAACAAGGGTGGGGCTGTACCTCAAGGACAGCCCCTTCCTGGATGGAACCCAGGGACCCCTGGGCTAGGGCCTGTGGTGTTGCCATGGTAACCACTGACCTGAAGAGCCCTTTGGAGAGGCCACAGCTGCTGCCTCCTAGGGTCCAAATTCTCCTGTGTCACCACCGATGTGGAGCCAGGGAAGAGAAAAGAGAGACTGGGAGAGAACCATCAAGAGGAGAGCGTGTCCTGGTGCGGGAGGTGACAGACACAGGCCCTGGCAACGCCAAGCCTCTGGTAATGACCTGCACTCTGGGGACGGGACCCAGACAGGTCCTCCTTGGCAGTCGTCTGTGTGGCATAGCAACCCTTTTATGTAGTGTTTCTAAGGTTGTGGGTTCCTAAACTAAGCCCCAGCACAGTGTCCTGAAAGACCGCCTATACAGAGAGCATGAATAACACCTTCTATTAAAAACCCAGTGACACTTTCTGTCAGGAAGCCTTTTCTCAGGTGTTGCATAAGCCATTCCTTGTCACCAGTTCCCTCGAAACAGAGTTCTGCGCTTCCTATGAATGCTCCCACTGGCAGGCCTGGCTGCTCCAGCTGCCTGCACACTTCCTGGCCTTTGCAAACTGTTCTAAGGCACCCCCACCACACACACACACACACACACACACACACACACACACACACCTGTCCTTCCTACCAGGTGGGTCATAGGTTGACGAGCTCTTCACCTTTCCCAGAACCCACCTGGCCTTTCACTGCCCTGTGCTGTCTCTGACCACACCACCTTGCCTACAATGCCTTACCTTCCTCCCTGCTTTGCCTGACTGGTGGTGAACCCTTGAGGGATCAGCCGGACTGGCTTGTCTATGAGGCAGCCAGGCTGACATGGAAACTGTCTTCCCTCAGGGGTCTCTTCTTCATACACGCACTGCTTGTTCATGAGGCCATGTGCCACTAACCGGAATACACGAAGTTCGACAGACCCAACTCCACCCAGACACCACCCGCCAGAGCTTCATCACCTGGCTTCTCCTGTCTGCCTTAGCTTCCGTCCAGCAAGTCAGAGTCAGTGCACCCTGTCGTGGTATCTCTGAGGAGGAGAGAAGAGGCAGGTGGCAGATTAGCTGGTATGTGGTGACCACTCGGTCACTGCTCCAGTTCACATGCCCACTGGCTGTCTGGACTGTCTCTCCTCACTGTGCTCCTGGATTCTGAGAGATGGCACTTCCCTGTTTGCCTATGACCCATGAGACCAAATAGGTTAAGTGCTTTGCTATTTCTTGCCAGATTCTTTTGTAGGGCATCTTTGGAGAACCCTGGGAGGCAGGGATTCAGGAACCTGGGAGCCACGCCAATACCACATAGCTGGCGAATGCTGAGGCTGGGACTTCAACTCAGTTCCCTACCAAGACCTTCCATTTTCCCGTTCGCCTTGTACGGGCTCTATCACCCCCAGGGCTCCATGTTTGCCTCCTGAACCTTAAGCCGAACATGACGCTGCCTCTTTCTGACTCCTCAAGGAACAAGCCCCCTTCTGACTTCATCTCTGCCCAAATTCCTCTTCTTCTGAGACCTCTTCTGATAGAAGGTCTCCCTGTCTGTCACCCCAGTGCTGCCGCCGTTTTCTTCATTAGTCATCCCTGCCTGCCAGCTGCTTACCTAACTATCCTTAGCTCTCGGGGACAAGGTATTGAATAGGGCAAATAAGGGTGAGGAAAATGAACTATAGGAAACAAATAAATAGGCCTTGAGAACGCTTAGGCTCTGGTGGAATAACGTCTGTTAGAGTTACAGGAGGGTCCCTTGGCAGTTGTCTGTAAATGAAGGGGTAGACTGGAGATCTCAGGGCCCGTGAGCGTGCTCTGCATCTGCAAGCCTTGCCCAGTGTTGGGCTGTCGATGGCTGTTTCAGTCAGCTCCCCAGTATACCAACATGTGTTTGTGAAGCAGAAGTCTAAGTCTGGCTGCTGGGACATGTCGCCTCCTGGACATGGCAGCTTCCTACTTCTCCCTCAGCCACCTAGGAAACCCAGCACCGTATGTGGTTCTGCTCAACTGCACCCTGTGAAATGGAGAAAAGTCCCGGAAATCAGGGTTTCCCAGCCCTAGAACCTGGAGAGGCATGGAGGTCTGCCTGTCAGCCAAGCTGGCTTAGCTCCTGGGAAGTGAAGTCAGGGGCAGCTTCCTCCCAGCCGTGAGCCCAGGTGAGGGGGGTGGTCCACGCCCGTAGCCCGCACTCATGGATGTCCTCACATCCTGTGCAACACTTGCCATCAGCTCGGGTTTCCACCACAGGAAGTCAAGTGTGAGTGAAAAGCTGCTTCCTCCATCCCGGAACATCGGCAGAGTTTCATTTCACAGGTGGCCTGCTCTATAGCTGGCTCTTCAGGTTCCTGGATCTAGAAACAGAAATATCGAAACACGGTGAGACCATTATTCTGAGGTTTAACTTAGACCAATACTTGACAGTGCCTCCTTGAGTGACACTTTCCACATGGTAGGTGCTTCTTATTGTCAGTGGGGGAAGGAAGGTATCCTACCATGTTTATTAAGTGTGTGCAGCATTTCTGGGACCAGGCTTAGTAAGCGACTGGGCTCAAGAAGGAAAACAGAAGTTGGGAGTGGCGGTATGTGCTGGATCCCAGCACATGGGAGGCGGGAGGACTGAACGGTAGAGGCCAGCCTGAGCTACATCTTGTCCAGAACAAGAGAGGAGACTGGAGAGATGAATCAACAGTTAAGAGCACTCGCTGCTCTTTCAGAGGGCCCTGGTTTGGTTCCCAGCACACACATGGTCAGCCATCAGTAACTCTAATTCCACTGGATCTGACTTCTGAGGGCACCAGGCACACATGATACATACGTGCAGGGAAAACATTCATACAATAAAATAAACCTAAAACTTTTAAAGTTGGGGAATGGAAATTAAAGGGTCCTCCCCTCAAGAGTCCAGGAATAACATCTGCCTTGCTCTTAGGTGGTCACAGAAGCTAGGGGCCAGTCTTAGGCATGGTTTTGTTCTTCGTAGATTCCCTCTAGTACAGCTTCTTACATAAAAAGGGGCTTGTTGGGTTTTGCCTTTTCTAAGTTGGGAAAAGGCCTTTGATGTGTTGTGCTTCTCATAGCCTCCAAGATGGAGAAGATTAGGGAGTCCTGCAGCTGTGTGGACAGATCTACTTATAATCCACACACCCATTGACATCTTACGGCAGTAACGTAGCATGTATTGAGGCGAGGCTGGGCACTGCATACTTGATTCCAATGGAGAGTCTGCAGAAAGAACCAAATGAACGCCATTCCTGAGATGTTTTAGCTCTGAACTGAAGTGCCTGCCACACGTGACAAAGGCTGACAAAGAAATAGGCAAGAGGATTTAGCAAAAATTGTCGTGTGTAGGTAGAGCTTTCGCGAAAGTTCTGACACAAGTCGCGTTGTGCTTGAGGCTGCCGCACTGGCACTGTCTGGGTCCACGTGGGATGCAGGAGAAGGAGGCTCAGCCCACACTTGGAATACCGAGGCTACGACCTGTGGATGCTGGTCCTGACCTCCACTGGCACGGCGACTTTGACAAGTCGTCTAACCTCTCTAAGTTTTAGCTTTTATACCTCAAAAATGCTCATCTCTCTTTCTCTGCCCCCTTCCTTCCTCTCTGCAGTATGGATGTGGCGCCAGAGGTTCCCCACCTTAAGTTTTGAGGTACTATCTCTCATCAAATCTGGAGTTCACTGATTGGGTCCCAGGGCTCTTCCTTTCTTTGGTCGCCAGCGCTGGGATGACAGGCATGCCGTCAGGCCGTCACATCCAGCTTCTTTGGGTGTGGGCGTTAGGAGTCTGAACTTAGGGCTTTCTCAGCAAAGCACCTCAGCCACAGAACTGTCTCCCCAGCCCTAAAACATGCCCCTTCACAGCACAGTTCATAGGGTTGTCATGACGGTTCATACTTGAACAGTGTGGAGCACAGTACAGCACAGACATTCAGGGCAGGCTGGTCGTTGTTACTGGATCACCTATGCTACTCAGGTAGATGAACAGAGGCCTCATTGAAATTTACTATGTCTGTCATTCTGGCTGAGAGTGACAAGCCTCGGATGGCCCCATCAACCCAGTCTGGACTGCAAGCCTCTTGGAAGCAGGGGCTCTCCAAGTGTTCACTCCACAGTCTGTACCCATTGAGTTGACTCTGTTTGCTGGCTGTTCACAAGGACACTGCTTGAGTAGAAGAAGTTTCAAACCCTGAATAGCAACAAAACAGGAGGTATCTCTTCCATGAAATACCTAAAACAAGTGGGAGCCTTGGACCAGAAAATAAAGACGTGATGATTGTTTTCCAATCTCTGCCCAGCATCAGAGAGGCTGGACTTATTTTGAGTGTTCCCTGGAACAGAGAGGATGGAGAACAGCCTGGCAACAGTCTCACTGTGTCTTGGGGTCAGAGGGAGCCATGCGTGTGCAACGGTAGGCAGAAAACTTGATGTCTCTCACATTCCTCTTTTCATGGCCTTTTACTGTCCCCTGTCCTCGGACTTTCATCCATCCCTGGTGCTGGGACTGAGCCATAGCAGAACAGGAGAGGACAGTTCTTGCCTGACTTGTGATGTGGTGGCCAGGGGCTGTGCCATTCGGGTCCACTGGTATGGAGGACAAGTTCCTCTCTAATGTTGCTAAGCTTTCCAGGACACCTCTTATTGCATGGGGTTCTTAACATTGGACCAGGCCCTTCCAGTATTAACTGACTTGGGTATAATCCAGTAAGCAACAACAAGACTCTCCCTTGGCTCCTAGTCTCTCATGAACAGAAGAAGGAAGGACATGTGTGTGCCTCCGTGAACATGATAGTAGCCATGTAGTATGTGTCCTTATCAGGGAAGGACCCAGAACAATAACACTGTGCTCTCTCTCTCTCTCTCTCTCTCTGTGTGTGTGTGTGTGAGAGAGAGTGTGTGTAGGTGTGAGTGTGTGTGAATATTCATGTGTGTACATATGAATATTGTGTGTGTGTGTGTGTGTGTGTGTGTGTTGTACATTCCTACAGAGAGCAGAGGATATCTTTAAGTGCCACTCCTCAGGCACTGACTACCTAGTTTTTGAGACAGGGTGTCACTGTCTTTTCTTGAAGGTCACAGAGTAAATGAGGCTGTCTTGTCAGCAAGTCCCCGAGATCTGGCATCTCTGCCTCCCCCGTGCCAGGATTATAAGCGTGTGCCACCTCTCTGAGCTCGGGTCCTAGTGCTTGACTTACTGAGTCTTATCCCAGCTCTAGACACTGCCTGTGGTAGTGCAGTTTGATGGGGAGGCGCCATCATGGTCAGCCATGGACCCTTCAGGGAACTGTGTCAGGGTTAGAAGTGAGGCAAACATGCAGGAGAAGGCTGGGAAGGGCTCTGGAGACCCATTTGCTTTGGGATGTAATGTTTAACAAGCACCCACCTTGCGCATCCCAGCTTTGAAATGTTACCAGCTTCCGGCTTCTCCGCCGTGCCTTTGAGCCGTGTGTTCCATGATCTCAGCTTCTGCTCTCCTCAGGATTGCTCGGAAACACCAGATTTCCATATCCTCTCAACAAGCTGCCCTTTGTGCCTCTCCTTGGATATCTTCCCCCGACTTGCTTGCAGTTTTGGAAGCAGCTTTTAAAAGAACAGTCAGTCTGGTCATCACCATAAACAGAACAAACCCCAGCCCCTCTCCCTGAAGCTTGCTCTCACGTGGGTTCATGTCGTGGAGCGAGCTCACCTGCCCAGCTTCTTCACACAGCCTGGGGACCTAAGGCTCTCACTACAGAGTTGACATCAGTGAGCCTTCCTCTGAGTCCTAGCTGCTTTCTAGGAAAAGTAGAGACTAAAATCCTTGCTTTGAGTGCAGTTTTGAGAATTGGATAACAGAAAGGACTTGATAAGATAGGTCATGCCAGCTCCCACATTATGGAGGCCAGGGATGGTGGGGTGTGCCTGCAATCCTAGCAAGAGGTGCTGAGGCAGGAGCATCGCCAGCATGAGTTACATAGTGACTCCAAGAATAAAGCGGGCTGTATTTTGACACCATCTCGACGGAAAGGAAAAGAAGACGAAGAAAGCAGAAAGAGTATTTAAAACCAAATGGCCATGAGTGCAGCCAGTCCTGGCCTAGAGTCAATATGCATCCCCCAGAATTGCCACATTCTGTAAAATCAACTATAAAGAACACGAGGTTCACTGGGAAAATGATGTCTAAGATGCAAGGCTCAGAAACAGTCACTGATACAATATATAGCATAACTATAATAAAAACAGTAGCACAGCTTGACACAGCTTGACCACTAAGCACGTGCAAATGCAAAGGCCTGGAGATGGCTTCTGGATGGCAAACTGACTTCCGGGAGTTATTGTAAGCGCTAGCAGGTGGGTGGCACAGGCAGAGGGGGCTTGCTTTGCCAATCGGGGTAACTGGTGGATGTCTGAGGTAACTGGTGGATGTCTGAGGTAACTGGTGGATGTCTGAGGTAACTGGTGGATGTCTGAGGTAACTGGTGGATGTCTGAGGTAACTGGTGGATGTCTGAGGTAACTGGTGGATGTTTGAGGTAACTGGTGGATGTCTGAGGTAACTGGTGGATGTCTGAGGTAACTGGTGGATGTCTGAGGTGAGAGCTTTTGTGTATTCTTCTGGATTCTGTTCAGCTGTTGCAGTTTTCTTCCTGCATCTAACTGTTGTTATGGAAGAAAGAGCCCAAGGAAACAATGTGGCACCATGCTTAACTCTTCCTTTGCATCAGACCACAGTTGTGTTCAAACGAGGCAGTTGATTGGGTGTAGCTGATGTTCTTGAATGATTGGATAAGCAGGGGCTTTCTAGAGAATGGAATAAGCTATGCCATATTATGAAAACTAGACCCTTAATTAACTTTTGGAATTAGATAGAAAGCCATAGTCCTTTAGATTTTAAAAGTGCTATGATCTCTCTTCTCACTATACTTGGAAGAGTCCCCTTTGGGGATCACCTGACAAAGGAGGTGTCTGCCAGGTTCCCTGACTGCCTCCACTTCAGCCAGACTCCCTGGGTTCTGTTTGTATTTGAAGAGAAGACTTTTCAACTCGCAGATAAGTTTGCAAAGTATGAGCAGGTGATCAAACTACGGTTTACAAACCACTTCTCAGGAATGTGTGCTCTTTGTAAAGAAAGATGGTCTTTGGTTGGTAGTACTGGGTTTCAAATGTTCCAGAATTAGTAGATTTTGACCAAGAAATCTTCAAGTGAGTCTTCAAATGGCTGTGTTGCCTCCAAGCTACTGGGCGAATTCAGCAGCAGTAGTATAACAGAGCTACGTGGACAGTCCACTTCTGTTCCAGCCTGACCTGTAGGAAAGCTCATGGTCATGTTTGTTATGCTCCTGCCTCCTGTAAACAGCAGCTCTGTGATTGATTGATTGATCCTTATTTTTTCTTCTGTAGAGAGCTGGATTGAAAGATGTCTCAGTGAAAGCGAGAACAAACGCTATCCCAGCCACACATCTCTGGGGAATGTGTCTAATGATGAAAGTAAGTGCTTGACTCTCATTCTTCTGTAACATACTGGATGAGGCCAGGGGCCTGGTGGGACTGGTAGCACTTCTGGTTTGCTAGGCTAGGGCTAACCTTCTGGAGCAAGGGCGCTCCACCAGGAATGTTCTGTAGAGAGAGTGGAATCCAGTCAGAACAAAGCCTTGTCTGCTCTTTACAATCTGCTTCCACAGTGAACCTCCCAAGCTGGTTCCACACAGTCCCATCAGAGTGACGCTGGGATTGTGCCAATGAGAGCCTGAAGGGGTCTGTACCCAGTGCTGATGCAGCTGGGCTGCAGGTTTATGGCTCTAAAACAAATGCGTGCCCTTGCTATTGGAAAGTCGAAATGTCTTCTGGACCTTAACTAGGAACTGGAGTTAATTGCAAGATGTACCTTGTGCTGTGACAGGCCTCCTGAGTGTCTTAGAGTTAAGGACTTGTATGGTCACCATCAGCGCTAAAAGGGGGTGCAGTCCAGTATATCACACTTACCAATCACAAGTAGCTTTCTCCTTTGGGTGTGGTGCTGTCCAAGCTCAGTTTTTCTCTAAGCCTAAGCTGGGACCGCCCATGACCAGCCCCCAGGACACTCCTTAAACGTGCGCTCTTTATTATGCTGAGGTAGTTTCCTCTGATTCCTAATCCTCTGGGTGGTTTTTTTATTGTAAAGTTTTTAATTTCATCAAGTGTTTTCTTCTGTGTCAGCTAATACGAACATATGCTTTTTCTTCTGTTATGTTAATGTGGTATATTAATTACATTGATCTTTGCACTCAAATGATTGATCTAGCTTTGATCAGTGCTCTGTATTCTGTTTGCCAGTGTTTTGTTGAGTGTGTTTGCATCAATACTCACAAGAGATGCTGGTCTGTAGGTTTCTTTTTCTTATAGTGAGTCTGTCTGGATTTGGTGCCCTGGTGGGATGGCTTTGAGTTTGGAACTGTGCCTGCCTCTTCCGTTTTTATGGGTTTTAGGAAGATTGGTGCGGTGAACATTCCTGTGTCTTTGGCGGACTCAGGCACTCATCTCTGCGGGTTTGTCACGGGGCGAATGTATATTTAGCCTCAGTAGATTTGTGGCAGAGGCTTCTGGTGGCTCTCTTCCCTGCCAGCCTGTGTTGTACCCATTGGTTTTCATCCTAATTGTTCACACAAGAACATGTTGTGATCACTGTGGTTTCAATTAGCGTTTCTTAGATACCTAGTTTGTATTACCATATGCTTACTCTCCCACAGGCTGCTCATGTCTTCTGCCTGAGTGTTTTAATTTTAAATCGTGTTGTCTTTCTCCACCCTATCTAGGGGGATTTGCCCGGTAAAAGTAGTGTTAATACCTTTTCCATTTGTGGCTTGCCTTTCCATTCTGTGTGTGTGCACATGTCTGTGCATGTACATATACAAAATTTCATAGGTGCACATGTATGCGTGGAGGCCAGAAGTCAACCTCTGGTGATTTGAAGCAGCTGTCCACCCTGTTTTTTGAGACAGGGTCTCTCATTGGCTTAGAACTCGCATGAGAAGGCTAGGCTGATTGGGCGGCAGGCCCAGAGACCCTCCTCTCTTCACCTCTCCATCACTGGGATTACAAGTGCTTTCCCTTTCCTGGCTTTTCTCATGGATTCTGGAACTCAAGTTTGTCTTCATGCTTGCAAGGCAAGAATTTCATTGGCTGAATCTTCTCCCCACTCTCCTTTCCATTCTCTTAATGTCAATTTTGGATGACTTGAACTTCTTAGTTGTTGGTTTTCTTTAGCATTTATTTATTTTGCGTATAAGTAGTTGGGGGTAGGTCATGCACGCTGTGGCACATGGTGGAGGCCTGAGAACAATTTTCAAGAGTTATCTTTCTCCAGGTGGGTCCCAGGGATGGAACAAGTGCCTTATTCCGTGAGCCATCAATAAAATGGAGATTTTCCCATCTAGTCCGGGTCCCACTGGATCTGGTTTTTTTCTCCATCCTTCAGGTCCCACAGCTGTTTAATGAAATAATCATTCAGCGACTTAATATATATTTATAATTGTTTAGCCAATGGCTTAGGCTTCTTACTGGCTAGCTCTCTGTCAATTATTAACTCATAACTGTTAATATGTGTATCTCCACATGGGCTTATCTCTTACCGGAGAATGCCCAAGCGTCCTTCCTTCCATGGCATCTGTCCTTCGTCTTTCTTTTCTTCTGTCTCTGTGTTTGGAATTCCTGCCTAGCTAAATCCTGCATGTCCATTGCCAAAAAAGCTTTACTCACCAACTATGAAAGCTATGAAAGCACAGCGGCCATCAGCGCAGCCCCAGAAATTCCCAGTTGTAATGAAGCCCAAACTACCAATGGTTTTCTCTTACAGTTAGCACTTTCTGAGTTGAGGAAATTTGTTTGCCTCAACATCCTGAAGATTTGTTGTTACATGGAATTGTATTGTTTTACCTTTACATCAACTGTCCATCTGGAATTTCTGCATGTAAGTGGAAGGAGAAGTCAAAGTTCTTTATTAATTAGAAATTTTCAACAGACAGAGGTCCATTTCTGGAGAAGACTGTCCTCTGCCCACTGACAGGGTTCCTCCATTAGGAACTGAAGTAAATGTGTGCCTGAATCGGGTCTGCAGAGTTCTATTCTACACTGTCTGTCTGTCTGTCTTGTGCTGTCACCACAGTCACTGTTACTGCCCCTGTATAGGTTGTGGCATCTGCTAACAAAGACCTCATGACATTTTCCTTTGATTTTTGTTTCTTTGAGGACAGGTCTCGCAGCTCAGGCAAGGCCAGTCTGGAACCCAGTGTGTGGCCCAGGCTGGTCTCACTTCCGGGCCTCCTGGGTCCAGGCTGTCTCACTTCCGGGCCTCCTGTGGCTGCCTCTGCAGTATTCAGTTTGCCCACAGGCATGGCCTGCCCTCCCCTTTTTCTTCTTTACCATTATTTTGGATAATCTACATTCTTACAAGTCCAAATAGACTTTAGTATCAGCTGGTGATTTTTTACATCTAGGAAAAAACCCTACTAAGATAAAAAGAATAGGATTTTATTAAATCTATTAAAATGGTGAAGATCATCTTTCCAGACGACAGACTGCTTGCAACAACTGTCTCTAAATCCAGATAAAGGAAATCATGCCTTTTCCGACCTCCTCAGGGCACCAGCTCCTGTGTGCTGCATAGATGTATATGCAGGCATACACAGATACATATAAAATAAAGATAAATAAATACATTTCTTAAAAGTTTGGGAAACCAGCCAGGCATGATGGCACACACCTTTAAGCCCAGCACTCGGGAAGCAGAGGCAGGCGGATCTCTGTGAGTTTGAGGTCAGCCTGGAGGAGCAAGGGCATCCTTGTCTTGCCCCTGGCGTAACTCTTGGGAGTTTTCAGTGAGTCTCTACGAAAGGAATTCTCTGTGGCTAGATTTGTGTATCTTCTCTCGGATGGGGAAGACCTCTTCTTTCCCAAGGATGCCAAGATGTTTTACTCAATGAATGTTGGATTTCATCAAAAATCTTTCCTATCTCCACTGCAGTGATCACGTTTCCTTTCTTCCATTAACATTGTGAATTAATTGGTTATTACATTTTTGCATTCCTTGAATAAACCACATTTGGCCAGGAGTTCCACCTTTTTGAGGCAACATTTATGTGTTTCATTGACTATGTTTTGTTAGAGATTGACCTTTATGTTGGTGACACTTACTGCTCTGTGATTTTTAGTACTTGTGTTGTCCTTATCAGGAGTCTCTGTGAGACTTGTGGAGGCCTCATCAGGGAGTGGGAAGCTTCCATTTCCCATTTGTTTTGGAAAGCTCGTAAGAGACCGGCTTCCTTCTTAATATTTGGGAGAATTCAACATAGATGAAGTCTTCTGGGTTTTCCTTTGAGGAGGGTGTTCAGCTTCAGATTAAATTATCTTTTTTTTAATGAGTAGTATTTGTTTCCAAAGAAGATAGTTCGAGAATTTAGATTAAAAAACACTGCATTGTGGTACATGAGAGGGAAGACCAGTACAAACTTAGCTGAGTGGATCAGTGCTGGCCCCAAACACAGGGACTTCACAAACATCAAGTGCGATTCAAAGTTCCCAGGAAGCAGCAGTGCCGACACCCAAAAGGAGAGACCCCTCCACTGAAGGCCATGCCAGTGCCACGGTGGCAAAAGGACATTGCCATGGGAAGAGACCACCTGCAGACAGAGATGTGGGGAGAAACAGGATGGTTTGAAGTCGCGTTCTTATTCCAGAACCGCTCCATCTCTTCCTTGGCTGTGGTTCCCAAAGGAGTAGCATTTCTGAGACAGCTGAGAATTAAGGTGGGCTCGGAGGCAATGAAGGCCAACATGTCTCAGCAAGAGCACAGACATCTCGGCTTCCAGCCTGCAGATTAAATATCTTATATGGGTATAAATTATTCATCTTTCTTATTATTACTTTCAACAAATGTTTTTAAAAAACTGCATTATTTGCCCCATGCTTAGACACTGCTGTCTCTCCCCATCCTTAGACACTGCTGTCTCTCCCCATCCTTAGACACTGCTGTCTCTGCCCATCCTTAGACACTGCCGTCTCTCCCCATCCTTAGACACTGCTGTCTCTCCCCATCCTTAGACACTGCTGTCTCTCCCCATCCTTAGACACTGCCGTCTCTCCCCATCCTTAGACACTGCCGTCTCTGTCCATCCTTAGACACTGCCGTCTCTATCCATCCTTAGACACTGCCATCTCTCCCCATCCTTAGACACTACTGTCTCTGCTAAGGCTGTTCTCTTGGTTCTGAAACAAGTGTGTTTAAGTCTCCAGTTGATTGATCATTTCTAGTTTTCTTGATTGCTATATCCTCTTATCAATGTCATCATCATCATCATCAAACATTTCTACCTTATCACCACTATTTTGCCTTGATATTTTGGCACAGCTACACCAGCTTCCTTCTGGGTTGTTATGGTATATTTTTATCTTCGTTTTTTTCTGATTTTGATGAATTCAGTATGAAGGTTTTTGGTGCTGGTATGGAACCCAGGGTGGCACACATGCTGGGCACACTCTTTGCTAATGAGCTCCTCCTCTGGCTCCATGATAAAGGTTGTTTTCTTCTGTGTGGTGCTGGGAGTCAGTCCAAGAGCTGCGTGTGAACTGGGCAAGCCCTCTACCACCTAGCTGTCCTGAGGCTACTTTTTCCCTACACCCTTAGAAACTGTCATTGATAATCTTCACCTTATTGAAGATTTTCTCTTCATTTTGTTGGTGGTATTATCAACATACTCAGTGTTGTATTTCTTTTCCATTTGAACCATGTGTCTTATTCCTTTGTTTTTAGTGTTTTGGGGGGTGCAGAAGTTTATGGACTGCTTGTTTATATGTTTTCCTCAGCTCATTTTCAAGTGGACATTCTCTTAGAGAGGAAACCTTGGTCTGGGGAGACGGCTCCATGGTCCAAGTGCTCTGCTGTACAAGCCTAAGAGTTGACCTGAGTTTGACCCCAGCACTTATGTCAAGAGTGGTGTGGCGACAGGAGTCTATAATCCCTGTGCCCTGTGTTGTCGGGCAGAGACAGGACTGCCCCAGGGCTCCCTGGGCAAGAGATCCTGTCTCAGAAGATACATGGAGAGTGGTTGAGGAGGTCAACCACTGTCAACCTCAGGCCATGACACACATGTGCACGCAACCACATAACCCTGTATACACACACACACACACACACACACACACACACACACACACAGAGGGAGGGAGGGAGAGACAGAGACAGAGACAGAGACAGAGAGAGGGAGAGAGAGAGAGGCAGAGAGAGACAGAGAGACAGAGAGAGACAGAGAGACAGAGAGAGAGAGACAGAGAGAGAGGAGAGAGAGAGAGACAGAGAGAGACAGAGAGAGAGAGAGAGAGACAGAGAGAGACAGAGAGAGAGAGAGAGAGAGAGAGAGAGAGAGAGAGAGAGAGAGAGAGAGAGAGAGAGAGAGAGAGAGAGAGAGAGAGGAAATTTTGGGGATTGCAAGTGTCTGGCGGCTTCTTTTCACTTCACGTTCAGCACAAGAGAACTGTGAATTGAGTCCAGTGACCTCATTCCGATTCTCACTTGAGTGTGTTTGCTCTAAATATGTCTGACACCCCCCAAGACCTGATATTGTTGTTTTAAGTGGTTAGTACTTGTTTTGTTGATTTTCATATTTACTCTCCAAGAGTTCTCTATTTCTGTCAGGACTTGGGATCATTCTTCACGTTTTCATGAAGAGCTCCTTTTCCTGCCTCTTGCAGTTTAGTGCAGGGTGGTATGTGCTGTGTCTGTGTTGGGTGTCTTTATCAGCCTGTATAGGTGAAGGCTATTTTTGCTGGATATAAAATTTTAGGTTGGTGAGCAATTTGGACTTTTTATTTTCTTTTCAACACATTTATATTGACATTTCAATTATCTTCTGTTTTTGTTTGTTTGTTTGTTTTGTTTTGTTTTTTGAGACAGGGTTTCTCTGTAGCTTTGGAGCCTGTCCTGGAACTCACTCTGTAGACCAGGCTGGCCTCCAACTCACAGAGATCTGCCTGTCTCTGCCTCCTGAGCGCTGAGCTTCAATTATTTTCTAAGTACATAAAAAAAAATCTCTTGAGTGTAAGTCTACAGAGTAATCGTCATTTCCTTGAATGCAGTGTGCTGTACTCTTGCTGCTGTTAAATTTATTTCTGGCCTTCTGTTTTCAGCGGCATAACGATAGTCCCACACATGGGACTTGAGTGTATTTCTTCTTTGTGAGGAGCAGTGTTTCTCCATTTATTGCTTGCCAGCAGATTTGAAGACTTCTTAGTCCTTGTCTTTCAGATCTACTGTCTGCCCCTGCTCCTCCCCTGCTAATCTGGAGCTCTGGGCACTTTAGCCTAGTCCTTCCAACAGCACATCTTATGCTTCCCGTTGGCTCTGGTTTGTCTGTCTTCCTTCCAGCACTTTCCGGCCTGTCACTTTGCAGTTACCATGGTGGCCATTTTAAAAACATGGGTTCTGGCGATTGATCTCAGATCCTTGTACCTGTAATCATGTGCTTCACCTGCTGAGCTGCCTCCCAGGCCCTCAACTGTCATGCTTTAAATTGTGTCTAGTCTGCTGCAGAGACGGTAAAGGGGTGGGAGGAGGGAAGCCATGAGCTTGTTTGTGACCTGCATTGCTTTATGCAGTGAGACTGAACAAGCAGCTTGCCTTCTTCCAGCCCAGTCTTCGGCAGGTGTTTTCTTACTGAGGTTTGACCTCTCAGATCACTATAGCTTGTGTCAAGCTGACATAACACTAGCTAACACAAGGCTGAAGCTCACATTTCCTGGCCTGTTTGCCATGCTTCTTTTTTTGGGGGGAGGGCAGGGTTTCTCTGTGTAGCCCTGGCTGTTGGAACTCATCTGTAGACTGTGCTGGCTTTGAACTCACAGAGATCCTCCTGCCTCTACCTCCAGAGTGCTGGGATTAAAAACATGTGCCACCACATTTTCTTAATTAGTGATTGATGTGGAAGAGCCCAACCCATTGTGGGTAGGAGCACCCCTGGACTGGTGGTCCTGGATTCTGTGAGGAAGAGGCCTGAGCAAACCACAAGGAGCAAGCCAGGAGGCAGCACCCTCCATGGCCTCTGTGTGAGCTCCTGCTCCAGGTCCCTCCATGGCCTCTGCGTGAGCTCCTGCTCCAGGCTCCTCCTTGCTTTATTTCCTGCCCTGACTGCCTTCAAGATGAACTGTGGTATGGGAGCTTAAGCAGAATGAACACTTTCTTCCCCAACTTCCTTTTGGTTGTGGTGCTTCATCATAGCAATTGTAACCCTAACTAAGATGCCCCGGTCATGGGATGACTGGAATTTCAAAGAAGGAATAGCAAATTTGACGGCTAAGGGCCACTGAAGCACTGGCTTCAGGTAAGGCCCATGGAGATGGTGGTTTTGGGCTAGGATGGAATATCTGGGCATGTGGCTTAGAGCCCAGAGGTTTCCCCTTGGGGTGCAGGTTTGAAAAGAGGAAGTGCAGTCTGTGTTAGTCATGGGGGGAACTGGAGGGACTTGGGTGATAAGATGACTCCAAGGAGCAGGAGATCAATGGGATTCTTCCAAACTCGTTTCTCAGTCTCTGGGAACTAGAGCATGTACAGCTTAACACAGATGTTCCCAAGTCCTCTAAGCCTCAGACTGCTATTTCCCTGGTACCTAAACTTCAAAAGAACTCTAGCCTCCAGCCTGTATCTCATTAGGAGTCACAGTCTTCCCTTTGGGCCCTAGTACTATCAGCTCTGCTGCACATACTCGATGCTCCTTGTGCCTATGGGGAAGGAGTCTTTCCCCTTGAATGGTCCACACTGGGCCTTGCTCCCCCCCCTCCTAGTTTCTGATGCTGCCTCTCTTGTCCGCCCTCTCACCTTGCCCCAAGGTTGGAGTCTTCTTTACCTATCAACCCTCCTAACTCACTATGGTGGCAGGTGACAGAGTATATTCATAGCACGAGCAAGGGAAAGACTTGAACTGTGCAGTATGACAGCATAGGAAGCCCAGGGTGTTGGTGGGTCACAAGGTGCTGTGACTCACCGCTGTTCTATTGAAATAGCACCCTTTCAAGGTTACGTAAGCGAAAACCTCCTCTCTTTCTCCACTCAGCTCACTCAGTGTGTCTTGGTTTATTATCCAATTTGGGATCATGTAACTTCATAAAAGGGATTCCAGAGAATAGAAAATGTTGTTAAATCTTCTTTGAAATTCCTAACAGGAAAAAAAGATGAGAAGACTGCTGAGCTTTACCCGCTGGGGAGAAGACTGGGTGAGGGGAGGTAGGCTTGTCTCCCAGACCTGCTTTGTAAATCACTCATGCTGTGGGAGAAAGATCCCTGAAAGTGGCAGAGAGAGTCCAGGTAGTTGCCAGGCTAGAGAATGCCTTAGAATCAGAAACAAGGGATGTCTCTTACAGGGACATCTCCATAATCTGCTTTTATAGCCATTACCACCAACACCACCAGCAAGATCACCACCACCACCATCACCAACATCATCACCACCAACATCATCAACATCATCACCACCAAAATCATCACCAATATCATCACCACCACCATCACCAAAATCATCACCAACATCATCACCACCACCATCATCACCACCACCAACATCATCACCAACATCACCACCACCACCATCATCACCAATATCACCACCAACATAATCACCAACATTATCACCACCACCACCATCACCACCACCATCACCAATGTTATCACCACCAATATCATCACCACCATCACCACCATCACCATCACCACCATCACCACCACCATCATCACCAACATCACCACCATCAGCACACCCATCACCATCATGATTATCATTGTTTGTGGTAATAGGGATAGAACCCAGGGCATGCATGCTAGGCAAGTGCTCTACTGTCAGGTCACATCCCCAGCCTCTGACTGCTTTTGCAGACTGGAATTGCCTTCCTGTGGTGTCAGCAGCAGCTTTAGTGCAGGACCACAAGGCTGCTAGCTTGCCGATGAGGTGCCAGTATATAGTGACTTAAGATGCCCTACACATGTCTTCCTTCCAGGCCTCATTTCTGTTCTCACATCAAGGGTTTCCCAGTTTGACTTTGGGATCCCTTCTGTCTGTCTGCCTTCTCCAGCCCACCCCTCTGAGTGTGGGAAGGAGAGTGTTCCCTCCTCTGTGCTCTGATCTCCGGCCAGGGCCCTCTACTCTTCTCAGTTACCCATGGCCATGCTTGATCAAGAAAAGCCGGGATCCCGGAGCCCGGAGCCCGGAGCCCAGAGCTCGGTGCCTGGAGCCTGGTGCCTGGGACCGAAGGTGAAGGAAGAACTTGCTGAAGCACGGAGAAGGGAGTGAGGCGAACAGCCTGGGGAGCTGGACCCAGGTCAGGTCTCAGGTTAGAGAACCCTGAACTACTTAGCTGTTTGAGGAGATTCTTCCTTTAGATGATGCCTCCTCGTGGTCATGTCATTTCTTCAGTTTTAATTAGAGTGCTTTAAATAGCTAACGCACTCGCACAGTTTAAAGCCAAAGCGCTCTAAGGGGCCCTTATGTGGAAGTCCTGCCCCTCCTCATTTCTTCTGCCTCCTGCCTTAGCTCCTCAGTAGTGCTCACTTTACTCATTCTCCTTTGTTTTTGTTCTGTAAATTATACTTACCTATTTATTTAGTGGAGATCGGAGGACAGCTTTCAGGGTCAGGTCTCTGCTTTCACCACGTGGATCCTGGAGTTAGAATTCATTGTCAGGCTTGGCTGCTGCAAGTGCCTTTATCTACTGAACCATCTCACCACCCCACTTTTATTCATTTTAAAAATACATTTTCCAGTATTTCTTAAGGCAAATGAGAAATGTGAACAAATGCTCTCCACCACTGCCTTTCCTCTCACACAATCGCCAGTACATTCATGCACACATTCATGCACTCATTCATGCACACATTCATGCACACATTCATGCACACATTCATGCACACATTCATGCACACATTCATGCACTCATTCATGCACACATCCATGCACACATTCATGCACACATTCATGCACACGTCCATGCACACATTTCATGCACTCATTCATGCACACATCCATGCACACATTCATGCACACATCCATGCACTCATTCATGCACACATTCATGCACTCATTCATGCACACATTCATGCACACATTCATGCACACATTCATGCACTCATTCATGCACACATTCATGCACACATTCATGCACTCATTCATGCACACGTTCATGCACACGTTCATGCACACGTCCATGCACACATTCATGCACACATCCATGCACACATTCATGCACACATTCATGCACTCATTCATGCACACATTCATGCACACATTCATGCACACATTCATGCACTCATTCATGCACACATTCATGCACACATTCATGCACACATTCATGCACTCATTCATGCACACATTCATGCACTCATTCATGCACTCATTCATGCACACATTCATGCACACATTCATGCACACATTCTGTACACACAATCTGTGCACACATTCTGTGCACTCAATCTGTGCACACATTCATGCACACATTCACGCACACATTCTGTGCACTCATTCTGTGCACACATTCATGCACTCATTCATGCACACATTCATGCACACATTCATGCACACATTCATGCACTCATTCATGCACACATTCATGCACACATTCATGCACTCATTCTGTGCACACATTCATGCACACATTCATGCACACATTCATGCACTCATTCTGTGCACACATTCAGCGTACATTCTGTGCACACATTCATGCACACATTCATGCACACATTCATGCACTCATTCATGCACTCATTCATGCACACATTCATGCACACATTCATGCACACATTCATGCACTCATTCTGTGCACACATTCAGCGCACACATTCATGCACACATTCTATGCACACATTCTGTGCACACGTGCTGAACTGAAATTTGATGTGTTCATTTCTGGATCAGCCTAGGAGTGCTCTGTGTTGGCAAGACAGAAGTCACCAGGCACAATGGCACTCACCTATAAGGCTGTTGCTTGGGAGGTAGATACAACATGATCAGGCATTCAAGGCCATCCTTGTCTATATAATGAGGCTAGCCTAAGCTAAATGAACCCTGCCACAAAAGTGGGGAGGAAAGAAAGAAGGAAGGAAGGGGCAGGAATGGAGGGAAATAAGATGGAGGACATTCTCCTCCTTCTGTTTTTTCTTTTTTATTTTCTTTTTAGCAGCTGCATAGTACTCCAGGGTGAGGATGCACCATCATTTAGCTAATCACACAGACACTGTGTCACTTCCAAGCTTGCCATCACAGGTAACTGTAATAAACGGCCCTGAATTTGCATCGTTCCTGTGAGTCTGGGTGTGGCCCAGATGCGAGGCTGCTACTGAAAGGACATCTGAGGCTTCCACAGAGTATCACATGACCCTCCACACAAGATGAACTAGTCTGCACCCCGTCAGAGCCAGCAGGCCAGCTTCTCATAGCCTCATGGCAGCTCTGTGGTTTTCGTGTGGATTTCTACCCACCTGATAAGTGCCTCACACAATCCTAGTGTTCTCTTTCCATTGATGATGGCAGACCATTTGTTCAGTATAGTTGGTTGCTTTTACTCTTTTACCCTTTGGGGGTCCTGCCCCCAGCTCCCAAATAAATCACATGGGAGGTTATTCTTACTTATAAATGCCGGCCTTAACTTGGCTTGTTTATAGCCAGCGTTTCTTAAATTATTCCTTCTACTTTTCACTTCTGGGCTTTTATCTTTATCCCATGTACCTTCCTTTATTTCTTACTCCATGGCTTGCTGTGTAGCTAGTTCTCCTTCTCTCGCTCCTCTATCCCCCCCCCAAATTTCTCCTCCTATTTATTTTCTCTGCCTGCCAACCCCGCCTATCCCTCTCCTGCCTTTCTATTGGCTGGTCAGCTCTTTATTAGACCAATCAGGTATTTTAGACAGGCAAAGTAACACAGCTTCACAGAGTTAAACAAATGCAACATAAAAGAATGCAACACACCTTTGCAACCTTAAACGTTCCACAGCATAAAACAATGTAACACATCTTAAAGGTTCCACAGAATAAAGCAATGTAACACACCTTAAAATAATATTCCACAACAGCTCAGCTTTGGAGCTTTTGTGTTTCCTCACATGAGAAACAATGATCCCCACTTTATAATAAAAGTACTGAATATCAGAGTATTGAAAGAGAAGTCATTTATTTTACAACCTTGCAAAGTGAGGCTTAGCCTACAGAAAAGGCAAAACATGTTTGGTGTGCCAATTTGGCACAATAATGGTATTTATAGGTGTAAGTGCATTTCCTCCCCCTTGGGTTACATTGGCTGAGGACTTCAGGGAGGCAGACTCTTTCCCTTCACCTAAACTCCCCATCCTCCCGGACCTTCGGATCTCCTCCCTTTTCTGATTTGGGGGATTTGTCCTTTAGCAAATTGTCTGTAGGAAAGGTAAAAAGTGTCCAGGTGCCAGTTAGTAGCTGGGGAAGACAGGGGTCTAGTGCCTGCCGTTATCTGACGGATGTGTTTTAAGCCCCCTCAGACTGAAAATGGACTATAATGACTAATTTCTGACTCCCACCAACCATGCATGCTTTGCCCCTTTCCTTCTGGACTCTGGGTCTTCTCCTCCTGGATTTATGGAGCCTGCTTCTGTGGTGGCAGATGCACCCTATGAGTCTCACAACTGCAGTTTTCCCAAGTGAAGCCATTGTCTTTGAAAATTACGGCACATGTTCTACTCCATCACATAGAAAGGTTGGGATTTTTTTGTAGTGAAACTGTGTCAATTGTTCTTATACAGCTTTTGGGGTTCACATCTGAGTTAGACGGACCCCTCTTTAGACAGAGGCTCTGGAGGAATTCACCCAGAGGAAGGGAGGAAACAAGTATGTCACTCCTCAGAGCAATGCTGCCAACACCACTGTTTTGTCTGGAACCCAACTCTGTTCCCACAGGGAGAAGGACTTGATGCCAAAGGTTGTTGCCACTGTCAAGAGCCTGGGTGTTACACACCCTGTTCATCAGTGGAGGTTCTTATGAAGGTGGTGAGTTAGGGGAAATGAACCATTTGCCAACTGCCTGTCCCTAACAGGCAAGGCTGGCCAGGTGTGGGCAGGCCAACACAATAAAAGGAAATGGAATTAGAACTTGGAAGTGAAACTCAAGACTTGCATAAACTTGAACTCTTTTGAGTTGAAGAGGTAATTAATTAATTTAGAGACTTTCTCCCACTACATTAAACTTTTTGAATCAGCTTCAAGGCAGGAAATATTCTAGAACAGGTACCTGGATATGGCAAATTTAATCAGCACAGGGGATGAGCCACTAGGGAGAAACAATGGGTGGGAGCTATGTTATTTAACCCTGCAGACCATCACTGCAGGCCAGAAAGAAAGCTGGGCTCATGCATGTTTGAGTTTGGAGGCTTTGACAATAGTAAGGTCCAATCATTGTCTTCACCAATAGCCACGTGACCTTAGACAAATAGCTATACGTCTCTGAGCCTCCTTTTCTTCCTCTGGAGAGGAGTAAATGCTAATAATTTGCTCTGGTGTTGATGCACGTTGAACACCATAGATGCTGTATTTGGTGTTATGTGTGTGTGAACTTGTTCGCTCTCTAAGGCAGCTGTGAGAGCTACACAGCTTCATGAAGAGCGTAGCACATTCTGGGCGTGCGACTCGTCTCCCATGTGTGGCCTTCATGTGCTGTTGTTACTCTGTGTGCTTTCTGAAGCCAGAGGGAAGGGCGCGGCCTTCAGTCTGCTATTTCTCAAATCATGTCTTCATTGCACGGGTACTGTTGAGCCTTTGCAGTGTGTTGGTGTGGGATGTTGCCAGATCCATGCCCTCCTGAGCTTGCAGCCCAGCAAGGTAGCTGTCTATTGAAGGCTGTGTCATCCCTGAATTTCAGTTGGATACTTCATGACCAAAGCCATAGTATGTAGAGGAGGTCTAGGGAGGGGATTAGGACATGAGCATGGGAGTCCCCGAGACTGAGTGCCATTGTAAGAGAGGCCCCAGAAAGCTTCTTGTCCATTCTGCCATGGGAGAGACAGTGCAGCATCCTCCAAACCGCTGCTATGAGTCGGGAGGAGATCCCTCACCAGATATGGAATCTTTCTGCGCCTTGATCCGTCTTGGACTTCTCAACGTCCAGGAGTGTGCAAAGGACATTTTGTTGTTTATAAGCCATCTAGTCTACAGTATTTTGTTACAGAAGCCAGAATTGGCTACGACACTCATGGAGTAGTAATCATACTGTGATGGCATGCACACTGTACTGTGGTAGCATGAACACTGTATGTGATAGCATGCACACTGTATGTGATAGCATGCACACTGTACTGTGATAGCATGCACACTGTACTCTGATAACATGCACACTGTACTGTGATAGCATGCACACTGTACTCTGGTAGCATGCACACTGTACTCTGGTCACATGCACACTGTAGCTGTGATAGCATGCACACTGTATGTGATAGCATGCACACTGTATGTGATAGCATGCACACTGTACTCTGATAGCATGTACACTGTACTCTGGTCACATGCACACTGTAGTGTGATAGCATGCACACTGTATGTGATAGCATGCACACTGTACTCTGATAGCATGTACACTGTACTCTGATAGTATGCACACTGTATGTGGTAGCATGCACACTGTATGTGATAGCATGCACACTGTACTCTGGTAGCTTGCACACCATAGCAGGGTGGGTCAGGGCCCTGTGTGCTTGGTGCTCTCTGGTCTCTACAGATGAAGTTGGCTCACATGATACAACGTTCAGAGCCAGGTTGAGCCTAGAGGTGTAGAGTAAAGGCTCCAGGAATCCCCCTGCCCTGATGGTGTACCTTGTGAGATGGGTCTTACCTGACCTCGGCCCTTCAGCTTAGTCAACTGCAGCGGTGCTGGGCAGCGCCAGTTTTCCTAAACTTTCCAGAGGTGCTGGGCAGCGCCAGCTCCTAGGTCCCCATCATCAACAGCTGCTCCATCTCCTTAAACATGCTTTGCTGCATGCTTTGGGTCGGTGACCCCTTTAGATGCCAGCCATAGAGTCCTGGACCCGACCTCCACTATGCCTGCCTGCAACTCGAACTTTTTTAGCTGATATTTTTAATTGAAAATAGATTTTTATACAGTATATTCTGATCATGGTTTCCCCTTTCCAACTCTTCCCAGATCCACCCCACTCTCCACCCACCCAAATCCACACCCTTTCTTTCTCTCTCTTATTAGAATACACACAGGCATCTAAAAATAAGATAAAATAGAAACAAACCAGGATAGACAAACAGGAAGAAAGAAGAGCCAAAGGAAAAAAAAAACAAGAAACACATTCAGACACTGAGACACACATTTGTATATAAACAAAACCCATAAAAACAATAGGAAAATAATATATAAGCAAAATATCTACAAGGCAAAACCAAAACCAAACAAAACAAAAATCTCTAAAAATACCACTGAGTTCATTTTGTGTTGGCCATCTACTGCTGGACGTGGTGCTCAACCTTAAGCATGGTGTGTATACCCAGTGAGACTCTGCTGCAGATAACAAGCTTTCCTTTTTCAGCTGGTAAGTTGAGCTCAAGAGAGCAGATGGTGTGTCTGCTCTTCTCGGCTTTTACACCGGGTACAGAGCTGAGCTGTAGATGACACTCGGTACATATTTGGTGAGTTGGGAAGACGAATTAGGACTGATAGTTACAAACAGTGAGGGTCAGGCCTGGGGGTGCCACCCTTGATGGAAGGAGGCCAGGCATTCAGAGTTGGGCAAAGGCGCACAGCTGGTCCAGAGGCAGGAGGAGCTCGGAGGCAGAAGATGCCTGTTTAGAGATGAGATCAAAGGCCCATCCTGGCTTTGGGTGGAACAGTTCTCGCCTGGACATCGACAGCAGCCACCATCACAAGTACTAGTCCACATTTGCCAACCGTTTGGACCATGAGAGTTGTCTACCCCCGAAAAACTTTGTATACATAACAACCTCTCAGCTGTTTGGTGGACTCACATGTCACAGCCTGTGGGATGGGATGTATGGAGGTTAGCACCAATGCCTTCTCAAATAATGTTAGTGTCACTTTGGTATTCTTTAAAAAACATAGCTAGCTTTTTAAGTATTTTTGTTTTATATGTACATAAGCATGTTTGTCTGTGCACCATTCATTTGGCTGGTGTCTGCAGTTTCAGGTGTCCTGAAATTGGAGTTGTAAGTCACCATGTGGGTGCCGGGGAGTAAACTTCGGTTCTCTGCAAGATGCATTGACACCGTGTGGTTGGAGCTATGGAATGTCAGTTTTACTGTGTACAGGCCAGTACTGGGAATTATCACTATTTGTAATTTGACTTCCTCTCTGAAACCCACATAGTACCTTACTGTTTCCTTTTTATCTCTTTCTGCGCCGTGGAAGTGGACTAATGTTTTACATGCTTATTGATTGCGTTCTTATAGCAGCCTCAGCTCCAATTCATATTCTCTATTTTCCTGTTGGACTAAAAAACCTTTCTTATTATCCACTCCTTTACAAAAGAGGCCACATGCCTCTAGCCTGCCATACTGCCTCTTCTGGCTCTCCTGAACTCCTACACAGCCTTCACAACCCTAAGCTGTCTGCTCCATTGCGGTCACAGAGACCATAAGATGACGAACGTCTAAGTCTATTGTAGTCACTCCAACAAAATGCCTCAAACTGGTTCTGGAGGCAACAAGGCCAAGGCATTTGTTGAAGACGTGGGAGCCACTTCCTGGGTCATAGGTGGAGCCTTCTTGGCATGTGCTAAGGGCAAAAGGGACAAGATGGCCCTCTGGGGTCTTTTCCGGAAGGCTCTGATCCTATCCTCGAGGAAGTTGAAGACCCACCTCCAAACACCAGCTCCTGGGGGTGGGTTAGTTTCCTGAGTGAATACTGTAGGGACACAACATCCAGTCCACAGCAGTGAGTGAGGACATATGCTTAAGTCCTCGAGTCATGGAGACAGATGTCCAAAATGTCTAAGTGGTTAGGTGTGTGTTACCAGTCAGTGACAAGGGTGGGGCGTGGGCAGCTTGTCGTTCTAGCCTACTGCGTCACATAAAGCACAGGGACTTAAGGGTTTTCCATGTCAGGTGGGTGGCGCATGCCTTTAATTCCAGGGTTGGGAGGCAAGTAGGTCTCTTTGAGTTTGAGGGTGGCCTGGTCTACATGGTAAGTTCCAGATTCCATATGTAGCGACGGCTACACAGCGAGATCTTGTCTGAAAAAAAATAAAGTTAAGTTTTCCTTGTGTTGTCTGAAGTGAGGCTAGCATGTTGCAAATGCCAAGATGTCATTGTTCCCAGGTATCGGCATGCGAGGGACACTAGGCCTTTGAAATTTGGGGTTACCCAGAAACCTTTGACTTTCTTCTGTCGCCAACTGAAGTCAGATCCCCTTTCTTTGCTTTAACAGATGAGGAAAAAGAAAATAATAGAGCCTCCAAGCCCCACTCCACTCCTGCCACTCTGCAATGGTAAGTGTCTGCTGTCAGCAAATGTGAGTCACCCTGGTCTTTCTCTCAGCCTATCACTTGGCTATTTTGAATTTGTCATGCTTACTTGACGTTTGGTAACTCACCTGAAATCTTTTTAATTTGCTGATAAATACAAAGCCTTCACCTTAGGAATAGCCCGGTGATTTGAGTTTTCATATGTCTTTTCTTTTGGGGTAAATTTTTTCCCATTATCAAAGCATTGGTAAGGATTAGGTTTTATGTGAATGTTGTTAACTGAGTTTTTGTTTTCGTTTTTTGATTTTGGTTTTGGTTATTACAGTGAATGGAGTTTTAGTAAATGGAAATGAAAGTCTGTCCATCTTTAACCTAGGAGCCCTGAGTGAATTAATAGTTGGCGGAAACATAATTATTTTAACACTACAACATTACCAAAAGTAATCCTCTAGAATGATTTTCAATTTAATATTTGAGATTCCTGGACTTGATGGAATGTACAGCGAGACCCTCTTCTCAAAGCTTTGCTTGAACATTCGGTTGTGGCCTTGGACCCTGGAGCTCTCTGACCTGAGACAGCTCCTTCGGAGGACGTTGGCAGTTGAAGGCTATGTTTTCCTTAGCAGCCTAGCTCAGAGAACCCAAAGGAACCCAGGAGCAAAGAGGAGGGAAAGATCTGGAGCGGGGAAGGTTCACACATGGATTCCCTGCCAGCTTCTATGTGGGCATCACTTTCATGTCCTGTGTCATTCTGCGACGATGGCCTAGCATTGCTGCACCCATTTTACACAGGAGAAACTAAAACTGAGATGGTCACATCACTGCTTAGCCACAGCTTTCTAAGTGGGAGGAGGCAGGAATCTGGCTGAGGCTAATTAATTACCAACCTGGTGCTTGGGAAGGACTGGGAAAAGACCGTCAGAGGGGAAAGGACGCTGATGGCTGTGAGGACGGTCATGTTTCAGTCTCTGGGCTGATGTATGCAGGAAGGGAAGAAGGGTGACAGAGGGCATTCAGGTAGATCTCAGACAGCTGTCCCGAGATCACAGTCAGCTTGCCATCCCGAGATCACAGTCACCTTGACATCCCGAGATCACAGTCAGCTTGTCACCCAGGGGTCTCCACAGTCACCTTGTTATCCAGGGGTCTCTGCTGTCACCTTGTTATCCAGGGGTCTCTGCTGTCACCTTGTCATCCAGGGGTCTCTGCTGTCACCTTGCTAGCAGAACTTCAATGAGAAGGAACACATGGAGAAATAAGGGGATGAGCAAAAGGCTGAGAAAGGAGTCTTGGAAGCCACCTTTGACATTTGGTGACAGAGCAAGCTGATGGCTCTAATGGGAGCTAACATCCTTCAGAACACCCCCCTCCTTTGTCTTCCACCTGTGCCTGCGAACATTAGCCTAAAGACTATGGGGAATTGGCTCAGTTGGTTGAGTGTTTGCCTGGCATACAGGAGGCCTGGCTTCGATCCCCTACACGTAATAAACCCCATGTGGCAGCTCACGCTGTAATACCAGCACATGGGAGGGAGGCTTAGAAACCCAATTCTCCCCTATGCGCAGTGAGTGTGAGGTCAGCCTGGCTACATGAGATGCTCCCCATCCCTGCCAAAGGGAGGGGTTCTGAACCCACCTCCACTAGCAAACCTGCCTCTGTAGCAGTCTCCAAATATTACGCCAATTGTGTCCACGTAAGTGCCATGGTACCACCACAGGACTGAAGTATCCACACAGAAGACACTGGGTGTAGGGATTTCTAGAAATACAAGACATCAACATTGTCTCTCAGTGACCTGAACCAATTCATTTCAGAAAAAATTATCAAAAGGATACTAGAATAAACCCACCCTGTGGCATCTGTTTTCTGTGATTCTGGGTACCTGCCTGGCAACAGTGAGGCTGTGACAACTAACCCTGACATCACCCTGGCGTCAGGTCTCAGCTGTGCTACTTGGCTGTACAACCTCGGGCCAGGTACTCAGCCTCCCTCTGCCTCAGTTTATACATCAGTGCAAAGGGATGACAATTGTATCATCCCCAGGATGAAAACTGTCATGGAGGAGTGTCACTCAGGCAGGTCCTCTGCACACTCCTTCTGTATGGATCTCCAGAGGGCCACCCAGAGCAGGACAGGCCTCCTGGCTGTAACCTATCTGCGGTAACTGGTTCTCCTCAGGTTTGCTCTGTGAAGTACAAGGCCAAGTGAGCCGTTCTATTACAGGCTCCATCCTCCAGTTGGCACGCATGGGGCAATGCAGATTTGAGAGTGTATGTACTTAAGAGTATCGAATCAGTCTCCAGTTTCCTTTATGTTAATATAGCTATAGTCATTAATAAATTCAATCAATTCTCAATGAGTGCCTGCTGTGGACCAGGACTATTCTGGGATAAGAAAGATGGAGGAGAAGCAGGCAGAACTGTACAATTTTTTTGAGACAGGGCCTGTAGCCCAGGCTAGCCTTCAGCTCTCTTGGGCCTCTAGCTCCTGGGTGCTGGGATTACAGTGTGGGCCGTGTAGTACACCTGGCTTATCCAGGGCCTTGGGAAAGCTGGGCAAGCATTTAAATTACATTCACAGTGATGATTTTTAAGGGACCAGAAACAAAGCTAGGCACGTATTAGCCTGTGGTCTGTGTTGTGGGAGACTTAGAGGCACTAAGAACAGGGACAGGGTTGGCAGCACTAGTCCCATAAGCAGTAAGGGAAAACTCGGAGGTGACACTCCAGTGGACAGATGTGTGACAGCAAACTCTGTCTGACACCACACCCTGCAGATGTGACACTCCTGACACCACACCCTGTGGAGGTGACATCCAGTGAACACATGTGTCACAGCAAACTCTGTCTGACACCACACCCTGTGGAGGTGACATCCAGTGAACAGATGTGTGACAGCAAACTCTGTCTGACACCACACTCTGCAGAGGTGACACTCCTGACACCACACCCTGCAGAGGTGACACTCCTGACACCACACCCTGTGGAGGTGACATCCAGTGAACACATGTGTGACAGCAAACTCTGTCTGACACCACACCCTGTGGAAGCCAGGGCCAGAGGAACATGCAGACAGGGTTGCTACAGTGGCCTGAGGCTGTGGCCCAGCTCTTTCCACAGGGTCCACAAGGTGCAGTACTGGAGCAGGTTTCTGGAGAAGCTGGGCCGGGAGGAGACTGACTCTAGCTCCATGGTCTCTCAGGATAAGCACTGTCAAGTCACACACAGCCTTATGTCCCCCATCACCACCCATGTCCGTCGTCAGACCTAAGCCAGTGGCAGGGAACATTGCTCTGGGAAAGGCAGTATTCTTCATATTCTGTCAAGGATAACTTCCTCTAGGCCCGGGTGCTTTTACCCACTGAGCCGCCTCTCCAGCCTAAGGTTAATTTTTTATTAGCTAATCCGATGTGACATCACTAATGCAGTGTGACATCACTAATCTAGGAGTGATGTCAGGATGTTAAGAAATAAAGTTTAATTTTCTAACAAGGAACTGTGATACTTGTAACATTAGCAGAAGAAGCAGGAGACACCTATGGCTGTATTTATTTCCTGCTTTTCTTTCTTGTTTGCTTGCTTTTTGGGGGGGGGTTGGCTTTTGAGACAGGTTTCTCTGTGGCTTTGGAGCCTGTCCTGGAACTAGTTCTTGTAGATCAGGCTGGTTTCCAACTCACAGAGATCTGCCTGCCTCTGCCTTCCAAGTGCTGGGATTAAAGGCGAGTGCCACCACCGCCCGGCTTTTCCTGGCTTTTCTAAAAAGCTAATAAATATAAAGCTAGACAGTAAAAGTTAGACAAAGGAGAGTGAGGGAAGAATGCAGGCATCCCTGTATTTGCAGACAGCACTGATAAACCCAATCAGATTAATCTCTGAGCTCCCAGGCAGCCAGAGCAAAAAGGGAGACACACTATAAATCATATTGTTGTTTTCTGTAAATGCATCCAATTCCTTCTGACAGACAAAGCTTTTAGACAGAAACTATATTGGAAAAATAATTAATTACTCGTGAAGGATTCTATGGAGGAGGTGGTTTTAGTGTGATGTTCTTACTCAAGTTTAGAGGGATGTCCTACACATTCTCCCCATACACACAGCTTCTCTCTAACCAGCATTTTGTTTTGTTTTTGTGTCTTGAGACAGGGTATCATGTAGTCCCTCGAACTTAATATGTCAGAGGCTAGGCTTAACTCCTGATCCTCCTGCCTTTGCCTGCTCCATGGAGGGATAAATAGCACGCGGCCCTCATCTGTATCACAGCGTTCTCTGCAGGCTGAACTGCTTGTGGTACCCTGGACAAACCCAGCCTGCTCCCTTCATGGGATATTGTTGTGTGTGGGCTTCTGGGGATGAATCCTGAGCTCCCATGGCAGGACAGAAATGACCCCCATATACCTCCTATGGCATGTGCATGTGAACCCCGCCCTGAACACACACATTTAGAGATGAGGTCGATTTGCTTCATTCTAAGTGGTACACAGTGCTGCAGGGAGAACAGCTGCAGAATTTAGTTAGCCTTTCCCTCTTAGTAGGTATTTAGGTCTGCCCAAATCTCCCCTCTGGATTGTAAAAGCAGGTTCCACATGGGACCTCTGGCAGCCCTGGGGAGGGTTTCCTCTGTGCGGGCGTGGAGAAGAGCTGGTACACATTGAATGGTGACTGGCTTACAGCACCACCCATCAGACAGTTTCCAATTCTGTCTTTCCCTGCAGCCGAAATACCAAACACTCAAACCTAGGAGGGACTCTCTACAGGAATCTTATGCCTGAGGCGCTCAGGTCTTTCTTGTTGTCCTCTGTGGCCTGTGCCAGGGTGCACCCGGAGGGCTGTTGGGAAGGACAGCACCCAGCCTCCCTGGGACAATTTGGCTTGCTACTAGAACTGGATTGGGAATGATTTGCTTCTCCTCTGGCCCCTCCCCCTCCCAGGGGCCCTCCCCACCACCCTGGAGACACCAGGCCTCCTCCTAGAACAAATAACTGCCAAGCAGCCAAAAAGAATTGGGGTCACATGATTTGGAGGCAGCTTCCAGCAGAAAACAGGCAAATATTGTCAAAGGGCTCCTGCCAAACCCTTTCCAACATCCTTGGTCATGGGGGTGAGTAAATCCCACCTCACTGGGGATGCTGGGCGCCGCTGGAATCCCAGCCACACAATCACTGCTATTCACACTGAAGATTTTCAAATGGAAAGCGGCCTGTTGGGCCATGGAGGCTGACGGGCTGCCAATGCACAGCTCCTCTGTGGCCCGCCACCTCCCATACCCACTCCTGCGCCCTTCCTGAGCCCCGTGCTCCTTCAGGGCGGGGCAGTTTTCTTCTCAGCACCTAGCATGAGAAGTGAGGTTCCCCCAAACTTAGGAGACTGGAGATGAAGCAGTGAGGTGTTGCTGTCTTGGCAAGGATAGTTGAGAGGTGGGAACATTTTCCTTGTTTTGATGGGTTGCTGATATGTGATAGTAATGTGATATTGATAATAAGTTTAGTGTTTCCCTTTAAAATGTTCCCATAAATCACCAGCAGTCAACCAGTCCTGGGACTGCTCTAGAAATAGACTACTATTTGTCCTAATTTTGTTTCTGTTGCTGTGATAAAATATCCTGTTTGGAGAGACAGCTCAATGGTCAAGATAGCACACCGTGTATGCAGAGGGCCTGTGTTCAGGCCCCAGCACCCACCTCGAGTGGCTCTCAGTCACCTGGAACTCCAGTTCCAGAGGATCCAGTGCCCTCTTCTGGTTTCACAGGTGTGCACGAGCATGCACACCATTTTAGTCTGTCTCTCCATGGCCATCTCCCTCTCCCCCTCCGCCTCCCTCCCCTTCCCCTTTTAAATTTAAGGAAACATCCTGTCCAAAACCAGCACAGGGGAGGAAAGGGCTCAGCCTGCTTACAATTCTGGTCCATCATGTGAAGAAGTCAAGCCAGGGGCTCCAGCAGCAGCAGCCACACCTGCAGTCAAGAAGAGACAGAAACGAGTGCTCTAGTGCTTTCTGCTTGATCTTCCTCAGCTGGCTTTTTTAATGGTACAGTTCAGGGCCCAGCCTAGGGAGTGGGGCCACTCACGGTGGATGTCAGCTAACCTACAATGGGTCACAGCCACCTACAGACATCCCCGCAGGCCGACTTGAACATTCCTTCTCCAGTTCTTTCCCCAGGTGAGTCTAGGCTGCCGCAAGTCGACCTTTTAAAACTAAACATTACACTATCTTAGACCAGACCATGGTTCCAAGGTTCTGAGACCTGAGATCTGGTCTTCTGCTCATTTTGAGTCTGCTTCATATGGAGAACCCTCCCCAGGGGTGAAAGGAGCCCCGCAATGGTGTTCTTTGGGGCCTCACTTGCCTCAGCAAGGTGGGGAGAGGTAGAGATGGGGAATGAATGGAGAAGAAAATGGAGGACACAGGACAGGGAATTGTCTGAATCCCCTTAGCTTTGGGGCCACTGGTCCCCAGCCTCCTCCCAGACGGAAGCATTGCTAGCTTGTGACACCATACCTTTAGACAAAGCACTGATTTGGGCCTCAGTAAAACCATCAGTAATAGGTGTGGATACTCAGAAGCTGGGCACAGCTCTGCAACTGCATTTCTGAGCCCCAGCCTCGGGAAGTTGTGAGCAAACGGGGGAAGAGTCAGTCTTCTGTGCTCTGCTCCTACCAGTCATGGTGACGGCAGAGAGTGTCATTCAGTCCTCTGCTCTGGACTGGCCAGATCTACAGATTCAGGACATACTGGGCAGTGCTTCCCCCATCCCCCACAAGATAATGTCATCATGAAAGTCACTTAGCTCCCATAAAATTGCAGGCTGGGAAGACCACTATAGCCATGCATTAGCAACGGACACGCATTCTGTGGTATGGTCTTAGGTCACTGTGTTGTCAAGTGAGCGTCATGGAAGTCTTGTGGCATATATTATAGAGCTAATTGCTCTTCCGGCCATGAGTAAAATGAGAGGGAAATAAATCTGATATAGGAGAAAATGACACAGCCCAATGACAAGGTTGCTACTGGTATGAATGTGTAAGTTCAAGGGGTACACTCACTCTGAAAACCATGATTTAAAGTATCACATGATAAACACACCAGGAGCAGTCATTTGCTACCAAGAATTATGTCTATGGTTGGTGAGATGGCTCAGTGGTAAAGGTACCTGTCACCTAGCCTTCAGTCTGTAGACCCACACGTTGGCAGGTGAGAACTGATTCCCACGAGTTATCCTCTGACTCACACACACACACACAAATATGCACACAGGCTCTCGAATACACACAGGTACACACATGCACACATGCATACACAGACACACACACATGCACACATATCACACACATGCACACACAGGCACACACACAGGCACACACACATACACACACAGACACACACACAGGCACACACAGGCACACACACAGGCACACACACATGCACACACAGACACACACAGGCACACACACATGCACACACAGACACACACAGGCACACACATGCACACATGCATACACAGGCACACACACAATGCACACTACTGCACAGTTGGTATGTCACATACAGGAGGAATGCCTCTACTCTGCTATGGGGATGGCTGCGATGCCACAGATAACAGAATCCTCAACTCCGTTCTGATCTTAGGGCATTACTGTTGCGTATGTGGTTTACTGCTACCAGCACATACAGGTGCAGTAGGGCAAGATGTAGTTAAGGTACAGGGAATAGCACAATAGCTGAAGACAGGGTACGCGTGGGGAGTGGGGCAAAAGAAGACTGGAGAATCAGTCAGGGGTCAGATAGTGGGGGCCTTGCATGCGCAGGGAGGGGCCCTGGCTTCTGTGATGAGACCCTATGGAACCCCGGAAGGTGTAGAGCAGTGTGCTGCTTTGATTGCTCAGCAAATTCTTACTGATTGCACTCTCAGATCTCAAAACAAAACAAGCTAGGCACAGTGACACACGACCTTGACCCCAGCACTCAGGAGGCAGAGGCAGGTGGATCTCTGTGAGCTGAGGCCAGCCTGGTCTACACAGTTCCAGGATGGCAGAGACATACAGTGAAACAATACAGTCTCTGATCTCTGTGGCCAGCTCTGCTATTATACTTTATGAATGTGTTTCTGCCTTGGTAACGGGAGACCTGTTCTAGTGTCTCTAGACAAGTCTGCAATAACTTTAGGGGTGGACACCGAAATGACAGCCGTGTGTGTGTATAAAAAGCCATAGGTAAAACACAGTTCAGAAGGGAAGAGGTTCCAGGCATCACAACATTCACTCTTCCTTGAAGAACGCTGATACAAAGCTGCCTCCCTGTGTCCCAGGAGGTCAGGGACTGAAGCCTTCCAAGGAAGTCTTCTTTAAAAATGTGTGTCTCAGACAATGACTCACTGGCTGGTGACCGAGTTCATTATCTATCTGCCCATAATAGCACGGCTCAATTCAAATACAATGAAGTTGTTAGATAGAAGCTAAGAAAATAGAGCAAGTCCAGAATCTGTGTGTGTGTGTGTGTGTGTTAAAGACATCCAGGTATAATGGAGCATTGTTCACTCACCATGTCAGGCTAATGATGTCCTCTAAAGGAGGGGAGGAAGGGAAATTTCATCATCAGATATGAAGAGAAGTAATTAACCGCTCTCTCGCGCGCACCTCTATCAGAGGAGCGGATGTTCCAATTAGTAACTTCAGTCCACACGCCAAGCCTCTGGATTTTGCGAGGTGGTCTGAGGGACGGCGTTACAATGCTGTTCCTGTAGAATCCACCAAGCATCAAAGGTGCCCTTCCATGCCAATTACGCCCATCACTCACAGAGCTTATTAAAATGCTTCATAGTCATAAGCCACCTGAACACTCTGAGGCGCAGCAGCTCCCGTCACAGGGATAAAAACAGAAATGCAATGGGTGAGCAGGCCCTGTCCTTCCACAGGTAACTGCTTAATTAGCTCAGCCAGCATGCACTGTGACTTTTGTCCATCAGATTCAAACACTTTGTTGTTGCTAAGGGTTCATCTCATGGGCTGTGTTATCATGCTGGATTCCAGCCCTGATCTCTTGTTCGGATTTACCAGACCACAGAATAGCAAACAGAAACACAGGCACTGTGGCTTCAGTAATGTGCAATGGAGAAAGAAGCAAACTGGGAACCCACCTGGGATTTGATGCCTTTTTGGGGGGGGTGGCACACAGAATATTACTTTATAGTCCAGATGGTTTCAGATTCATGGCAATCCTCCTGCCTCAGTTTTTGAGCACTGGAACTGTTCTCAGCTTGGGAAGCCAGGTTTTTTACAACATACTGAAAACGTTACTTCCTTAAGCTTTGCCCATCTTGCGGCATTTTTGACAATGTGAGGACTGACCCCGTTTCACTGAATTCATGGATTTTTTGGCCCAAAATAAACTTAGGACAATGTTAACACTCTCTCCACCAAGTCCCGGCTGCCTGACTCCTCATGTCTGTGTATTAGACTGAAAAATGTTCCACACACAATGGCCTGAAGTATTGAAGTGAAACCTTTGTCAATTTAGGGAAATAGTGTGGACAGAGTCCCTCCTGGTCCCGTATCACTTTAGTCCCAAATAAACACACAGAGGCTCATATTAATTATAAACTTTTTGGCCAATGGGTCAGGCTTCTTTCTTATTGGCTAGCTCTCTCTTAAGTATTAGCCCATTTCTATTATCTGTGAATCTCCACATGGTCTTGGCTTACTGGCTTCCCAGGTGTCCTATCTTCCCGGTAGCTACATGGTGTCTCCCTCGAGACTCACTCTCTGTGTTCCTCTTCCCGGAATTCTCCTAGTCTGGTAGCCCCACCTATTCTTCCTGCCTGTCCATTGGCTGAAACATCTTTATTCATCAACCAATAAGGGAAACATATATTCACAGCATAAGAAGGAGATCCCCCATCAAAATAGTTTAATGGAATACTCACAAGTCTAAGATGAAACTTGTGAGGTCTACTTTTTTGTTTTTTTGTGTTCTTTTATACTTTGTTATCAGCTAACAGAACATATTAAGATTTATATTAGTATTCTTAACCTTTGTCAGCAGAAACATTATTATTAAAATCAAATTATTATTGTGATTTATAGAGCATTCTAGAAGTAACCAGGTCTTCTTGCCTCTGAGTTTTGTGTGTGTGTGTGTGTGTGTGTGTGTGTGCCTGTTGATGTATGTGTGCAGTGTGCATATGTGGAGGCTGGTGGTTGACAGTGAGTGTCCAGCCAATTTTCTTCACTCATTCTTCACATTGTGGTTTTGAGGTATCGTCTCTCACTGATTTGGTGTGCTAGCTGACCAGCCCCAGAGATGCCCCTGTCTTTGCATCTCCAGCTCTGGGGTTACAAGCACATACTTCCATGTTCACTCTTAAGTCATGGCCTCTGGAGATGTGAGCTCTGGTTTCCAGCAATGGTTCTCATGCTACAGCAAGCATCTCACAAACTGAGTCATCTTGTCAATCAATGAGTCTTTATTTTTCAATCCTCTTTTTAATAATGTGTGTGTGTGTGTGCGCGCGCGTGCACACACGCGTGCGCGCAAATCCACATGGATATCCATGCTTGTAGGGGTCAGAAGCTGATGTTGGGTCCCTGGGGTGGAGTATTAGGAGGCTGTGGGATGCCTTCCATGGTTGCTGAGAACTGAACCTGGTCCTCAGAGAGAAAGAGCAGTGTGTGCTCTTGACTGATGAACCATCCCTCTACCTCCTCAGTCATTCGAATGCTCTTCTACCACCTTGTGGAAAGGGCGTTTTACGGTAGCACCTAAGCAAGGGTGTCCAGCTACATTCCTTTGCATGTCATTTAAAGACTCTGCAATCCCCACCATCCTTTCCTTTTAGATTGACCTTCACAAGCCCCTCTTCCCACACAAACAGATGTTCCCATCATTCAAGTCACATGACATCTATTGCTCTCTGTTGTTCTGCCTGCCTGGAGTCTCTGCCAACTGTTTGGCAGAATAGGTTTCTAGTGAGAAAAATTCTCTTAATTACTGGTCACATTAGCAAATGAATTCTACTTTCTGAGCCTTAGTTTCTGGACCTGAAAGATCAGTGTAATGCCTACCTCGGGTGGTTTTTCTGTTTTGTTTTCTTCATTTGGGTTTTTTGCTAACTCGGGTTGTCACTATGTAGCTCAGGCCATGCCTGGACACACTATGCAGCACAAACTCACCTCAAACCCTTATCTTCCCATCCCATCCTTCTGAGTGCTAGAATTACAGGCGTGTGTCAGCATGCCTGGCTTTTATGTGATTGTCATGAGAATTAAAAAGAAAAACCCTGGCTACCCAGTGCCTGGCACCTAGAAAGAGCTCTGTGAAATGAGCTGTTGTTTGCTGTTACAAAATTTCAATCCCAAGTACTCTGTGAATCCACAATTATCCATGTCCCTCTGTACACCAGTGTTTCCCTCTTCAGTAGCACCTGTGGTCAGGGGTTTACAGTGTGTACATCGTCTATTTCTTGTGTCTCATTCTCCCCAAATAGACTCCAAAGTGAACTAGGACGTAGGTTATGTTTCATGCCAACACAAGTTCCTACAGGAGCCAGGAAAGGGACAGAAAACAGACTTGGCAGAAGGACAAGGAGGAGGGAGGACTCTGGCCAACCCCAGGGCACATGTCACCCTGGCCAATTGTTGTCATGAGGGAATGAATATTGGTCCAGGGTTGCCAGACCTCAATTTTTTTTCAGAAGTCATGAATCCAGATTCTTGTGCAAAGTTCTGGGTTTAAAAGCTGGGCCATTGCTTCTCAGCTATAAAAAGCATGTCCTTGAGACCTCCACTGGTGACAGCTGCCTTACTTATGTGGTCCATATAAAATTTGAGCCTCAGCTGGGCCTCTAAAGCTACAAAGAAACAATGCTGTGAGTAGCAGTTAGGGATCTTTGCTGAACTTGGAGACTGATTTTCATTCATCCCAGATCCAAAGTTCAGAGCAGGCCCAAGAAACCTATACTGGACTTGAAGCCAGCTTCCTGAGGTGAATAACAGGTAGAGTTCCCTTCCTGACACAGAAGACACATGTATTGGTGTAGAAAGGTTTCATTTTGTTCGCTGTTGTTTCCTTAATTAATTTATTTGTTTTTAATGTGAACATTCCATGAGTGTGCATACTGTCCCTGTTCAGGGGCCATGCTCATCTCTGTTTCTGAGATGACTGGATACTCCCCCAGCCTCAGGGTATCTGGCCACCTGGAAAGGACTGCATGAGGTATTTACTGGAACCTGAGAATCAGCAGAGCTACTCCATATGTGCAATCCCAAGAGAGGGCAATGGACTGAATGGCCAGGGCCCTTCAGACTCAGCTCCGCCTTTTGCCTGAGTCCCTGGGGTCAGATTCATCCATGGAGTTATGCTGGAATGAGCTCAGTGAGTGCCACCCCTGCAAGTGGGCACCTTGGGAGGCCTTCATTCTGCTTGAGTTATGACAGTGCTAGACCACATCTCTGGTAAGTGCCCCCAGAGAGAGTTTAGAGCTCCTTGAGGGCATGTATTCCACTGCCTAGTAATCATGTCTCATTTTTGGTTGTGAACCTAGCCTTTAACAGCTGAGCCATCTCTCCAACCCAAATCATGTTTTATTTAATAGCAACAACAAAAAGTTTGGGAAAACAGGAATTCATCACTTTGTCCCCTAAACCTGATTCCAGGTTTATTTTTTGTTTATTGAGTGGTTTCCCTAGAAATTCAATGATCGCAGGAGGATTGTTTTCTGTTAGTGAGTTTATTCCACTGTATGTGTTCCAGGCTCAGGGGAAGATCCAAAGAGAACCCTCCAAGCTGTCGTGTGTCACAGCAGCGATGCTGGAAGAGGTGTTGACCCTCTGACAGGTCGATGTCATTGGAGGCAGAACTCATTGGATGCCTAAATTCTGGTGTTTAATTTTTAAAAACCTTCAAAACTTAGATTTATTCTGTATCCTCAGTGACTATCACAGAGTTGGGACACATCCGTACCCAAAGTGTCTTATGGAAAAGAAAATTAAGGAATTCTAATGTCATTTACAGGACATGGGCCCTGTACTTATAATGCTTGCCACCCAAAACAGAAGCTTTTTCCAGTCATCCCTTCTGTTGCAAAACTGAGACCTGAGGTTAGATAACCTGCTAGGGTCCCACATCAGTACACAAAGAGGTTGGGACTTTAACCCAGTTGGAGAGTGGACATTGTCTTCCACAGAACCCCTAACCTGCATTCAGGAAGGTATGGGATATAGTACTACCAGCCTGCACACCGCACAGAGAATGAGACCCAGCATACTCAGAGGGCAACTCTACTAGGATCATGAAGTCTCCTCTGGGCAATGATCAATGACTGTCCACTCTACTAGGATCATGAGGTCTCCTCTGGACAGTGACCAGTGACTGTCCACTCTTCTAGGATCATGAGGTCTCCTCTGGACAGTCCAGTGACTGTCCACTCTACTAGGATCATGAGGTCCCCTCTGGACAGTCCAGTGACTGTCCACTCTACTAGGATCATGAGGTCCCCTCTGGACAGTCCAGTGACTGTCCACTCTACTAGGATCATGAAGTCGCCCTCTGGACAGTGACCAGTGACTGTCCACTCTACTAGGATCATGAAGTCGCCCTCTGGACAGTGACCAGTGACTGTACACTCTACTAGGATCATGAGGTCCCCTCTGGACAGTGACCAGTGACTGTCCACTCTACTAGGATCATGAGGTCCCCTCTGGACAGCCCAGTGACTGTCCACTCTACTAGGATCATGAAGTCGCCCTCTGGACAGTGACCAGTGACTGTCCACTCTACTAGGATCATGAAGTCGCCCTCTGGACAGTGACCAGTGACTGTACACTCTACTAGGATCATGAGGTCCCCTCTGGACAGTGACCAGTGACTGTCCACTCTACTAGGATCATGAGGTCCCCTGTGGACAGTCCAGTCACTATCCACTCTACTAGGATCATGAAATCGCCCTCTGGACAGTGACCAGTGACTGTCCAGCTTTTCCACCTTTGCTTGCCCATGTGATTGTTTAGATATTTCCTCTCTGCCACTCTTGTCGAGCCAAGAAGCTCCAGGGTGTTGACACATAGCCTGTAACATCTTCCTGTTAGTGATGGCTTCAAAGTGAATGCATGATTTGAAGCCTGGCTGAGCAGGGCACCTACAAGATCCAGCATAGCTTTAAAGGTCTATCGAGGGGACCTACTGAGTCAGTGTGCCCAAGCCAATGTCAGCACATAGGGCTGGCAATTTGGGCTGAACAGTAACCAGGACCAAATGCAAAGGACCTACTGACCCTACAGGTGACCCTTTCTTTACCTTTTTGTCCCCAGCTTCTCATCATTGAGGAAGAGGCCTTCCCAGAACAGAAGGAAAGGGAGCCGACAGGTTTTGCTGTTGTTGCTTTTCTCACTGGGCATTTCTTTCTCCAGGCTGGAGGAAAACTACGAGATTGCCGAAGGCGTCTGCATCCCCCGCAGCGCCCTCTACATGCACTACCTGGATTTCTGTGAGAAGAATGACACCCAGCCTGTGAATGCTGCCAGCTTCGGGAAGGTCAGTCTAACCTCCCCAGGTCCAGCCTGGTCCACTCCTCCCCCTCCCCCACCAACTTTAAATGGTGTGTGTGTGTGTGTGTGTGTGTGTGTGTGTGAGAGAGAGAGAGAGAGACAGAGACAGAGACAGAGAGAGAGACAGAGACAGAGAGAGAGAAGAGAGGGAGGGAGGAGGAGGAGAAGGAGGAGAGAGACTGTCAGAGGTCAATTTGTTAAATTCGAGTTCTCTCCTTCCACTGTGAGTCTTGGGAATCAAACTCACTCCTTCAGGCTTGGCGGCAGGTGCCACTGAGTCATTTCTCTGTCCCATAGTGCACAGTTTTAAAACATCCTAATTCTTGTTTCATGAAGTTACTAACATAAACACTTTGGTGACTTTGCTGTAATATTTTACTGCAAAATCCTCACACGGTTATAACAAAGCAATACCAAATTAAACTCCAGAACAAAGCAGTGCACAGGATTTGGTAACATCTGACTGTGAAAATGCCAATCAATTTCGGAGCATTATAAGGAAAAAAGTTGGCATCCTCTGTCGTCTCCCTTCGTATTTAAGTTGCACAAAGAGTGGCGAGTCTTCTGTGAGAGGCAAACGTGAGTGATGAGTCTGGGCCAGGAGAGCTCTTAGCTTGGTAATTGCGTTACCTCCTTGCCTTGGAGGGACTGGGAAACAGTCCTGGACCATGACCTGGGTGGTCCCGGGGCTGTCAGATGAAAGTGGTCGGAAGGACCTAGAAAGGGGTCCAACATGCTGCTCCGAGGGCCTCAAACCCAGCAGTGAGGGAAGGAAGAGTACTCCATGACCCCGTGACACGTGACTTGTGTTGGCATCCTCTTGAAGCGGCCACATTGAGAAGGCCAGATAGGTGTGGATAGTGGGGCAGCTATGATGACTCAGCCTTCCTGAGCTTCATCCGCCTCATGAGAAGGGCCCGGTGAGAAGTCAGAGGGGGTGGAAAAGAACTGAGTCGTCCAGCTGCTCAGATACGTGTTCGCCTCCTCTACCTGGTGATCACAAATGTTGATGTTAGGAGTCCATCTTGGAAATGCCTGTGTCCAGATGCACACAGCATCCATTAGCTTCAAGTATGCAGTAAAGAAAGCTAACATCATTCATTGGCTTGCTCGTGGAGAGACTCTATTTAAAAACAAAGAAACAAGCACTTCCGCAGCTCTGGGGTCATTTTGGCGTTTCCTTGAACTCTTACTCAAGAGGACTTTGGCTCAAGTCTTTCCCTCTTAGCACCCCACTTCCATTCCTATTTTAAGCCTTGAGCCCTGAGAAGTTTGTGGTCTAAAAGTCACCCTGATGTGGGTCTCCTGCTGTCTATGGCACTCCCTTCCCCTGATGTTCAGCCTGCTGTCTTCAGCCGCATACAGCACCTAACACATCGAAACTTAAAGAAAAGCAAGAGCTCAGGCCGCCAGCAGTTGCACTGGCCTCATGGAAACAGTCCATGGCAGCACCTGGCTAGAGACCACCATATTGGGGGGGCACCTCACCATCACAGAAGGGTCTACAGGACAGCCCTTGTCCCCCACCCCCTGCTGTGCTTTTGCTGTTCATGTGACAGCCCACAGAAAGCCATGTGATCTCATGGTTAGTAGGCGGGTTTACTTTCCGACAGGGGGATCGAGCCTTCAACAGCAGGTTTGCTGGCCTGGATCATCTCCACTAGCCCCAGACCTGCTCTTCCCCCCCCCCTTAGATTGTCCTCCTCCTCGCCTCCCTTCAGGCCCATTTTCCTCCCCGTTTCCTTGTTGAGACAGCTCCTGCTAAATTTCTCCTCTTCTTGGGTTCTTGGTTTCTGCTGACACCTTTGACCACACAGATGTCTTCAGATGGTTTTCCTCCCTGAGAAGGACAGTTCCAGCGGCTTCCAACACAAACACTTAAGAGGCTTCCATGTTCAGTCATGAGACTGAATGCGAGCAGTTATCCTTATTATTAAGAACATAAGTGCCCAGGCCTTAGGCAGCTGCCTTGCCAGCAGTCCAAACCACTGGAGCTGGGACTGTTCTTCCAGCTGCCTAGGACAGAAGACGCCTGCTGAGGGTCTATGGCGAGTCTATGGCATTGTAATCCCCCCCCCCCCACAGTTGCCCATCCTAAAACTCCTGCACACTGCAGCTGCTATCTCCTCAAAGGTAGGGAACCAGTTCTCTACAGACCTTGGGGTACAGCCTCCCTTTGAGCAGAGACATCCGAACATGATTCATCTGTGAACTTAGAGCAGACAAGTCTCCAAATTTCTTCATTTTCAAGGAAGAAACCATATTGGTCATGACCCCCTTTACCCCCACTCCCCAGTCCCCCACCCCACATCCACGCACCTTGGGCTGGCAAGTGGTAAGTCAGATGTCAGCACTGAAGCTGCCCCTGGGGCAGCCTGGCTAGAAACCACCGTTGGCAAGAAGAAAGCAATGGTTTCTTTGCCGCAAGTGAGACCTGGAATGTCTCACCGTACCGCCCAAACTCCATAAACGCTGGCTTGTGGGGATGCTGCAGTGTCCTGGGCCCTGGAGTTACTCAGGAAGTAGAGAATTCGGGAGCCTCTGGCCGGCCTGGCCTTGTGTTGGCTTTCGCCGGTGGCTTACATCCTTTCCTGTGCTCTCACGTCCTTCCCTTGCCTTGTTCTTGTGTACACGTCTGTGTGCGCGCTCCCGACTGCCTGGGTGTGCGCATGACTGTGTGTGTGCATCCTTGTGCATGGCTAAGTAACAAAATACTCGGCACAAGTGATATTTGGCTCAGGACTTGAGGATAGAGTCTGTCACGGCAGGGAATTCATGGCGACAGGAAGGTGACGGTCAGGAAGCAGGGAGACATGGATGCTGGCTCGCTTTTGCTTGTTCCTTTTGATTCAGTCCAGGACCCCAGCCTATGCCATGTGCTGGCCACATCCAGGGTGGGTCCTTCCTCCTCAGTTAAGCCTCCCTGAAAACGCCCTCACAGACACACAGAGGATTCTAATCCAGTCAAGGTGACGATGGAGATTCACTTTCACAGCAGGTCTACCTCTGTGCCCTCTGTTCTCTATATTAACCTATTTGTCTATTCTTTTGACAATACCAGGGTGCCATGATCACTGTATCTTTATTGTAAGCCTTGAGGTCAGTTAGTGCCAGTCCGAAATTCATCTTGTTCTTTAATAATGTACTGCTTATTCTGGTTCTCATATGTCTCTATGAAACTTTGGAAGTAGTTTGTTAATAACTACAAAATACCTTCTGGAATTTTGATTCGAATTATAATTAATCTATGCAGCAAGTTGGGAAGACTGGAATCGTAACCAGGCTATGTCTTCCTATCATGTACATGGGACACTCATATCCTGCAACACTTCTATAATTTCTTTTAATTTAAAAAGGTTCATGGGGTTTTTATTTGTTTCTTAAATATGTTTTTATTTTCTTTGTAGAAAATCATGTTTTCATTCTTCCCGATTTACCTTTTACCTCCTTTTCTTGCCTTTCTTACATTAGCGAGGCCTTCGGGTACAACATTGAAAAGAGTGTGGCACTCTGTTATGAACAAACTCACTGAGAGCTACTGTCACCACCCTTCCGTCCTTGACACCATCCTTGTTTACGTCCGTGTTATCTGAAGTTAGTGCGACTTCTCATACTTCTTTTGATTAGTGTTATCTTGGCATTCCTTCTCCATCTAGTTTTCCTCTGTAAGCATTTTTGTATTTAAAACTTCTTTTGTGAGCAACATATGTTTGGATCTTGTTTCTTTACTTACTTCCCCTGACATTCTATCTCCTGTCTTTCTCAGTGTCTTGATAGGATCTTTCTGCACAGCCCGGGCTCTCTGTGTAGCTTTTGCTGTCTGCCTTGGCTTCCTGAGGGCTTGACCTACAAGTGTGCTCCTGTCGCCTGCCCAGCATCTGCAGCTTCTCTCTGAATTGGTGCAGGTGACCCAGCAATGTTCACTCACAGTGATTATTGACACCATGGGAACAATATTACCACATCTAGTTTTCTATGTGTTGTCCTTATTCTTTATTCTATTTATATATTTTACTACTTACTACTGCTTACAGTTTTATTTATTTATTTATTTATATGTGTATTTACTTATTTAGAGTCAAAGTCTTGCTATATGTCCCAGGGTAGCCTCAAACTTGCAATTGTCCTTCTGAATATGAGGGTTATAGGTATATGCTATCATGCCTGGTTATTCCGTGCCTTATTTTATTATACTCTGTTTTAATTTTTATTTATTTAATTTGTGTGTGAAAATGTGCATGCATGTGGGTGCCTAAAGAGGCCAGGAGTTGGTGCTGATCCCATGGATCAGGGTTACAGGTGGTTGTGAGCTGGGAGCCAAACTCATACCATGCAGAGTAGTGAACTCTCAACTACCAGGTTGTCACGGCAGCCCCACACACCTAGATGTTATGTGGCTCCTCACGCTTGCAAGTACAGGCTTACACAGCAAGTATTTTAATCCCCAAGACATTTCCCCCTCAACCCTAATCAATTACTTTTAATTAACCATTTTAAATGGTCAATTTAGCCCAGTTTGGCCTCAGATTCACTGTATAGGCCAGGCTGGCCTTGACCTTATGGTAATCCTACTACGTGAGTCTGAGTCACCACCTTGGAAGTAAGTGTGTCTATATTTTGTGGTCACGTTTGGATGCGTATGTGTGTACATGTGGTGTGTGTGGGGACCATGCCTTCCTCTGCTGCTCTCTGTCTTGTGAGACAGGCTGTCTCACAGCCTGGAGTGCACTGTTTGGCCAGATTGGCTGCCCAGCAGGCTTCAGGGATCCACCTGTCTCCTCCCTCCCCGCCTCGCACTGGGTCTACAATTGCACTTAGCCATATTGGGTTGTGTTGGGCTTTAACATGGATTTGAACTCAGTTCCTCATGCAGCAGACAGCTTGCCCTCTTTTCTTTTGATTGGACATTTATATGGTTCTACTTATACTTTTTAAAAAAATTAACTTTAGTGCTTGCCCACTACTCACAGTATACATTTATAACAAATCAAGCCACCTTTAAAAAATCTCCCTGGTGAGCTCCTTGTAGCAACCTCCAAATCCCCGCCTGCCTTTGTGTCATTGTCATCATCGCCTTCCCCAGTGTGTGAGCCTACATAGGCAGATAGGCAATTTAGTGTATCGCTGAACTACTGTGTTTGGACAGTGGTTCAGAAACAATTAAAACAAGTTTCACTTTTACCCGACGTTATTGGTTAGAAAGAGAGGGAACAGGAACTAATGATTTTTATATCTATAAGACTATCTCAGATACTTGTGTCTCCACTATGACATGGATCCAGGGCCTGGAGCACCGTAGGATACAGTGCTCTTTGACTTACAGAGGGGTTATATGCAGATAAATCTACTGAAAGCTGAAACCGTCATCAGTTAGAGATGTGTTCAGGGTACTGAACCTGCTGAACAGCAAGGTTTAGCCTCGTTTACCTTAAACATGCTAAGACATTTATTTATCATACAGTCAGGCAAAATCACCCCAGCAACGCGTCCATTATAAGAAGCCGCTGAACATCTCGTATGGCAGCATCAAACACCATGGAATTCCAGTTATTTGCCTTCATGATCACATGGTCAACTGTAGCTGCCACTCCCCACCACTGTTCAGCATCGCAAGAGATCGTCATCCCACATTGTCACTGACCTGGAAAAGATCCCAGTTCAAAATGCAAATGCAAAGCCTGGCGTCTCCCAAACATGTGTCGCTTTTACAGCACCTTCAAGTCAGAACACAGGAAACTGAGTCATCATGATGGGGGCCCATCCGTCAACTCTCAGATGCTAGCCAGTTAAAAGTAGCTTCATATGGCCACTCAAGGCATGAGTCTGACACAACTTAGATTCCACAATGTGTGGGGCTCTTGGGGAAAGGTAGAAATATGGAAAGCCATTAGATAGTTTGGACAGTGTAATTTGAGTGCATGTAGAAGGCATTTAGCATTGCTCACTTCACTGCCAGGAAGGCTCGCTGGTGACTCCGGTTCCTCAATGGCACTCTGCTATAAGCATAGAGCTAGAAGAGAACATAGTCCATTAATACTAACGATTTTCTCCACATGCTGAGTTTAATTTATGAGGGAGATTAGAGATCTGTTGATGTGAGTACATCATTTTCCAGATGAGGAAATTAAAACTCAGAGGGATGGGGTGATTTTCTCAGGTTGGTGCATTTGGTGACAGGCAGGGCTGCCCTTCCAAGCTAACTGAGATGGGTGATACATTGATGACAGTAAGATGTGAAGAAGCCAGGAAAAGGGAAGGCGGACTTTAGAGGGCTATGTTTGCATGGATTTACTTTATTTATGCTCGACTTTTCCAGTGAGCACTAGAGGTCACTGGTAGGTTGGACTGTGGGGTGCCTGCTCCTTGGATGTCTGGCTCCTTCCTTCTTGCTGGTCAGCCTTGCTCAGTGGTAGGGACAGCCATGTGTTTTGGGGCTCTGTGGTTAGCATCATGTATGAATACATGTGGAACACAGATGGAAATAAGACCCTTGGGAGACCCTCCATTCTGCCCACCTCCTTCCTGCCCTGACCTGGGAGGAGGTGTCAGTCACAAGTCCACTGATACAAGAGACAAAAGTGTCCTGAAGGCATGCCAAGGAGTCTTCGTAATGATATCTTGCCATCACCCAAAGGAGGTTTCACATTAACACGTGTATTTTAATTTGGTTTTCTTAGTGTCGTACTATGCAAAAATTCCCAGACAATTGGGTCTGAAGTTCAACCCCAGAATTATCCAGCAGCAAGGAAGAGCCCAGCCAGTGTAAGAGCCCTGAGCCCAGTTCCCTTGTCTGTACAGTGGAATCATGGGAACAACTCTAGGAGGACTGTGAAGGGGATGGCTGAATCCACTTAGCTCGAAGCCAGCAAACAGATGCACTCAATGCCTGTTGGTTACAGTTATGATTTCATTTTATCATAGCAGCACTTGATGGCTCTAATACTTCGTGCTTTTAATATACCATCCCTAATGCATGAGCGTTCTAGCCCTCCTGGATGCTCTTCTGCTGAGCAATTTTGAAAACTATTGTTCTAAAAATGCCCCACATCACTCTCACTGCCGTCACCACCCGCACTTTCTTATTATGTCTGTGCAATTATTCCATATTTTGACTTAACCTGCATCTTATGTAACTCACCCCACTCTAACTAAATCAGTCTGCAAAGTCTGTCATATCCTCACGCACATGTGACAGACACATCATCCAGTCAGCCTAAGGACAACCCCTGGTTCACAGACGGATGTTTGGACCTCTTGCAATTCTCATCCACCTTACCTGCCCCATGGTTGGCTGTTACGCTCCCTCCCCTGGGGTTCTTCTCAGACTCCTTCACCCATTCACACTCGAGATTTGAAAGTCTACTTCTGTCTTGTTGTAGAAACTTTCTCTTGGAGAATTTTCCACAGAAGTAGAACTTCAAAGCTGTGTAAATGGATGGCATCCAGGAAATATGTGTATATAATACTTTATATGTATGCGTGTGTGTATATAATACTTTATATGTACGTGTGTGCATATAGACTGGGTCATTATGCCCCATGTGCATTCCTCTAACAAACACTTGGAGAAGGAGTCACAGAGGTCAGGTATTTCAAAGTCTTTATTCACAGCCACCACTAGGCTTTAATTTTTCCTCCTCTGAAAGGGGGCTAGGTTTATTGTCCAAAAAATAGAGTGATTGGCAGGAATCAGTTTCTTAACCAACCTCTGTCCTGAATCTTCTCTTTCTCCGGTTTAAAGATTTCCACAATGGATACCTATGAAACACAGTGTATTGTGGTATTAAATTTCAATTTCTGTTTGACCAGCCTTCCTCTTCCCCCACCCAAATGGCACCTGAACCGGGACCCACAGTTCTCCTTCAAGGCAGCTTTCAGCATCCTTGACACATTACGCACCCACGATCCTGCCTTCTCTCGTGTGTGGGAAGTCATACTGCCTCTGTCACCTGGAATTTCCTTTAGAACATTTGTTGGTGGCAAACTTTTGCCTCCTGAGGGTGGGTTGAATCTGTAGAAACAGTAAGTCCAGGGGCTAAGTTGGAGACCAAGGTCATGGAGGCTGTAGGATGAGGACCAGAGTGAAGCCTGTCTGTAGAGGAGGGGCTGAGGGGATTTGTGGCGTGGCTCTGGAGGGATCTCACCAGGCACAGCATAAGAGGACAGATCTGAGGATTCATGCCCAGTTGATGGACACCTTGCTGGCTCCCTGGTGCCAAGTGTTAGCGAGAGTAAAGGTCAAAGAAGGTCAGTGGGACCCTGTTCATGTTTCTTCCACTGGAAAGAGGCTGTGAATCCAAGCAGTTAGGTCACCACCTGGGTCTCAGCTGGGAAGTGTTTTAGGGTCATTTTTAATACCCAGAGGAACACGCCTCAGATAGTGCACGGGGCTCAGTGATGCCCATTGGACTTTCTTCCTCCATTGACTCTTCTCTTTCTCCATCTTACCACAGGGCCACCGTGTGGCCACATCATTTCAGGAATGCATACTTACAACTTGTGTTCTACAACAACTACACCCGCAAAGTCATGCAGTTGTGCCCTGCATGCTGGGTCTCCTCAAGGCTGGAGTGTGTACATGAGCCTCTCACGGCCACCTAAAATCACCCAGCAGCTCCAGAGAGCATAGCTCTTCTGGAAGGCCCCACCCCACCCCTTCCCTCGAGCTCCCCAGCTCTGTCTGCCCTAGCTGAAAGAGAAGGGTGGGATTCTTGAGTAATTAAAGGACTTGGAAGGCCGGGATGTTCTGGAATGTTAGATCAGTAGCTGGAACAGCGTGTGGTGCTCTTTAGGCAGGCTTCATTGAGTCCACACAAATAAAGAAAGAGGGGCTGCCTGCCTGTCTGCTCATTTATCAAACAGCGAAGCTCAGCCTTCACAGCTCCACAAAAGTGGTTTACTGTTTGCAGCTGAGTCTCACTCCTGAAATTAAAAGCTGAACAGCCCTCGTGGGGCTGAACCGGCCCTGAGTTTTTGGATACACCCAACGAAATTGTGCTGTGCTTTCATATTCGGGGGCCAGCTGATGATGCAGGGAAAGGAGAAGAGAGTCCGTTGTGATTTGCAGCCCATAAGCAACACTTAGAGCAGAGAGAGAGAGGGAGGGAGGGAGGGAGGGAGGGGGAGGGGGAGGGAGGGAGGAGATAAAGCAGAAGAAAAAGAAAAATCCAAGCCTCCTTCCCACAGGCTGTGTTGATCTGTTGTGGCTGCAGGTAGGAGTTGCCATCCCGTGCTTGCTCAGAGTGGGATAAATCTGGAACTGCATGGGCAGGAGAGACATGGTGCATACGGCCTGCCTCCTCCCACCCCTGCCCCCAACTCTCTTATTTCCTGGAAAAGCCTTTCTTTGTTTAGCTGTTTGCTTGTTTAAGTTTAAGGAGGAGAAGATGAAGCGACTAAACACCAAGTACTCTCATCACACAAAAGTATTGCTTGGGAACGCGACATGGGCCACAATAGACCTGGTCATTCTATTGGATGAGGATCCCGACACAATAGGCCTGGCCATTCTATTGGATGAGGATCCCGACACAATAGGCCTGGCCATTCTATTGGATGAGGATCCCGACACAATAGGCCTGGCCATTCTATTGGATGAGGATCCCGACACAATAGGCCTGGCCATTCTATTGGATGAGGATCCCGACAACCCAGCAAAGGGCGGAAGCAAGGACAGTGCTAGAAGGGAACACAGAGTGGGTTACAGACTGAACCTCTTGCTCCATCCCCTCTCCTCCCCTCCAGTCCTGGACCCGTGGACTTGTCTCAGTGGGCTGTCTCTTGTCCCCCATCCTTGCCCTACGTCTGGTCGGCAAAGTCAGAGGAGACAAGTCCAGGCACCTGCCCACTGTAACACCAGGTACCCACTCTGCCCTGCGATCAGCTAAGCTCCAGACCCCCCTTGTGGTCTCTTCTAGCTGGCAGCTTCCTCTCCCACCATCTCCTTTGTCTTTTCTGCTCTACCCCCCCCAGAATTCCTGAGGAGCCTTTGGACCCCCAGAGTCTGGAAGGAAGATCCTGGGAGCTCATTCCCTCACTTTCTGTAGTCACCACCCAGCTCCGTATTGTCACAGTCCTCAGATAGTACACGACAGAACAACCCCTCCTCCTCCCTGTGCTGTTGACTCCTCCGTGGCACGTCTCTTGTTTAAGACAGTGCGGGTTATTTCTCCATTTTGACCTTTTCACTTTGAGACGTTCTGTTTGCTCAGCATCAAATTCCACAGGGCATCACATGCTGTCCACTTTACAGCCAGGGTTTCATGAAAGCTGTCGAGAGAATCTAAACCACGTTCCACAATCCATCCTTGATGGGGCATGTCCTTGTGCATGCTGTCACTTATGTTTCTCTTATTGGCTGATTATGGTTATTGAAGCCACACGCTGCTGAGCATGAGGAGCTGTAGGAGATGAGTCTTAGAGGCCCAGGGTAGGCACTGATAGAGATGAGTTGGTCGTTTGCTTACAAAGATCCCATGGAATGCTGGAGGTTTGGCTCAAAGTAGATTCTTCATCTATCAAGTATGAGCCCCTGTGTTTTGTTCCTAGCACTGAATAAATTAGGTTAGGATTTGGGAAAGACACTCACTTGCCAACAGATGCAAAGTTTTACTTAGGAAGAGTAAATTCAAGATGTCTTTTAGACAGCCTGGTGACAAAGGTAAATAATGCATTGCGTTCCTGAAAATTGCCATGAGAGTGTATTTTAGGTGCCCTCACTGAACACACAAGAAGAGTCAAGTGTGTGAGGCAATGATTATCCCAATTAGCCTAATCTGTCCATTTCATGATACATATTTCAGAACACCATTGTCTGAGTGTTCTATTGCTGTAAAGAGACACCACGACCCATACAGCTCTTATAAAAGAAAGCATTTAATTGGGAGCTAGCTTACAGTGTTAGAGGTTTAGTCCATTACCATCATGGGAGCAGGCATGGTGCTGGGGAGGTAGTTGAGGGCCATATTCTGAACCACATGGAGAGAGAGAGAGAGAGAGAGAGAGAGAAAGAGAAGAGAGAGAGAGAAGAGGAGAGAGAGGAGAGGAGAGAGAGGGGAGGGGAGTGGAGGGTGGGGAAGGAAGGAGAGGAGAGAGAGAAAGGGAGGAGAAGGAAGGAAAGAGGAGGGGAGGGGAGGGGAGCGGAGGGGAGAGAGACTTGGCCTAGACTGAGCTTTTGAGACCTCAAAGCCCATTCTCAGTGACATACTTCCTCCAACAAGGTCACACCTCCATATCCTTCTAATCCTTTCAAATAGTGCTATTACCTAATACGCAGGCATTCAAATATAGTCACCAAGGGGGTCATTCTTATTTAAGCCACCAGCACTGCATTACATGACATAGACACATGATTTGAATTGGCCAGCTTAAAAGCAATCATGTAATTGTAGTCACCAACCAAGTGGCCTAGGGAGGGTTTCTGAGAGGAAATAAAGTCCAAGCTGAGACTTGAAGGGCACATGACTACCCAGCAGGCAAAAAGCATGGAGGAAGGCGCTGGACAGCAAGAGCAGCCATGGAAAAATCCAGAGTGAGAGAGCGTGACTCTGAAACTTGGAATCAGCTCCAGACAGCCAGAGAGCGGGGTCAAGAGAGGTGAGCTGGAATGAAGGCAGGGCCCACCTGGGGGAACCTGGTCGGGCTGGGCTTTGTCCGGTGCCCCGTGGGAAAGTGGCCACGGTGGAGCGTGGCTGGAAGAAGCACAGCAGTGACGAGGACTGCAGATTGGTCCTAGGCAGATCAAGGTGGGCAGATGCGGGCAGAATCAGGATGCATTTGACACGGAAGGGAGGTGGACCGTGGCCACAGTGTGAGACAGATGCACTTGGGCATGGACAGAGAAGGCTCCTCCCCACCAGGGAGCTGGGAGGAGCTCTCAGAGGAGTGGTAGATGTCTTGAGGACAAAGTAGTTTGCTGGTCAAGATAGCTACAGGCAGAGGGCACAGAAGAGGCAACCTCAGAAGCCCCCAGAGAAACCACTCTGTACACTCTAAAGTGGACGGGACTGGGGTCACCTGAGGCTTCTGGTGAAAGAGCTTCTGCTGAGTCAGGTGGTCCTGGGGGAATGTCAGAGGGCACCACTAAGCAGGCTAGGGTGTGTGCGTGCATGCGTGTGCACGCATGTGTGCAGAGGGTACCACTGAACAGGCCAGGGAGTGAGTGTGTGTGTGTATGTGTGTGTGCGCGCGCACGTGTGTGTGTGTGTGTGTGTGTGTGTGTGTGCGCGTGCATGTGTGCAGAGGGTACCACTGAACAGGCCAGGGAGTGAGTGTATGTGTGTGTATGTGTGCCTGCGTGTGTATAGGGGTATGTGGGTGAGACTAAACTATTCCTCCTCCTCCAGAATGACCTTTGATAATTCCGTTAACGACTTCTGTATTTCCATTAAACAGAATCATTTCATTGTCACATTTCTACTTTTCTGGATGTGGATAGATTCTGAGTTATTAGGCTGTCCACTAGTATCACCATCCCCTTGACTCTTTCCCACTTTCTGGAAAGTGTAGGGAAAGATGAGTCTTGTTCACAACAGAAGTCACAAGAGCTTTTCCAAGAGAGTCAGAGTGAGACGAACAGAGGAAAAATCTTGACGGAAGAGGGTGTGGGAACAAGAAGCCATTCATTCTTCAAACACAACTCAGTGGAAACAGGGCCATAATAGAAAGCACTAGAGGCAGGTCTGAGAGCACGGGGAATGTTCCGTTCATGAAGGAGTGCTGAGTCTCGAGAGTGTGGATCTCGGTCAGCGTGAGGATGGCTGCATTCCTGAGTTTCAGTTTGTTCATCTGGCATCGTGCGGAGTAGAGGTGGCGTATGCAAGGTTACTGACATGTACCCGATCCGAGACTGGGACCAGAGTGGGTGTGACACTGAGACCTGTTGTTTAGTCACTGTGTACCACTCAATTCAGTAGGGAGCAGCTAGTCACACCCGACCCTTCGAGAGAAGGCGTATCCACTACTTCTTCATTGTGATTGGAACGACTTGGAGGGAAGAGATTGTGTGTTGGTTGTGTCTGAACACTTGGACCTTATGCTTCGCTCTGTTTGGAGAGGGCTGTGGAACCTTTGGGAGAGGAAACCTCACTGGAGGAGGTGGGTCACTAAGGGAACCTCCTGAGGTTTTATTGGTGATCCCAATCCTTTTCACTCTCTTCCTGACCGATGGAGCCATAGGTTGGCTGCTTCCTGCTCCTCGGCATGCCACACTGTCACTCCTCAACTATAAACCAAGTAACCCTCCTCTGCTCACACTGCTCGTGTCATGGATTTAGGTCACAGAAAGGAGAGAAGCATCTATAAGATAAAATGTGTGGGATGGAGAGATTGTAAGAACCAGGATGGCAGGAAGTCCTCGTGAGACTGTCTCTCCTAAAGCAACCGCATAAATGCCACCTGAGCAATGACCACCAAAGAGGGAAGACTGTGGCCACACCTACAAAGAATTGCAGGCACTGATGACTACTGAGAGAGAGAGGATTAGCCTCTCCTGGGCATGAGCCCCTGACTGGTTATCCAATACAAAGTGGTCACCCTTAAACCACACACACACACACACACACACACACACACACACACACACACACACACACACACACACACACACCAGGTTATGTTTATATATATGTATATATGTTTATATCTCTGTCTGTATATATTATGTATGTATATAACAACAAAGAAAAAGAGGTTATCAATTTGAGACTTGGGGGAGGGGCATGAGTGTTGGAAGGAATGGACATGGAGAAGAAGAAGGTACCTAGCATTGCCAGTGACAAAATGAAATGGTTGCGTTTGAAAGATGGCTCCTGCTGAGGAGGCTAGATTGGAGGCAGGGCACCCTGTTGGGAGAAAGTGTGTGTGGTCCAGGTAGAGATGACTGGTGTGGCTGGAGCAGAGATGGAACGGGCATTGAGATGCAGCTGGTTCGCAGGGGAGAATCACTGAGATGGGTTGGAGGACAGTGGGACTCCCCGCTGTCCTAGGAAAATTAGCGGAAGATGACACTGGCCACAAAGATGGTAATGGCACCATCCCAATACACAAGTTATTCCAAGGGAGAAAGTCAAACTACTGGCAAAGGAGTGAGCCACAGGTCACATTGGTCATTGAATTTCTAAGCTTGTGTCATGACCAGACAAAGAATGGTAAGGACTTGCATGGTAACTCATAGTAACTCATGGAGGTAGAACAGTGACTCCAGGAAGCCTGTCCCTATGTCCCAGTGGCCTGTGGCTTGTCTGTGGACCAGCCAGAGGCCCTGTTTTCCTGGCCAAAGGTTGGCCTGTTTGCTCTGTAAATGTTGTGTGGGATACCATGTGTGTAAACAGAGCCCAGCCAGTTTCCTAAATCAAGTGACAATGAGACTTAGCAACCAAAACAAACAAAACAGCACTGGTTTCTCTTATCATCGGAGGTGATGTACAGGAATCAGAGGATGGTTCACATTTTAAAGGGTGAGAAAACCCCACGCTGTAACATTCTGACAATTTGGGATGCATCTTGTGAGATTATCCTCAACTTTGTCCATCAGGACTACTCTACTAAGAAAGTTCTTTTCTTTCTCCATGGACAGTTTGTTTAGGACAGCAGTGGTCACAGAAGCACTGTGACCTACCTACAACCCAACCACTCTAGAGGATTCTCAGTTGAGTTCTCCACATAATCTGCTTATTCTTGCATCTTTACAAGCAACAATTATAGCTAGAGTTTAATGTGTGAGTCTACCTGGTACCACATCAAAGCAGTTTTGATGCCATGGTGTAGTAGGAGTTTGGGGACCATTCTTTATGGCTACATGAATACTGTTTGTGTATATTACAGCGTGTAGGTGGCTACTTCCCTGCAATGGGGTATTCATGATGTTTCTAATTTTCCTCTTATTAGAAGCACCACACCTTCTGTGTTCTTGCTTTCAGAAACTTTCTTAGAATTAATAGATCAGAAAGTGTGAGTATTTTGTGGCTCCTGACATATATTGTAAAACTTCAGAGGGACATTGTACTAATAGGATCTCTGGCAATCTGAAGATTCTAGTTGTACTATAGATTTTTAAAAATTTATTATGTTTTTTAGTATGTACATGAGTATATACATGCTCATATATACATGTATACACACATATACATGCCATAGCATGCAAGTGGAGGCCAGAGACAGCTTGTGAAAGTCGGTTCTCTCCTTCCACTGTGCGGGTCCCGGGGATGGAACCCAAAGGCCGACACTCACTGAGCCACCTTGCTGGCGGCAAAAGTGCTATTCACTCACTGAGACACCTTGCGGACATTTTGCTACAGTTTTGACAGCACCAAATGTTACCATTTTCATCGTATCTGCTAATAGTAGAGAGCTCAACAGAGCACCCCATCACTGTACCCATGGGAGGTATTTCCTGGGGCTAAACACAAGAGAGGCCTGCTTTTCCTGAGAAATTAGTGTGCCCTGATAGATGCTGGGACGCCTGTATCTCTATTGTTACCCTGTCTGCTTGGGTGGTTAGGAGACTCAGAGCCCAAATCATGACCCTCTTTCAGGCAGCATGAACTCCTGATTCAATGTTTATTTCTTTGGTCATTCCTCTGTTCTGGCCTATCACTGCTGTTCATACTTAACCATTGTTAGTGTCTGCTTTGCATCCTTGCACTATAGCTGGCCATGCGATGAGCCTCTGGAGGGGCTGGCCACCAGCTGACACAAATGTGAGGCAGAAAGGTCATTAAGTCTACTGTAGGCTTAGACTGCACTAGAGGGCATGGGCTCCAGGAGCAGTTCCCTGGCACGAGCTCAGATACTGCGTTTTACGTAGGAAGTAACAGTACCAGGGGACATCTTATAATTCAGAGAATGACTGAATCATTTTTAATTATCACTGTTTCCTATGTATATTTATGTGAGTGTGTGTGTAAGACAGAGATCCATGAGAGTGCCTTCTCCATCACTCTCCACCTTATCTTTTGAGACAGGGTCATCACTCAGATCTAGGATTCTCCAGGTAGGCTAGGTTGGCCGGCTTGCAAGTGCCCCCAAATCCTTCTATCTCCATGTCCCTAACACTGGGATCATAGGCACTTGAGTGTCACCATGCACAGCATTTTACACGGGTGTTGTGGATGTGAACTCAGGAACTCATATGCATAGCAAGTACTTTACCCGGTAAGCCACGCCCACACCCCATAAAAGAATGTTCGTAAAGTCTCATCTCCCTCTCCAAGTGGTTTTGTGATATTCTTGCACTAAGGATCATGTGAGCTATCTCTTCTCTCCCCCAGCTTGAGATGAGGCAAGGCTGCCTGCCTGTTCTCCACACTGAGGGCACTTGGTTCCCTAATGTGGCAAAGTGGGCAATCTTCATGCTACCACTCTAAGATCTCAGTTTCTCACTCTCTGTTCTCTTCTTTCCCACTGAACTGATGTTAGTCGAGTTGATGTCACCGCCCGTTGTCCCTCTGAGGAAGAGCAGGCTACATGACTCCCTGAGTCCTCAGACATCACAGAAGGGAACCAAGGCTCACGGTGCCTGTGTTTTGCATGGTTGAGCTACGTCAGTGTGGATGATAAGGAATACCAATGTGATGAAGAGAGTTCTCTGTCTAGGGAAAACCCTCGAGGTTGCACCGCACCAGCGGGGAGGCAGGCTCAGCATCTCTTCAGGCAGGACAGTGTGCAGCCTCACCTCTCTGACTGTGCGCACATGTTCAGTACGTAGCCAGGAGGGTTCTGAGCAGGTGTAGAGAGAAAAGCTGAGGTAGTAATGAGCCATCAGTCGGGAGGTTCTGAAGCATACTATCGAGTGCTTACTAAGCACTGGACAGTCCATCTAGTTAATACCCTACCCCAGTTTCATAAGGCTTCATTTTTATTTCAAAGATTTTCTTGTTATTCTTAATTATGTGTATGCACGTGTGGTTATGTGCACATGAGTGCAGGTGCCTGCAGAGGCCAGAGAAGGGGTGATGGATTCCTTGGTAGTTGTCAGCTGCCAGACATGGGTTCTGGGAACCAAACTTGGGTCCTTCTGCAAGAGCAGTACAAATTTTTAACTGCTTAGCCATCTACCTGACCCCTTATTTTGTAAACAGGGAAAGCATGCCATTTGGATGTGAATGCACCTACCTTACAAATGGCTGTCAAGATGTAATTCTGGTTCTCTAATACCCAAACTTCTACCACACAAACTCTCCATTATGTCACTTCTCCAAAAACATCATCTGTAAACACCAAGAAGGGAGGCCTGTTGCTGTGTGCCTACCTCGTCCAATGGCCTTATCCCCAGACTCTTTCAGGAGTGTGGCTGTCCCGGGCCATCATCGCTACGATCCTCTCCTTTACAGAGAGGCAAAGGAACAAGAGCCTTAACTTTTCAGTTGACAGCAAGACCAAGCTATCCTGTGTTCCAAGCCCTAAGGCAGGTCTTCACTCTCACACGCCCTACATTCAAGTAGCAGGAGATCCAATTAGCATTCAGTGAGGACGTGCCCATTGCTCTCAGATGAGACCAAGTAAGAAGGCATGAGGTAGAATCAGGTGATGGCAGAGGCCGCCTGTGCTACTGGACACCGCTTGGTCCCAGGAGGCCTCTGAGCAGAGGGAGCTTGCTCAGAAGTCCAAATGTCGTCTTGAGAGACAAAAGTCTGTGGAGTGTGGGTGACCTTGCATTCTTGTAGGGGATGTGGGGAGGACAGCGGCCAGCTTGTAGGGATGAAGGAGGGATGGTACACAGGCCTAATGAAAGGGCTGAAGGTGGCCTTGGTTCCAGGCGCAAGAGGACCAGGCTGGGCTCTCCTATGCTGTGAATACAAGGCAATAAAGTGCCATAGTCCGGTGACATTCCCTTCAGATCTGAGTCCCACGACTACCAAAGCACGGTTCACCTTCACCCACCCTCACCAGGAGTCTTCTCTAGGGTGTCCAAAGACTCCTAGCAAGTCAGTGCACCAGGGCTATCTCCTTCCCTGTCCCAACTGCCCTGCCCCCTTTTCCTGATGGGTAACTGGTTCTTGTGTTATCTGACAGACAAGATCTGTTTCCTTTCCTGACCCGCCACACACACACACACACACACACACACACACACACACACACACACACGCACACACACACCCCTTTTCCTGACGGGTAACTGACTCTTGCATTGTCTTACAGATCATACGGCAGCAGTTCCCTCAGCTAACCACCAGAAGACTCGGGACCCGAGGACAGTCAAAGTAAGCATCAGACAGCCACGCTGCCTTCACAGCACTCGTCTTGGGCCTTGAGGCCAGGCCTTAGGCTGCTCCCCGGAGCAGGTCTTGGGGGGATCTCAGCCTAAGGGAGGGCATGGAGGAACTTTGTGACAGCTAGACTCTCTCTCAGGGCCCTTCAGAGAGAGAGGATGGCCATCCAAAAGCCTGGGACCTTGGGCCCAGTTGCTTGTCGCCTTCTGACCCTGTGCACGCTGTCTGCAAGTGTTCTTCGTAAGGCAATCCATGCATGTTTTCAAGGAGTCCTGTGACTTCCTAGGCTATCTCCAGGTTGCTTGCACGGTTTAGTTGAGTAACCTCTGCTCTGATAGTATACAGTGGACCACAGACACAACGTGAGGGAGAGGCAGGAGGTCCCTCCTCCTGCCATAGCACTTTTCTACCAGCCTGCCCACATTTGCTTCCCTTTCTTGTCTGAGACAGGTTCCTACTCTGTAAGCTGGAGTTCACCCATGGTCCTCTTGCCCGGGCCCTCACATACTGAATTTATTAGTCTCACCATGCCTGGCTTGCCAGAGACCTTCTGTTATGTAAGACAGACATGAAAGAAGACTTCAGGTCGAGTAGAGAATAAGAAGGGGTTGGGGATGGATAGTCTTCTGGAGGCACTGACCTTTAAGACCCGAGGAAGTGACAGCCACGAGGACACCTGTCTCCCAGGTGTGTACCAGAGACGGGGCCCAGCCTGTCCTACTCCATCAAACATACACAGCATTTACCTGTAAGGATATTTTGGAAGCTTTCAGGGGTCAGGAAATGTCCCTTGGAAGAGGAGGCGGCCACAGAAGTGTGGCCAGCCCCAGTTCAACAGCTCCCTTTACTGAAGACTTCTAAGAACCTTTATTATGCTAATGTGCACGGCAGCTCCGCTAGAGGGTGCCTTCCTCTTAGGCAGCATTCTAGACCTTTGACCACCCTGAGCAAGGCAGCACCAGCAGCTCTCAGATGTCAAAACCTCTTTAAGAAGGAAACCTTTAAATCACAGTCTGGGACTTAAAAGTCTTGCCGTGGGTGTGTGTGGGAGCCAGGATATAGTGCACCACACAGGTGACCACGAGAAACAGTGGCCCCATGACTCACACTGACCTCTGAGCTGTATACCCTACATTTTCTTTTCTTTCGCTTTAATTTGGTTTGGTTTTTATGATGAGATAAGGGTTTAGACAGCCCAGGCTGGCTTCAAACTGGATGTATAAGCAGAAGAAGGCCTCGAACTCCTGATCCCCCACCACTGTGATCCCAGGTCTGTGCCAACACCCTGGCTTTGGGCTGGATGTTTCATCATCTAGTGAAGAGATCAAACTTGGGAAAACCCTTTCTGGTAAAGTCTGGAAATGAGAGTAGGTGTGTGTATATGTGTGTGTGCGTGCGTGCGCACGCGAGAGAGAGAGAGAGAGAGAGAGAGAGAGAGAGAGAGAGAGAGAGAGAGAGAGAGAGAGAGAGAGAGAGACGCTCTTAAGAGAAATTCCAAAGGACCATACAGAAAAAGTTTGAATAAAGGACATCTTAAGATAATTTCTCAATGATTAATTTCCCAAAGTGACTACATTGAAGAACAAACTTCCTAACTTCAATCATAAAGATAAATCCTGGTATTTTGTTTAAAAAGAATGCAAATATCAGATTAAAAAAAAACTGTTTGTTGGTGATCACAAAGTCGATAATTCAAAATCTTGGTTGAGCCAGATTTGAGCCACGCACGGTAGCTCAGAGACAGGAGGCAGGAGGCAGGGGTTTGAGGCCACAGGCTTTAAAGGCCAGCTGCCTGAGTTGCACAGCAAGACATTTTCAAGGTAGGGGTGAGAGAGCTGACTAAGGGATGCTGAGTGAATGGAAATGTTTGGAAACTCTCGTCTAGCCTGTGGTCTTTGGAAAACCACTGGCTCCAACACATCCTCTGCCATTTCTAAGAGATTGGGAACAGTAGAGTTGTTCACATCCTCAGCCAATCCAAAGACAACAAGATACTTCAAGCCACATATGAGTCTCCTGCTGCAGCATGGCCTCCCCAACTCCCCCAGCAAATCCACTTTGATAGACAAACATAGGCTTGTCTAGTGAGGAATGTTCAGAACTGAACTAGCTAAACCAAGAGAGAGCAGACCAGAACAGTAGCTTTAATGTGACTGTAGATCTCAGAAACATGCACAGATAAATCAAGAAGTAAGTTGTGCTATCTTATAGCAATGTAAATAATCCACAATGTTGTATTAAGATGGCTGTCTTGACTTTAAGCAGTTATAAGGGATGTTTTAAAGCTAAGGTGGTGTGCTACAACTGTCTTCCTTTAGAAGGTACTTCTGGAGCCGCTGGGACAGCCCCTCCCCCACAGATGGAAAGGCAGTTATGTGACAGTTGGGAAGTAGAAGGCCCAGAAGGTAGATATTAGCTCAACACAAAGAACTTTCTGGTAACTACATCGGCTGAAAATGAACTGGGCTGCCTTCGGAGGGCCTGAGTTCTTCATCCCGGGAGGCGTGCAGATGGAGACGAGCTGCCCTCTGGGCAGGAATTTCACAGAATGGTACCAGCAGGAGGGGGCTGTGAAAGGGACGGTTACATGCGCCCATCTCTCCCTCCTGGTGAACGCCTTTCCCAAGACTCAAAATGCTCCCCTGGACCCCTCACCATGTTTCTGTGGAGACAGAAAAGTAGCTGATGCTCTGGCCAGTTTCTGGAAATGAGGCCCATGATTACCATAGCATTGCCACTGCACTGTGAAACCCTACCCTAGACCCACTAAATCGGAATCTTGGGGGTCAGGCTGCTGCTGTGTGCTCTGTGGGTGATTCTTAGTGTTAATAAAGCATGGGAATCACTGACTGACTCAGAGGTGCAAAGCCCATTAGCGGTTCAAACCCTGCCTCTGCTGCCTCCTCACTTGGGTGGTCTTGGCTGCATCACTTAAATTCTCTAGACCTTAGCCTCCTTGTTTGTAAAATGTGAAGTGTGTTATTTCTAGCCTCGTGGGGACTTTGTGAAATCACATAATGAGTGTCAAGCCCTTCTTGCCATGGACCTCAAGTTGGTGAACCTCACAGTTGCCCGTGCTGTTCATTTCCCAGCTGGTTCAGGGCCCCATTCTCAGACGTTTTGAATCAGTGGGTTCTTTGAAGGGGCCTAGGAACCTGCATGGTTATTAAACTCTAAAACACTGTTGATACAGCTCCTGCTCACTCTTGGCTCTGCACAGTGGCTGAGTAGGCAAACAGACTGGCCCATAACCTTGCCTAAAATTACTCTACACCCTTGAACTAGTGCTCATCTTCAGTATGATCACAGCAATTCTCATTTCAGAAGGTTATTTTCAAATCAATATGAATAAAAAGCACTTTGTAAAGTGCTCAGAACCTAAGTGCTCAGATTGGTAGCTAAAGTACAAAAACTACGCCCCACCATCTCCACCACCACCAAATGCAGCGTCCTTCCATCGCTTTTAGTTGTGATTGAAAACATGTTGGCAGTTACGCCAATTTTGAGTTAAGAGAAAGTTCCTGTCTTTGGCACTCACAGTCAAGTGAGGCACTGAATGTATCTTCTTAACTTTACAGCTTTTGTTGGGCATGGGGACACACACCTTTAATCCTAGCTCTTGGCAGGCAGAGTCTCTGAGGTGGGTGTCTGAGAGTTCGAGGCCAGCCTAGTCTAAATAGCAAGGTCCAGGACAGTCAGGCTACAGAGTAAAACCTAGTCTCAAAATTAATAATAATAAAAATTTTTTAAAAAATCATAGGTTTTTGAGACTAGCCCTCACTGAAGAAGATAGTCATGGCCAGGTGATTTTTTTTTTGGTGTTATATGCACACATCCTGCTGTCTGGACTCTTACAGAGGGGACACTCAAGTGTTGGGTACCCTTGGGGAAGGTATTTGGTAGACATTAGAGAGATCAGGTATAAATGGAAATTTTCTCATCCCTTTTTTGCTTTGCAAAGTATTTGACTTAACATTTTCTGTAGGAGGCAATTTTAGTTATTTTTACCTGCCTGATTGATGGCTGGCAACATGGAACTGTGGCTTAATTGTAGATTTCAGGGATGTCAAACCTTATAGAAGAGTTAACTCTTTCAGCCCTGGCTTGGATGCATCTAGCCATCCTTGGTTTTGGACACCGTTCTCCAGTCTAGGAAACCCCATCTAATAATGATCCACGTGTGCTCCTCTTTGTCGTTTTCTTGGTGGCCCAGGTACCATTACTATGGCATAGCCGTAAAGGAAAGCTCCCAGTATTATGACGTGATGTATTCCAAGAAAGGAGCTGCCTGGGTGAGCGAGACCGGCAAGAGAGAGGTGACCAAACAGACGGTGGCATATTCTCCCCGGTCCAAGCTTGGGACCCTGCTGCCAGACTTTCCAAATGTCAAAGACCTAAATCTGCCAGCCAGTCTTCCTGAGGAAAAGGTAACCTTATCCAAAGTGATTGCTGGGGATGACCCCTCCTCCCTGCCTCCCTCCCTGCCTCCCTCCCTGCCTCCCTCCTTCTCTCTCATAAATTTCAGAGAATTCCCAAAAGCCGATGGTGATTTTTGCAGAAGCACTTACACAAATGGTGCACTGGGTTCTGTTTTTTCAGAGTCTTAGCCACAAGGAGAATTTAATCCCCTCTGCCCTGCCGTACCGTGTGCTAAGCACTCTGCAGTGCGTTGGACACCTGAGTGTGAAGAGCATGTTATTTGATCTTCCTAGAGCCCAGAGTCTCAGAGTGGAAGATGGGGGCAGAGTAAAGCCAGTGCTTTTGTACTGCAGGGTGGTGTTTGGGTGTCACGTGAGCACAGAACCAAGGTCATAGAATGTCACTTAAGGGCTGTCATTTCCCTTCAGGCCTTTCAGGGTGCACGACTATTGGCTGAAGTCCACCCCACCAGTAGAGTAATGGTGTTAACCTGACGTTCTCAGGACAGCCACACTGTGTATTAATGTCATCCTTTGTCATTGATCCTTCTCTCGCCCCACAGGTATCTACCTTTATTATGATGTACAGAACGCACTGTCAGAGAATACTGGACACTGTCATAAGAGCCAACTTTGACGAGGTAGGTCAGCAGCGTTATGCTGTGAATACTCTGCTAAGGTATTATACTTCACACCTGCTCCTACTGCGGAGCTCCCACCAGGTGCAGGTCCTGGTGTCTAGAAGCCCTGGGCAGCCGTTGGCCACTTAGCCTTCACAGCGACGCTACCAGGCAGGCACTGCTGTCCCTATCTTACGGAGGTCACTGTGCATAGTAGGTGGTCTTGGCTTTTCCTTGGTTTGACTAGAGAATGACACAACTACACATATGGATTCTGAGAAACTAATATTTTTACTTCAACCTTTTCCTAAGGTCAAATACTTTATTGCTTTTGGGGTAATTGCCCTCCTCCTCCCTCAAGACCTGGTCTCCATTTCCGCCCAATGTCTTCAGTGAGGCCATCTTTAAATTAGAGAAGTCCACTTCATTTCTGCTTTAGACTGTTGCATTCAAGAAAAGAACACAAAGGGAAGAGCAAAAAAGGCTTGAGGCACCTGTTTAACCAGAGGGTTACTAAAATCCTCTTGCCCACTTAAGCCTCCTACCTCACCCACCAGACCAGAGACCTCCATGTTTAAAGATGGCGTCTTTTCGTCAGAAATAGCGGTGGTGGCAGCACTTGGGGATTAGATATAGGATGTTCAATTAGAGGGAGAAGAACTGGGCTTTAAATGAACTACAAAACCCTGACACTACTGGTGGAAAATATCCCAGAGATCCCTTGTGTATGTGTTTTGTCAGGCAGTATGTCTATCTTGTCTTTCCCCTGTTGCCTGGCTCTTTTGACACAGCACCAGAATAGATGGCAGTGTGTTCGTGAAGACAGATCATTCTTTCTTCTCTCGTCTTTTGTGCCTACATCTCTAAAATGTTCTTTAAATTCTCCCAAATTCCTGGAGTGGACATTTCAGTGGATTTTTTTTAAGTTTTAAAAAATTGCTGAAATCAGCAAATAATGAGTTACAAACAGTTAAAATGACACTAGCTGCTACAACAAATAAGCCCCAAATCTTACCCTTCTGGAAGCTTTCCCTTAGTCATGTCACAGTCTTATATGGATACTCTTTAGGGATGACTTAGGGACCCAGGTTGCTTCTAGCTTGTGGTCTAGAGTCTCAGAATCCTGTTGTTCAGCCAGAAGTCATGCACCATTCTTAACCTTGTCACTTTAGGACTAAGACATTGACAAGAGTGGGCTCCATCTTAGTGTAACAGGTTTGAGGAGTATGTGTGAACCCCCATGGCTAATATGACAATTTCCTTTTCACATGCAACTTTATTTAGTTCAAAACTCATTCCCATTTCATTTCCCTTCCTTTCACCATTTCCAACACTTAGTGCTTATCAAAGGTTGCCATATGGTATTTACTCACTTTAGAGAGACACGTAACACACACTTATGGGGAAGAAGAAAAGGCTTGCAAACCAGAGGTTTGGAGAAGAACAAGTTCCAGGCCTAGCTCTGCATTACAAGTATCAGTTTCTCAGCCAAGAAAATAAAAAGCACCCCTACCAGTATGCTTCACAGGAGATACACAGTTTATAAACTGTAAACGGTATTAAAGATACTTGCTATTATTAGATCTCCAGTCATCCAGAGAACAAAAAGACTTGTCCAAGGTCACACAGCTGGGTAAGACCACAGCTATGACTAATCCTTTTGTTACCTGACACCTTTAGTCTGAAGTCCTTTCTACTCTCCTGGAAGCTTTTAAGGTGCGAAGCCAGACATGGGTCAGTCTGGAAGGGCAGGAAGACTTTTCTAAGGAAAGCCTTCAGTGAATGGATTGTTTGCCCCAAGCATTGCAATATCAAGCCACAGGAAGGGACCTCGTCCATCTTGTTCATTGCTCATCCTAGCTGGCTATTCTTTCAGACTCTTGGTACATAGTGGTGGGTGTGTAGCAGGATGTTTGCATTGGTAGGTGGGGGATGATTGGACAGATGGGAGCAACTCAGTAGAACATTGTCTATCAAGTTTAAGACTTATAAACTCACAAAGAGCTAGTGAGTCCCAAAGTCCCATGTTTGAGTCCCCAAACCATCATTTGCTAGCCTGTGACTTGAATCAAAAGCATTTTCTGCCTCTGAGCCTTGCTGTCTCTTGTTGCCAAAAAAAAAAATTGTAATGATCTTACAGAGAAATTGGGGTATATACTAAACAGTGTATATAAAGTGTCTGACTTTGTATTAGAACATAATAGATGATAGATATTTTGGTAACTATTGGTTTACAAGCTCTGCCAACGCCGTGTCAATTAAGCACTCAACTTCACATCACTAGATGTCTTTCTACGTGTTGCCAGTGTGTTTGCTATAAACTAAACATAGACATGGAAAAGAGATTTAAAAAATTAACAATATTGCTTAGGTGTTCTTTTAAAAATCAGGGTACTGGCCAGGCAGTGGTGGTACACACCTTTAATCCCAGCACTGGGGGGGGGGGGGGGCAGGCAACTACAGAGTGAGTTTCAAGACAGACAGACTGTTTCACAGAGAAACCCTGTTTAGCTCCCTCCCCATAGTTAGGGGAATGGAGAGTTGGCTTAGTGGTTAAGAGCACTTGTTGTTGTTTCAAAGGACCTGAGTTGGATGCCCAGCACCTACATGGGGGTTCACCACATCCTTGGGCACCAGGCAGGCATGCGGTACACAGATGTACATGCAGGCAAAACCCTCATACACATAACATAATAAAAATAAATTGAATGAAATTTTTAGAAATCTGGTGCTTCCCTGGAAGAAGGGATGGAGGTCTGGGAGACTGGATAGGCAGCTCCGAGAGCTGGCAGTCAATGATCACGTCCAACCATTTGTCTGATCCTTACACTGAAATTGCTCAAAAGGACTGAAAAGAACTTCCCCAAATTCCTCCTTTTGTCTAATAATAACTTTCCAGTTATCCAGTGCCCACACAATGCCCGACACTTTACACAAGGCATCTTATGCTATCCTAACAATAGTTAGAAATCTTTATATCCACCTTAAGGGGCTGCTGGCTCTCTCTCGCACACTTTGTCCTGAGCATTAGATTTGATTGATCTGATTTACACGGCTAGACCAGAGCTCTTAATTTCCTGCCCTATGTCTATCTCCCCAAGGTTAATATTGCTGGGACCTTCTGCCCAACTACTCAAGCCACAAACCTCAGCTCTTCGCTTTCCCTCCAGTCCAGAGGGAGGTCAGAGCAGCTCTCTGTCCTCAGTAGAAATGCTGTCTGTGTCCCATTTCACAGCCGGCCCCCAGGTCTCAACACTTAAATACCCCTCATTCTCTCCTTCCTATCCTTTCTTAGGGGAGTGGGAACCATTGGGCACCAATGACATAAAAAGAGAAGGAGGGGAGGTTAACAATGACTGCCAGGAACTCGGGGACTCATAAGGTTCCTTAAGTGACTTGAGCAGGCTTCTAACAGTCAGACGTCTGCTAAAGTCTCTCAATGGATTTGTTTTATCCTACACAGCAGCTGATATTTTCCATGTTTTTTCCTTAGAAGCTGGCAGCTTCTAGAGAATAGGAGCAGGGCTGGATGCAAGCAGAGCCAAGGACAGGGAGAATCCGAACGGACCAACTCTTAGGAGTGAAGTGGGCGGGGCTTCCTACAGTGGATGGTCTAGTGCCTGGCTAGATTTCAGTGCCCAGGGGTGAGCTGGGATCTGGGACCTGATCCTGGTAGGCGTCTGCAGGGTGGTGCACACATCAGGCAGAGACAGAAAGCTATGGAGTGGCAGCAGCAGAGAACGACATGGGTCCAGGGAATAAGCCAGAACCCCAGTTACATGTAGTAAAAGATGACCCCGAGGCTGATGGTGGAAGGAGTCACGCTCCACCTCCTTTGGACTGGTACCTGGCTCTGGGCAATGACGTTGGTAGCTCTGTAGGTGGGAGTGATGATCTGGCCTCAATTATCATTATCGGTGTTATACTGTAATGCTCCGGGCACATTGGGGACAGGCTACTCACCAGAAATAAAAATAAAAATACTAGCTCCATAAGGTCAGGCTATGTTTTCCCACTGGATCAGCACTGGCTTTTGGGAATCAGCAACCTGGAACACGCTGCCCGTGGAGTTCAAGCGTGCCTTTCTTGAGGAGTGGGGAGACCTATGCATAACCCTGGACTCAGTTCAGCCCTATAGAGACCCACAGTTGGATGCTCGTAGCTTCCTCGTGGGCATCTCAGTCTAGGGGTGTCTTTGTGTATATAAGGCTACCTTTTTCTGTCATCCCATAATGACACCAGGCACTTTGAGAACGTGGGAGCTTGGGATATGAGACGTTCCTTGCGCTCTGCCCAGGGTTTTGGCACACATACTTGAAGTAGGAGAATTTTGCAGGTAGCCAGCACTTCTCGTGCTCTCAACCTGTAGCTACCACATCTCCCCCTTCCTTCCTGGGACACACAGGAGCCACCAAGGGCTCAAAGAACAGCGGGTGTTAGTGTTCTGATCTTTCTGAAGTGTCCAGTCCTCCCTCCTTAACCAGCTCTGACTTCAGCTTGCAGAGTTCATCTTATAGTGAGCGAGCCCAAACCAGGCTGCAGGGCAGACAGGAGTCCAGCAGTGAGCATGCGCAACTGTGGGCAGTGGGCAGAAGTCCCCACAGCATCCCAAGCTGGGGCAGACTCAGGAGCTGCAGCCTGGGCTGTGGAAGCAGCATCACAAAGCTCTGTCTGAGTGCTACCCTCCCTGTCGGCCAATGCAGGTTCAAAGTTTCCTTCTGCACTTTTGGCAAGGAATGCCACCCCACATGCTGCCCGTGCTCGGCTCCTCCACGGTGGTGAACATCGTGGGCGTGTGTGACTCCATCCTCTACAAGGCCATCTCCGGGGTGCTGATGCCCACCGTGCTGCAGGCATTGCCCGACAGGTGAGTTTGCTTAGTCTCCACCTCTCATGGGGAGGAGCCAAGCACTGGCTATTGTGTGTGTATGTGTGTGTGTGTGTGTGTGTGTGTGTTTTTAACTAGTGTTGTAAGCAGGGCCTTGTAATGATCATTAATAGTGGACCTTAAAAAAGCAAAGGTTGTAGTTTTGAATGTAAATAAAATGTTTCTGCTTTGAAAATGGTTCAGACTTCCAAAGGTAGAGAATGATAAGCAGTGGAAATCCCTACGCCACTTCGATGGAGGTCACCATGCGTGGTTCACGTGTGCACCGAATACACGGCTTTTCCTTCTCACTGGAACAGTGACTCTGTACAGACGGTTTTGTGCCTTCCTTTCACACAAAACTAGGCCAGTCTGTGCTTATGCTGGGCGGCTTCTGTGCCTTCTCCGCCAGGCTCTGAGCTGCGCTTTCCCAGGTTACCAGTCTGGAGCTTCCTCCCTGGGAAGCAGGGTGGGCAGCAGAGACAGGGGCACTTCCTCTGGCCCCCTCTATGTGGCGTTGCCTCTGGCCAGCTGTGTCCTTCCAGGCTGTTCTTTGGGCTGAGAGCAGGCAGCATCTTATCCAGTTTGCAGTGGTCTCCTGTGGGTTTGCTCAGCTTGCCCACCCCTTTCTCAGTGGTCTCTTATAAACAAGCCTTAACTTCCAGTGACAGTTGTGTCTTGTTGGTGCTGTCTCAGGGGACGTTCCCTACAAGCTCGTGGCTTTCGGTGACCCTGTGGGCTTCTTCCATATTGAACTGTATTGATTCTCTTGGTGTTTCAAGTCCTGTCCAACTACAAGGACAGGGGTGAGGGGTGACATGGTGTAGCATGTCGGTTTCCTGTGGACTCTGGAATAAATTCTCACACAATGGGCAGCTTAGAATGAGAACACTTGATTCTGCCCTTTGGGTTTTTCTTTGCCTGGCCACACCTTCCTGAGTGTCCCCTTGTAAAAAGCTGGTGTGACAAGTCAGAGGCCCTGCGGAATGTCTGCCCAGGCCTCGCTGCTGGTTCTTGGCAGCCCCTGGTGTCTCCTGGCTTGCAGCTGCCTCACTACAGTGTCTGCCCCTGGATCTCTGTCTTCTTTGTCTCTCACTAGGACACTGCCCCTTGGCTAATCTTGATCTCACCTGGAGAGCCATAATCATGCCTGCAAAAACCCTCATTCCCAATAAGGTCACCTTCACCAGTTGTGAGTGAGCGTGTTCTGCCACTGTCATCTTACTATATGGGTTACATGCATAGGACCAATTCCTAAACGGTTACTGGCTTATTTAATCAGCTACCCAGCCAATTATGGAACAGGTCTCAAACTCACTGTGTAGCCAAGGATGACCCTGATCCTCCGGCTTCCACCTCTGGAGTGCTGGGATTACAGATGTTTGCAACCATGCCTAGTTTTATATGATGTTAGGGGCCAAACCCAGGGCCTCATGCATGCTAGGCATGCTCGCCTGTGTTTCATAGAACTGTTCCATGTGCACTATTTTAATACTATAATTTCATGCCTACTTCATTATTTCCCTTTGCAGTCCCACTGACATAAGAATTTAAGTGTTGGGAGCTATTGTTAGTCACCTTGATTTGTCTTATTTCATGGCTAGAAATTGTTACCTAAAGTATTTCTTCTCAAGAGCCCACTAAGATTGCTTCTGTTGTCTGACATAGAGATACTTTGTAGATACTGCACTGACACCTGGAAGGAACTGTGTGTGTGTGTGTGTGTGTGTGTGTGTGTGTACATGTATATATGTGTGCATGTGTGTCTGTGTGTGTGCATGTCTGTCTGTCTGTGTATGTGTGTGCATGTGAGTGTGTGTGTATGTTACTGGAGACTGAAACCATCAGAAATGCTAAGCAAATGTTCTACCACTGGGTTACCTGCCTCCCCCAAGTTCGACTTGGGTTCCTGGTCTCACTTCAGCTGTTCCAGTAACTTCAACTCCAGGAACACAGCACTAGACTTGGTTTTCAATTTTTAGTTTTGTATACAATGTGAAGTTCAGGGATCAAGTTTTTGGTTTTGGATTTACAGATGGAGGCCAAGTATTCCAGCACCATTTGTTTATAAGACTGAACATTTTCTTTGGAGTTGCTTTTTTGCTTTGTAGATAATTGGCCATCCACGTGTAGACACACCTCTGGACTCTCGGTGATGTTCCATTCCCCAAAATGCCCTGCCTCTGCCAACACCACACTGCCTTGGCTGTAATTGCTTTTATAGTCATCTCCAGACAAGTGATATTAGAGCTGACTTGATACTCTTGTTTTAAATTTGCTCCTTTGCTGTGGAATATAAAATTTGCATACTCTTTTAAAATGTCCATGGGATTTTGATTGTCTTGAGTTCATAAATAAATTAGAAATAATCTTACTAGTATTGATTCTTCTAGTCTATGAACATGGCTTCTATTTATTTATTTATATGAGTCCTCTTACAGTACTTCAGTTTCCAATCATTAATTACTACTTTTCAAAAGCATAACCGTAGTTTTGTGTGTGAATCTTTTGCCATGAGAAGTTACTGATGTTGTTTATTCTGATAGTTTTTATGGTAGGTTCTTTGGGACTCCTCGTGGGTATAAATGTGTAAGATAGGCTTAGAGACCATTTTGTTTCCTGATTCCTGATCTCTGTACCCCTTTCATCCATAATCTTATTACACTGACTGGGACCCAGAGGTGACAATGGACAGCTTCACACTTTTCCTGGGTCTCAAAGGGAGAGTATATACTGTTCATAATAAGATGTGTGAGTTTCATCAGATCGAGGGAGTTCCTCTCCACCACTACTTTCCTGAGAGCTTTTTTTCTTATCTCCAAAGTGTTTTGAAATTTATTAGACAGTTAACTATGTTTTTTCCTCCCTTAGTCTGCAAATGTGGTGGATCTCATATTGCTTTATTTTCAAATGCTACAGCAGACTTTCATCTTATGAACACCATATACTTTCCCTTAAAGTGTTATGTCCATTGTTGCCTATAGTTCCCAGTAAGTGTAATATACTTATCACAATTTCAAAATACATTGCTGTATCTGAATTGCTATTTTGTTGTGAATTACATATCTCAATTTATAAATGTTAGTGGTCTTTAAGGCTTTTTATTATAATATCCCCCTCTGATTTTGGTGTCAGGGCAATATTGGTCTCAAAAAGTGAGGCGGGACATATTTCCACTCTTCTTTTATTCTAAATTTCATCCAGAAGTTTGAATTTATGAGCTTAAAGTTGTCCATATTTCTTTACTTCATCTTAGTATCTATAGGGTCTGTGGTCATGTCCCCTCTCTCATTCCCTATGTGAGTGACTGGGATTTTCTTTCATTTTTCTTGTTAGTGTACCTAGAGATTTATCAGTGTTTTATATAGAGATGTTCTTCTTCTAAAGCAGTTGTTGCTTTCTCTGGCTTGTCAGTTTTCAATTTTATTGATTTTTTTTTGGTTTTTCGAGACAGGGTTTCTCTGTATTGTTTTGGAGGCTATCGGTCCAGCCCAGCCTCGAACTCAGAGAGATCCGCCTGCCTCTGCCTCCCGAGTGCTGGGATTAAAGGCATGAGCCACCACTGCCCGGCTCAATTTTATTGATTTTTTAAAAAATCGATTTGGGGCTTCATATTCTTTCTCTTTTTAGTCTTTGTACGAAAACATGTCACTGATTAAATAGTCAGGTAAAAGTATTCATGCCTATAATACAAGCACTTGGGAAACTGAGGGTCACCATGAGCTTGAGGCCAGCCTGGGCTACACAGGGAGTTCTAGGCTAGCCTGGGCTACCGAGTGAGACTCAGTTGTAATACAAATAACCATAAAATTCAAGTAAATTCACTTTCATGTAAAATCATTTAATGTTTTAATTTTTCCAATCATTGTTTAGTTTTATTCCACAGATTTTGATATGCTGCATTTTCATTTTGATTTAAAAATATTTTTACTTTTTATATCACTGTCTCTTTAATCTATAGATTATTTTAAGAATGAATTGTTTAATTTTCAAGTATTTGGAGTTACAATTCTGTTATTAACTTACGTTTTAACTTCCCTGTAGTCAGATTGCACACATTGCAATATATCAGGTCTCTATGTTTATTTGAACCTGTCTAATAGCCCATAAGGTGGAGCATGTTGAAGAGTGCCCTGTGTGCACTGGAAATGCTGCCTTAAGCTGTCATCTGATGAGGTGTTCTGCACATGCCTGTTAGGTCAAATTGACTGACAGCAGTGCGCATGTTCTCCTTCTCCTTAACGACTTTCTCTCCTTTTGTTCTACCAACTTCCACCTCCAGCTTTAATTGTGGATTTGTCGGTTTCTACCCATTTTTGCTTCATTTTTTAAACTCATTTTTGAGGATTTGTAGTTAAATATATTTAAATTGGAATGTTCTGTCTGCCTGGGGAATTGATTCCTTTTTATCACACACATATATTATGACATTTGTGTTATTCATAGTGGATATTGTCCCTAGTAATACTTCTTGTTTGGCAGTTTACTTTGGCAGTGACATGGGTACTAGAGCATTTCACAGATCTCTGCCTTTTCTACCTCATTACATTTGTCTTATGTTTTATAGTTAGCACAGAGTAAGATCTTGTGCAATTGTTTATCTAATCTGGCAATTTCCTCCATCTAGACTTTACACTTAATGCAATTACATTGCTAGTTCAATTTTCCATCTTGCCAGTTGTTCTAACTTCATTGATTCTGTCCAAACTTCTTTCTTTATGTATTCCCACAACTAGATCGCTATTTATACATCTTTTAAAAAGCTAATAGTTTCTTTAATATATGCCTGATTTATATGTAGTATAATCTTAGCTGGGTGTGCTGACACATGCCCTATTCCCAGCATTTGGGAGGCAGAGGCAAGTGCATCTCTGTGAGTTCAAGGCCAGCCTGGTCTACATAGTGTGTTCCAGGACAGCCAGAGATACATACTAGAGAGACCCTGTTTCAAAAAGCAAAAAGGAAAAAAAAGAGTACTATGACAGTAATTTTCAATGCATCATCTCTTTCTCTCTCTCTCTCTCTCTTTTGGTGCTATTGTCATTTGTTTTTATATATGCTAAAATTTGCAAACTATTATATTGTTTTTCCTTAGACATTTATTTTTCAGTGAGATTGAAGATATGGAAACCAGTCTTTTATATCTACCCCATTCTCCTTATTCCTAATTTTGAAGGGGTAAATTATAGCTATCTGCATAATGTATTTCTGCCTGTGGAACTTCTTTATATTTCATGTCTGGTGGTGATGACTTCATTCAGGGTTTTTGTTTTGTGTTTTGTTTGCTTGTTTGTTTCTTTGTTTGGTGTGAGTGTGTGTGTGATGTTTCTCCTTCACATCAGAGAAGTGTTCTCACTGGGTCCAATGCTGGATTGACAAGTTATGTGTGTTGTATGTGCACTGTGTACATGTAGGTCACAGTATGGTTACTCATGGTGTTTTTAGTGAGATCGTTCCCCATAGGATCATGTAGTTGAACACTTGGTCTCAGTTGGTGGTGCTGTTTGAGGAATTCAGGAGGATGTATGTCACAGGAGGTGGCCGTGGAGACTTTAGAGATTCTTGCCACTTCCAGCTTGCTTCCCTGCTTTGCTTATGGTGAAGGATGTACACGCTCAGTGTCCTGGCGCAGCTGCTATGCCTGCTGCTTCCTGCAGCATTTCTCCACCATGACAGCTTTTAACCCTTTGAAACAGTAAGCACAATTACGTTCCTTTTTTCTCTAAGTTGTCCTGGTCATGGTGCTTTATCAGACAACAGAAAAGTAACCAATACACTGATGCATGTACACATAGAGCCTAGAGGTCAACACCAGGTGTCTTCTTCAATCACTCACTACCTTATTTTGAGGGGTTGTGTCTCTCACTGAACTTAGAGCCCACTGTTAACGGCTGGACTGTTCTCCAGTAAGCCCCAGCAATCCTCGTATCCCTGCCTCCCAAGCCGGGGGTCACAGATGTGCGCCACTTGGCCTTCCCATGGCTGCTGGGATCCAAACGTAGGCCTCATGCTTGTATAACAGACACCTCCTCAGCCCATAGATTCACCAGGGGTTGTGTGTTCTATTTTCTTTTCAGTGTTTTAAAAGTCCATGCACTTCCTTTGGCTTGTATATTTGTACTTTTTAGGTCTTTTATCATATGTGGAAATACTCCACCCACTTGACCACCTCAGCCCTCCCTCCATCTATGGTTTTCAGTTGTTTAACAATAGCCTGTTATAATTCTGTTTTGGATCCTACCTAAGTTTTTGGAGCTTCTTGGATCTGTGCTTAACTGAATTTCATTACTGTGGGGGGAAACTCCTAGATATTATCTTTCTACTTTCATCTTTTTCTCATCCTGGCATTTTAACAGTGAGTATGTTAGCCCATCTGACACTATCCCACGACTCTTAAAGATCGTCTTTCTTGTTTTAATCATTTTTATCTCTGAGTTTGGATTGGTTAATTTTGATTAAAATATCTTCAGGTTCATGGATTCTTTTTTATTTTTTATATCTTTTTTATTTAAATTAGAAGCAAGTTTGCTTCACGTGTCAATCCCAGCTCCCTCTCTGTCCCCTCCTCCCCATTCCCCCACAAGCACACCCCCCAACCCCCACCCAATCTCCACACCATTCCCCAGGGAGGGTGAGGCCCTCCATGGGGGATCTCCAGAGTCTGTCATTTCATCCAGGGCAGGGCCTAGGCCCTCCCCCATGTGTCCAGGTTGAGAGAGCATCCCTCTATGTGGGATGGGCACCCAAAGTCTATTTGTACGCCAGGGATAAATACTGATCTACTACCCAAGGCCCCATAGATTGCCTAGGCCTCCTCACTGACACCCACATTCAGGGGGTCTGGATCTGTCCCATGTTGGCCTCTCAGCCATCAGTCTGGGGTCCAAGAGCTCCCCCTTGTTCAGGTCGGCTGTCTCTGTGGATTTCACCAGCCCGGTCTTGACCCCTTTGCTCATCACTCCTCCCTCTCTGTCACTGGATTCCAAGAGTTCAGTTCAGTGTTTAGCTGTAGGTGTCTGGCTCTGCTTCCATCAGCCCCTGGATGAAGGCTCTAGGATGGCATAAAAGGTAGTCATCAATCTCATTATCAGGGAAGGGCATTTAAGGTAGCCTCTCCACTATTGCTTAGATTGCCAGTTGGTGTCATCCTTGCAGATCTCTGGAAATCTCACTATTGCCTCCCTCTATTATGCTATCTCTCATCCTGCTCACCTCTATTCTTCCCCTGACTCAATCTTCCTATTCCCCCATGTCCTCCTCTCCCCTCCTCTTCCCCCCTCTCATTTTCCCAGCTTCCTCTCCCCTCCACTCAGAAGATCTTGCCTTATTCCTAGACTCTCTGGCAGTGGGATTATAGACTGGCACTCCCCCTGATTCATGTCTAAAATCCATATATGAGAGATTACATACCATGTTTGTCTTTTTGTGACTGGGTTACCACACTCAGGATGGTTTCTTCTAGTGCCGTCCATTTGCCTGCAAATTTCAAGATTCCATTTTTTTCCACTGAATAGTATTCCATTGTGTAAATGTACCACATTTTCTCTATCCATTCTTCAGTTGAGGGACATCTAGGTTACTTCCAGGTTATGACTATTACATATAATGCTGCTATGAACATAGTGGAACAGACATCCTTGTTGTATGAATGGGCATCTTTTGGGTATATGTGTAAGAGTGGAATTTCTGGGTCTTGTGGTAGATTGATTCCCATTTTCCTGAGGAATCTCCATACTGATTTCGAAAGTGGCTGTACAAGTTGGCACTCCCACCAGCAGTGAAGGAGTGTTCCCTTTTCTCCACATCCTCTCCAGCATAAACTGTCATTCATGGATTCTTAACTTGACTGCCAATGTTATCACACCTTGATTTTATTTTTATTTTTATGTCTAACCATTTGATTCTTTAGAAAATTTACATGTAGTTTATTGTTGTTGTTGTTGTTTTGGTGTGTACATGTGTACTGCATAGGTGTGGAGGATAGGACAACTTTGTGGAATGCATTCTCTCTTTGCGGTTTTTGCATGTGTTCTGGAGACTAAACTCAGGTCACAGGGCTTTTACAGCAAACACCTTCACCTGCTGAGCCATCTCTCCCACCCTCACCCCCACCCCTACCACCATATGAAGTAAGTTTTCTATCCTGCTGAAGTTTCCCATCTGTTCATGCATACTGGTCATCTTTTCCATTAGATCTCTATCCATATTAATTATATTATAGCTATTTGGGGGTCTGTTTATAAACCCTAGTTATACTGGCTATACTGACTGCTTTGTCTCTTTGGAGAGGTTTGATTTTTTATCTTATAATTTATGTGTGTATGTGTGATAGTTTGAATGTGTTTGGCTGCCATAAGCTCATAGGAAGTGGCACTATTAGGAGGTGTGGGTATGGCACTATTAGAGTGGGTGTGGCCCTGTTGGACGAAATGTGTCAGTGTGGAGGCTAGCTTCGAGGTTTCCTAAGCTCAGGGTACTGTCCAGAGATCAGCTGACTTCCTGTTGCCAATGAGTCAGGATGTAGGACTATCAAAAAACCACAACAACAAAACAACAGATGTAGCACTCTGAGCTCCAGCAACACATCTGCTGTCCCCCACCATGATGATAATGGACTGAATGTCTGAAACTGTGAGTTGCCACCTCACTTAAATACTCTCTTTATAAGAGTTGCTGTGGCCATGGTATCTCTTCACAGCATTAAACCCTAACTGAGCGTATATATCTGTATGCAAGCCAGAGGTCTGTAACTTGAGTTGTCTGGCCAGGCTGGTCCCGTGGCCCTTGAACCCCAAATAAGCGCATGGATGCTATACTAATTATTAAACTGTTAGCCAAAGACTAGGGCTTCTTGTTGACTAGCTCTGTCTTACTGTTAACCCATTTCTGTCAATCTATGTATTTCCAAGAGGCTGTGGCTTATCTTACTGGAGAAGGGTCCAGACCTCTTACTTTTTCCTCCACTTGTAAGCGTCTCCACAGAGAAGAGCGATTTCCTGTTTGTCCCTGCTTATATCCTGATCCTGCCCAGCTATGTCACTTCCTGTCTGGCCAATCAGTCAATCAGTGTTTTATTCATTAACCAATAGGAGAAATATACACAGAAGAACACTCCCCATCAGAGGTCAGTGTTGGCCGTCTTCCTCAACCACTCTCCACCCTATTGCTTGAGGGAAGATCTCTCAACTGAACACAGAACTTGCCAATTCAGTTAGACTGGCTGGCCAGCATGCCCCAGTGACACTGCTGTCCTCACATTCCCAGTGCTAGGGTTACAGGGGTGCCACTGCACATGGCTTTAGTGTGGATCACGGAAATCCAAACTGAGGTCTTCGTGTTGAACAGTGAGCTCTTTACTCATTGAGTAATCCATCTAGCAACTTAAATCATTTTTGATTGACTCAAGCAATGTTTAGGACAACAGACACTGAGGTAATAAGGATTTATGCCTAGAAATGGACATATGTCTCTTCTCCTAAGCTGTCAGTTTGAGGAGTTGAGTCTCTCTCTTCAGGAGGTCCCTGGGCTTGGGCTTTGTGGTTGCTATGGTTACCGCCAATGTAACTCTAGATTTAAATTCTTCTGGAATATTTTGTGCTTAGTTTACACATTTGCTTGTTGGCTTTTCTTTTGTCTTCCAATCTTTCTACCCCAGTCTTGGGCCTTCTCCGTGTGACTTCCACAGTTGCTTGAGACTTTGTTTATGCTTGAGACTTTGTCAATTCTTGAGACTTTGTTAATTCTTGCCTTCTTGTCTGTGCCAGAGGCGGCACCCAGGGCTTAAAAGCTGGAATGACTTATCTGCTTTCCAATGCAAATAATAAAACAGCCAGAATTCATTCGTTCATATAGTCATTCATTCACTAAACTGATGCTCATCTATAGCTGTAATATGCCAATCTCAGTGCTTGGCCCTAGAGGAATCATTAAACATCAAGCATAATTGGGTGTGGTGGTGGTGCACACCTTTAATCCCAGCATTCAGCAGGCAGAAGCTGGAGGAACTCTGTGAGTTCAAGAACAGCCTAGACTACATATCAAGTTGTAGACAGCGGGGGTTACATACTGAGACCCTGTTTCAAACAAACAAATAAGCAAACATATCTCAAGCATACTTGCTTTGCTGAGTTCTCAGCTGACCTTCAGAGACTTTTTATAAACCACCCAGTTAGACTACTGCTGATGTGATCTCAGACTTACAAACTCAGTGCCTTTCCCTTTAAACTAAGAGGGCAAAGTTACCTCAAGGCCAGGACCATCTGACAGCTGACTTTTCCATTTCACACATTCACTTTTTTTTCAACTTGCCTGAGGAGCCAAGACCTCATGCTTGGTTGGGTTGAAAATAGACACTGTCACCCATGACCCTGGCCAGGCTGAGGCTTAGCTTCCAGCTCGCTGACTCAGGCTTTGCCCCCTTTCTGACTACGGCTGAGGTGGATGGAGGGTGGGGGGGACAGCGGAGTTTGGAGTTTGAGAAGCCGCCCTGCACATGGACCATGCACCTTTCTTTACAGGAAAGGTGTGTCAGACCCATTGTTCCCATCTCAAAGTTGTTTTGCTCACCTCTTCCAGGTGATTTTGGCATAATGAGACAGTGTTATCAGGTGATGTAGCAAAAGAAAGTGTGTGTGTGCGCGCGAGCGCGTGCGTGCATGTGTGTTAGAATGTCAAGGAGGATAAAAAAAAAATAAAAGACCAAGGACCAAGCCACAGATGCTAAATGAAAAGCAGAAGGCGTTGGGATGGCGAGATGTGAGGCACCAGAAGCCCCTGGCATGGGCCTTGTCACACTGAGACTGTGCACAGTCGGGAGTCACACAGATGTGGCCTTGCACCTTGGCTCTGCCTCTTGCCCACACCCTAACCCTGACCTTCACACCTGCCCCACACGAGGGACTAACATTCACACCTGCCCCACATGAGGGACTAACATTCATACCTGCCCCACACGAGGGACTAACATCCACACCTGCCCCACACGAGGGACTAACATCCACACCTGCCCCACACGAGGGACTAACATTCACACCTGCCCCACACGAGGGACTAACATTCACACCTGCCCCACACGAGGGACTAACATTCACACCTGCCCCACACGAGGGACTAACATTCACACCTGCCCCACACGAGGGACTAACATTCACACCTGCCCCACACGAGGGACTAACATTCACACCTGCCCCACACGAGGGACTAACATCCACACCTGCCCCACACGGTGAGGTGAGGGTTAGATAAGAGAGTATTGTGAAGTGTTTAGTGTCTGGCTCAGCACATTCATTAGCAGGAGTCTGCTATTACCTTGTCCTTGCTGTTGTAACCATATCAGGCCTGGTGGTTACCCAGGGACCCCAGAGAATCACAGCAGTGCCTCGGGGAAGAAGGACTGAGACCTCCATCCATGCGGGAGCATGGAGCTGACCCCCACCCCCATGGCCAGCCTAGGGAGTGAGGGAGGGGCTCAGGGAGGGAAACCTTCCCTCGGGTGAGGCCCCCATGAAGGCAGAAGGGTCAAGAAGAGTCTCAATAGATGCTGGAGGAGGCAGCATAGTCAGGGTCTGCGGAGGCATCTCATCACCATGAGGTCAGGGTTGGTGGCTTCTAGCCTCCTAACTGACTCCACAAACAGCATTAGTGTTTAGATAATGTCTAAAAGACTTCGGACCCAGGGCTAGAGAGGTGGATCCGTGGGTAAGGATGTCTCAGTCCCAGGATCCCCGAAGCAAACAGAGATGATAACAGCAGCATCTCTGGAAACTTGTGTGAGTATAGATGGGTGACAAATAGGAGAGACACTGACACCTGAGACTGTCCTCTGACCTTAATACACGCACTGTGGCAGGTGAGTCCCCACATGTCACACACAGACGGGGTGGGGGGAGGAGGAGAGACTTTTTAAAAGCCTCTAAACCCCAAATAGAACCTTCTCTGGGCTGAATGCCTCCACACTTTTCTTCAGCTTAATAAAAGCAAACAATGGCCTGGAGCAAGAGGCCCCTTCCACAGCGCTGCCTTGCTCTTTCTGATGGCAGACAAAGGCCAGCTCCCAGCTCCGGCTGCATGCCAGCAACAGCAGTGCACGGTTGGAGAACGGCAGGCTGCCCCCTGCCACTGGCCGTCACCCAGCGCTTCTCTGCAGCTTGGCCCTCTGTGGAGAGCAGCCAGAGATTCTGAGAAGCTGTCCCCTTAGAACTCGGCCCCAGGCTGTGGATGACTACCAGCATGAACTTGCCTTGTGACATTCTGAATCCTTTGGGTTCATCTTGCCTCCAGTGCTAGGAAGCATCTTTTTGGACCGGCGAGGTACCAGGCCTATCCGCTGCCTTCCTTCAGGAAGACACAGTTTCATTCCTTCCTCAGCCACACCCCTCCACTCATCAGGAAAGCTGTTCTCTGCCTCTAGAACATTCTAATCTGACCTTAGTGTAACTTTCCCACTCCTCCAGCTCTTACCCAGGCCTCTCTCTTGCCTGGTTTGTTACAACAATGTCCAAACAGTGCTTTCATTCGGTCCTTGCCCTCCTAGAGTTAATTTTCATCACAGTCGTATGGTGGGATTGAAACAGCCCTGGAATCACATGATGGCGAGAGACCAGGGATCTGAAACAATGCAGTCAAGGTGGACAGCGTCCCAAGTTGGCGCAGGGAGGGAGCGTGCCACTATGTAGGGCAAGGGCATGTTAGGTGGAGGGACCAGCATGTGCAACCTGGGAAGGGCTTTGGGGTGCTAGCAGCACATGAAGAAGGCCAGCGCTGCAGAGCGGAGTGAGCAGGGCGGGGAGGCGCTGCAGAGTGGAGTGAGGGGGGGAGCAGGCACTGCAGAGCGGAGTGAGGGGGGGAGCAGGCACTGCAGAGCGGAGTGAGCCGGGGGCAGACACTGCAGAGTGGAGTGGGGGGGGCCCGCAGGTGGGAGCAGCTACAAGTAGAGATCATTGGGCAGAGGGAGGGGCCGGGCAGGGCTTTGTGGGGAATGCTGAAGACTGGAGACATGTATTCATCATTACATACGTTCTTACATGCCTACTGTGTGTCTGGTGCTATGGTAGGTGCTGAGGATAAAGTGACTGGCAAAGCAGATGGAGTCCTTGACCTCTGCTCCAGAGCATATGGTCTAGTGAGATATGTACACTAATCAAATGATTGCGTAAGTCAGTACACAGTGATCTGGTCATCACAGCCCACAGGGCCTCCCCAGTGGACCAACTATAGCTTTTGACCCCATCTTGGGGGCTTTGGGGATGATTTTCTTACAGAAGTAACAGCCAGTCTGAGATGAGAGGGCCGAGGAGGAGCTGAGCCCACGAATTAAGGGGAAGGTGTTCTTGGGTGTAAAGAGCTCTAAGAACAAAAGTCCTAGGTAGAGGGAACTGGACCAGAGGCCAGTGGGACCCAAGACAGAGCAGAAGGGGCCAGGGAGAGGAGAAGGCTGGAATACGGGGAGCTAGGGGAGGATTTGGGGTCTCAGTCTGAGAAACATACACAGTCACTGAGGACTTCTAACCTGAGGGTGACACTGATCGGCACCATAAATGTTTGGGGAGACCTCCCCTTCACCTCGTGCTGGGATGGAGGTGCAAGGCTGGAGGCAAGACACTCAGGAAGTTAATACTGGGGCATGAGTGAGAGACAGCGGCTGGCTGAACCAGCAAGAAAGGGCATGTTAGATGCGCTTGGGAAGTAACTTGGAGGTAAAAATCTGCAGTCCTTGCTAAAAGGGGCAAGAGTCTGTGCTGGTACATTTAATGGACACACTGACAGAGGGACACTGAGTCACAGACACACTTGCAGAGGGACACAGTCACGGACACACTCACAGAGGGACACAGTCACAGACACACAGAGGGACACTGAGTCACAGACTCACAGAGGGACACTGAGTCACAGACACACTCACAGAGGGACACTGAGTCACAGACTCACAGAGGGACACAGTCACAGAGGGACACTGAGTCACAGACACACAGAGGGACACTGAGTCACAGACTCACAGAGGGACACTGAGTCACAGACTCACAGAGGGACATTGAACCACGGATATCCTCTTGATGGATGCAGTAAGGGGTCACCTGGGAAGTTTCCTGGACTAAACAGAAAACTTAGGCTACTTTAAGGCAGGCCTTAAGGCCTTATAGGAAGTGCACAGGAGAAGTGACTAGAATAACTGACTCTTCAAGGAAGAAATCAACCACAACACTGTGGAGAGTCAGTCACAACCAAATCTAGAAAACTTAAGAAAATGAATGTTGTATCTTACATGTAATATGTGCATATCATTAATTCATTTAGGAGGAATCAGAACACCAACTGAGCCTAAGGAATTACAGTTCATTATGCCATTGGTGCCAAGGACACAGAGATTTAAAAATGAATGCACACATGTGACTATATACACAGACACACACATTTAAAGCTTAGGAAATTTTCACAGTAAGTTACTGGGAGCAAATGTATGATATTACTGGTCTGGTTTTTATTCTATGTGTCTGAGTGTTTTGCTTGAGTGTGTGCACCATGTGTGTGCCTGGTGCCTGTGGAAGTGTGGGGTGGAATTGAAGAGAGTGGTCCCATCCTCTGGAACTGGCCTGGTGATGGCTGAGTAGAGAGCATTGAGCCCTGGCTGAGGAACAGCTAAAAGAAGCACTCACGGTTGCCAAGGGGAGCCTGGACTTGCCCAGGGGACAGGGTCTCAGGGAAACACTGCCAGGACACTGCAAACAGGACAAAGTGACTCCATAGTCTCCTGCCTAGATGGCGGTGCTGTCTGAGGGACGGCTGTGCAGGCTGAGGGACAGGAGTGAAGGCAGGAGCAAATGAGAAGGAAGAAGGCGGTGACGTGTCTGGGTAACTGATGACGTGTCCATGGAGCAGAAGAAGGACAAAAGCTGTTCATTTACTCGTGTGTGTGTGTGCGTGTGTGTGTGTCACGTATCAGGGCACACACATGGAGTCCAGGGCACAGCCTCTGCTGCTGCTCCTCCTCTTCCATCTTATCTGACACAGGGTCCCTTGTTGTTGATGGCTAAGCCCACAGGCTTCCAGCCTCCTCCCATCTGTCCTCCTATCTCGTCATAGGAGCCCTGGGATTCCATCGTGCACTCCTGTGTCCAGCTTCATGCAGGTCTCTGGAGATCCAAACTCAGGCCCTCGTTTACCCCATCCGCCCTTTGCCTACACAGTCATCTGCCAGCCCCCCCCCATTTTTAAAGGTTCTCCATTTTCATTATGTATTTATTGAGAGCCCTGGGAAATAAAATCATGAAAACTAAGCACCTGTCCTCCTGGAATCCTACATTTAGTGGAGGGGGTAGGACATGGTAAATGAATTCCTTACATTGGTAAAGCCATGCAGTACTGAACTACATTTAAAAATAATCAGGCTGAGGACTGGCAAGATGTTCCACAGCCTTGGCGCCTCTTCCATGGGACCTGGGTTCAATTCCTAGTATCCACATGGTGGCTCACAAGCCACTGCCACTCCAGTCCCAGGGGATCCAGTGTCATCTTCTGGCCTCTGTGGGCACTGCATGTATGCGGTACAGAGCCGTACACGCAGACAAAACACCCCCACATGTAAACTATCAAAAACGAAGGGGGAACATTGGGTTAACAGTCAAGTGGGAAGCCATGTCAGGTCAGGTGGTCAAGAGGGCTTCTCTGTGGAGGTGAGCCACAGGACAAAGAGGATAAGGAAAGATGGATGCCACACGAGGAGGACCCGGGGTTGTGAAAGGTGACTGCCCATAAAGAAACAACGGAGGCTGAGTGTGTCACACACCTTCACCCAGCACTCTGGAGGCTGAGTGTGTCACACACCTTCACCCAGCACTCTGGAGGCTGAGTGTGTCACACACCTTTACCCCAGCACTCTGGAGGCAGAGGCACGTGGATCACTTTGAGTTTGAGGCCAGCCTGGTCTATATAGAAAGTTCCAGGCTAGCCAGGGTTACACAGTGAGACCTTGTCTCAAACAAACAAAAACCACCCCACCCCCAAGAAACCAAAGCCAAACAATGAAGAGTGAAATCAATAAGACAAGTTTTTTTTTAATAACAGAGTTTTATTTATTTATTTATTGGAAAGTGAGTCATTCTTGACTGCTTTAAAATAACTAGAGGAAAAGCTGAATTCTCAAGAGAAGGGACAGTCAGTAACAATGTCCCTAGGAAGGCAAGAAAGGCTAAGGACAAGAGGAGCCAATGGGGGAGAAGCTACATGGCTTGTGCAGGGAGCAAGATGGCGACCACCTTGCTCACTTAGGTCACCCATGCGGGGAGGAGGGTGGCCCGGGGAGATGCGGCTGAGGGTCTTAGAGATGGCTAGGGATAACTAGCCACAGCAAGAGTGGAGGCAGAGGCAGGCGGATCTCTGTGAGTTTGAGGCCGGGCTGGACCGACAGCCACCAAAACAGTACAGAGAAACCCTGTCTCATAAAACCAAAAAAAAAAAAAAAAAAGTGGAAGGAGACAGAGAAGCAGCAGAGATTGCTGTGGAGGTTGATGACCACAGTCTGGCAGGTGAAGGGCAGCAGAGGACTAAGCCAGGGCAGTGGATGTCACCTTGGGGAGAGGTCACTGTATCCGCCAATACCCAGGAGGGAGTGGGTGTGAGGCCACGAGCAGGTGGTTTTAATGTGGAGTCAGAACTGTTTCCTCGGCTCCAGATTCCCACCTCACGATGGCCCCTACAGCCCTGGCTGCCTCCTGGGTCTGAACCCTTCCCACTCTTCTCCATCCTCAAAATATACTGTGGTCTCAAGGTCCACATTAGAGCCTTTTGCCAACTTAAAACGAGCTGCTGCTAGCCCTGTGAGATGGTTCAGCCAGTAAAGGCATTTGCAGGAGAGCCTGGCAACCCGAGTCTGAGCCCCAGGGACCCACAAAGCAGGAGGAGAGAACTAGACCTTCAAGTTTTCCTCTGGCTTTCCCTTTTTGCATGTGTGTGCCATGGCCTGCCTTTACACATGTTTACACATGCATACACACACACACTCACACAAATGAATGAATGAATAAACAAATAAATGCAGAAAAGACTTCTTGATGAGCAAGTGCTTCCCAGCTCCCAGGGGAGGTGGCAGCTTGCTGTACTGAGTACGCAAACATCTCCAAATGCTGCACATGGGTTCTTCAGGCTGGGGATTTGGACAAGACTGGAGGAAAGCATATGGATGGAGGCCAGGCCCAGAACAGTTTTCTTAGCCAAGACCCGCTATCTTCACCCCTCACCTTAGTGCCTTTGACCCACCACTGTGTATTATGGACTGGCACCAGCACCCATAAGCCCCCCCAAAGCCATCAGCTCTTCAAAGGCACCGGTTGCACGGTTGCACACTGCCTCTGGGCTGCTCGGACCAGCCGTATCTGTTAGCAGCAACCAGCAGAGGACTGTGTGAAATCAGTTCCTCTGGGGACTCCCAAACTCAGGCCACACTTACAGCTCATCTGTTCTCCCTTTAGCTTAACTCAGGTGATCCGAAAGTTTGCCAAGCAGCTGGACGAGTGGCTGAAAGTGGCTCTCCATGACCTCCCGGAAAACCTGAGAAACATCAAATTTGAACGTAAGTATTAAGTTTGGAAGCAGAACGGGGTGAGGGCAACATTTCAAGGCCACTTCTTTCAGGTGAGTCATTGATGAACTAAGACTGCCTAGGAAGCAGTAGGGGTTAGGTTAAGTAGTTCCCATGTGTGAACCATTTAATCCTTGTAAAATGTTTGCTGCCAGCAGCACAGAGAAGGGGTTCAGACCTAGATAGTAAATAGCAAAGACAGGCTTTACTCCCAGTGTTCCCGACTGATTCCAAAGCCAGCCAGTGAACACAAGACTCCTAACTCCATTTAATCCTATGGCAGGCACCACTATGCGGTAGGACACAGTACCCTTATCTACAGGTGCAGAAAGGCAAAGAAACATCCCCACAGCCACACAGTCACACAGCAGGTGCTTGGGAGACACAAATCAAACTGTTGTCAACGCTCTGGGATTTCCTTGGCGCTCCTCCTGCCCGTGAACGGCTGTAGCTAGTGTAAGAGCCTCACATTTCCTCTGCCTAATTAGAAAGCCAAGTTAATATTTCTTATAGAGGACGGGAGCCATGAATCTTTTCTTGGCTAAGTAGTGTCTTGTCACTCCCAGCATTTAGCTGAGTCTGAGAAGGCTGACTCCATTTTCCTGTCTTGATGGCACAGTGACGACTCAGGTACAACACATTTGTTGCTATCGAACAAAAATGAGATGATTTTAAGGAAAACAAGGTTTTAAAATATGTTTCTTAAGGGCCCGTTTGAATACATCTAGCAGTCCTTGCCTAAAACAAGTTCCAGTGGGGAAAATGAAGGCGATCAAATTACCCCTTCTCTGCAGGCAAAGAAGCCCTTTGAGAGGCTTTGAGGCCGCCTGCAGAGCCCATCACCTATTGATAAAGCCTGCTTTATTTCACGGCTCTCAGTCCTTTTCTTTTCTCTGGCACTGAATTCCACATCACAAAGTTAAAGAAAAAGTAATTAAGGATCAGGATTAACAATTGATCAGCCTGGAAAATTAGAAGTTCATCTCCCCGCACACACAGCCCCCCCCCATCCTCCACCCCACATACGATTTTTTCAAACCAAGCCAGCTCTGAGTACAAATTAGAATAATCCTGGGGGAATTTCTGACTATTTCATGACCAGTTCAGAAATTAATGAGAAGAATGCCCATGCCCGTTTTAATTCCAGCGACAAAATAAACCCGTTCAAAGTCTGCAACAGGAGGAGATGGGCTGGGCCTTCCACCTGGGCATGCTTGGAGGAAGTGGTCCTCCCCAGGGGCCTGAGTGCTGGGAGACTGGGCAAAAGTGTGGAAGCAAACACCCCCACACCCAGTGAAGACTGGAAGGATGAAGGCCATGAACAGGAGCATGTCTTTAAAAAAATCCACAAATTATCAGACTACTAGGTCAGATAGGCAAGCAGCCTTTCCTAAATCAGAACCCACAAATGGGTCCCAGAAGCCATTTGGCCAAAATAGTAAATGATAAAACCAAATCCCTTGCGGGGTAGCCCAGGCACCGCTCCGGTAGCACCCCTGACCACACAGCACTGAGGTCAGTGACGGTTCTGATGAGACACCGTGTTTTAAAGGCTTCTTCAAAGCGTCCGTTTGATTCCTGTGATTATGTGGAAAGTGGTGACTGAGCTTGCAATTAGCAAAATGAAAGACGAGTGAATAATTGCTTTTACTCACGGCTGATTGATGTCACCGTTTCCCACACCTGCGAGTGTGGCGTGCGCATGACTTTGAAATCTGTACCCTAAATATCATTAGGGAATGGAGCCAGAGCAGGACAAGAGTGAGATGCACCTGTCTGCCAGAGAGTCCCTGGAAACAGGCAGGGCGGTGAGGTCAAGTTAGAAATCAAGAACTACTTTTTGAAATCTGCTCCTGGTTGGAATATCAAGCATGCAAATGTCTCTAGTTTCCTGTTTTCTTGTTGCAGTATCAAGAAGGTTTTCCCAAATTCTGAGAAGGCAAACATCGCTGAATCATCTTTGCCAGGTAGCTGTCTTCTCGTTTATTAACATACTACTGAGTCATTGCAAAGGACAGGGGCTACATCCACAAGGATAATTTCCTGTGGTGTCAATCCAGTGGCATAGCAGGGCTCACTCTCTTCTGTGTTTAGTTTCTATACATAGAGAACCAAAAACCTCAGCCCATGACTAAAGATGTAGCTTGTATACAGAATCATTTCTAACAACAGTTACCCGTGAACCTTTCGGATATGGTCTGGGTTTCCAATTTTGCATTTCCTTGAAATAAATTGTGGGGTTTGTCAGTTACTATTGACACTTGGGTGTGCAATTGTTTATGCAACACTCATGGCCTCTCCCCAGTGGATGCCAGTTGTCTCCCTTACTCAGTGTGACATTTGAACATTCTAGTTACATGTAGAAACCATTCAAGAAGTAGCAGCTTGTAACCTGGGCAGTGTCAGCATTCAGCAAGGATGGCCGTTCCTCCTCAGAGTTGATGCACCTCACTCAATGGCCTTTACATGGTCAGACCCGGCTCTTGGGAGATCCTGGTTATGCACAAGGCAGGAGGTAGGGTTTTGTAATTCAGAGTGGTCCAAGGAAGGCTCCATCTTGGAATCCTCACACCCATCACTATTCTTATCCTGTGCCTGTCACTGAAGGCACACAGGATGGGGGAAACCCTTCTAGATTGGGGCAGCTGTGACAAATGCAACTCCTGGGCATTGCTCTTGGGAGAGTCTGGCAAATGAATGGAACTTGGGAAGTAACATGATTATTAGGAAAGCCAAGACACTCTTCTTGTCCTGTATTTCTGACAGCATGTGCCAGCCACATACTCCTGCTCTCTTTTACTTGGAAAAAGGGAGCCGTAGAGCAACACACACGTGCTCTTGTTGTTTTCCTCTGGGCTCAGATACTTCGGGAAGGACTGTGTCCCTTTAATGCACATATAGACATCTATTCCTATGCCTACACTCACGAGCACACACATGTATACACATGCACGTACACACACGCACCCTCTCCACCTTGTACACACAGAGCATGGAATTCATTCAGGAAATGGCACCTTTCCAACCTCACTAGACAGTACCCAGACATATTCCTGGACCAGCCAGAACTCTGAACTGGTATTAACTCTGGGAATGAAACACAACGGTATATTTGAGCTAGTAAACCAATGAGCTTTCCGAAATGCATACACAGAGCAAGTCAAATTAAACAAGACCCAAAGAGAGGCCCCTCCAGACAGTTGACACTAACCAGGTGGGTACCTGACACTCATCTCACCACTCACGTCACAAAAAACTTTTGAGTGCCTGCTGCATCACAGACACTATGCTAAGAGGTACCTGTCCTCACCAGGAAAACAAGTCAATAAATGAATACATAAATATGCATCTTATGAAGAAAATGGGATAGAAATAGGAAATCTCGAATATCAAGGATTTCTCTGGGATTCATTGGTTGGAGAAGGGCTCTCTGTGAGTGTCACATTGAGGCTGAAGCATCAGGAAGGCAGGGCTGCAGGGGCATGGTGGGAGAAGAATGTTTTAGTCCATAGGGAAACAGGGTGTGAAGACTCCCAAGCGTGAGCACAGTCCGTGCAAAGCAAGCCAACCTCAGCAATGGCAGTGTGACATGGAGCTTTGCAGCCATCACGAGGAGCAGGAGGCAGGCACCACTGTGTCTCCGTTTCTCAGGCTGAGACCAGGGGGACAAGAGGCAGAGCTGGGGCAGGAGCCATGTATGCTTGAGCCCACAACACCTGACCTTCACGTCCACATTCTGCGGGGCTCGTGGTCAGAGACTGGTGTGTTCAAGCAGTCAGACACTCTGGGTGGCTCTGACCTTCAAGAAGTGCTACAGGCATTTCAGGGGATTTGACTTGTGCCTGAACAGAGGATAGCAGGGGCTCTAGTTACCTCTGCCTGAAAGTTCACAAGCCTTAGAACTAGAGACCAAGGATGTCCTTGTGTGTTTTAAAAATTGTAAGTAAAAGAAATAACCCTAGATATCTTTTCCTTTGCTCTTATTAGTATTATTCCAGCTTGTAAATTTCAGTTTGCTAACAATAGTTTTCTTGGGAAGTTATGGTTCTAAAAGACACACACACACACACAGAGAGAGAGAGAGAGAGGGGGAGAGAGAGAGAGGAGAGAGAGAGAGAATGCACCTGTATCTTAATGTCTTCTATTTTCCTACCTTATTCACAGTTTTACCTCTCCTAATTATATAAAAACAAACACAAAGGATAGGAACCCCAAATGCGTACTACATTTATGTGAAAAACATAGGTGAAATTTCTAGGTACCAGTTAGTCCCAGGGTGGCCAGAGAAGCTCCTCAGTGTGATCCTGTCACTTTTCTGAGGTCTGTGTTTAATAAACCTGTGTGTCTCTAGTGTCAGAAAGGCTTTTAACTGGACAGCTTGTGTGCTGACAAGTCGGTTGGGTTGGATTACAGGCATCTCGAACAGTGATCCACAGTGCAGACATCACGTTCCAGATGCTGGAGGACTGGAGGAATGTGGACCTGAACAGCATCACCAAACAAACTCTCTACACCATGGAGGACTCCCGGGATGAGCACCGCAGACTCATCATCCAGTGTAAGGTGTCCCACCGGGGGCGTAGTTCTTCCATTTCTGTTTTTAAAAGAAAAAGGGGGGAAGTATCTTGATAAATGTTCAAGTGCTATTCCCTCCCTGTCTCCTGCCCTGGATCCTGTTCTTCTTATTGTTCCTACTAAATGGGCCCAGACGGGAGGTGAACTTACTTAAGAGGGTGTGTGTCCGCATGGCTGATGTGGGTCGGCAGCACACAGTGTCATGCAAAGGACCCTGCATGTGACCCTGAATGCCATGCACACCTCCACAGCAGTGAGTGACAGAGAAATGGGAACTGAAACTTAGGGCCTGCCTTGATGTATGTTGGTATAGAGCCTGTGTGTCAGTGAAAGGTCATGTGACCATGAGTTGGCCTACCCCCCACCTCCACGCATGTGACTGGGTGGTGAGTTACTTCCATGAACACATGTGTTCATGGCCATACGTACAAAGGCTTCCTACAAGCAAGTAACAGTGCTGGAAGCCCTGATGTGGGCAAGATGTTTGCTCCCAAGAGTGAAGCAACACAAGGGAACACAAAGCATCGCCCAACACCTTGAGACACTTCTGTTCCTCCTCTGAGCCTTGGCTCGGCTGACTGCTCAGGGCATGCCTCTCTTTGGCGAGCCATCTTTTCTCTGAAGGGCAGCAGGGAGCATGCTCGCAGGAAGCTTAGCCAGTACCCCTCAGAGATTCCAGGGTGGTGCCTAGAGTACCCTGAAGGCAGATGGGCCACACCCATACCTTATTCACATAAGTAAGGGGTAAGTTACACCACCACCCAATGCCCACCAGGAGAAGGGTCTATTCAGAAAAGCCCAGGCCCCTTGACTTACAGGCCCTGCTCTTCCACACTGTTGTCCTGAGGCCCCGTCTTCTGCTAGTCGGTCTAAGCCTGGGCTGTTTATAAACCGACATTCTCAGAGATTCCCTATCAGAGGGTGCTTCCTTTAAGGCCTCTCAAAGGCAAACAGAGCCCTAATAGTTGGACCTGTGGACATCCATGACACTTACTTTCCGGGTTTAGACCCTGGCCTTAACTCAGGTTCTTAGTCTTTCTTCCTTCACAGTTTCCTGTTTGTCTGCTGTTGCATCTTAGCAAAAACCACTGAAATAATAATGGAGTTTATCAGTTGTCTGTTCTCTGCCAAGTGCCATCAAACCCACATGTGTGATAGCATTAATTCTGTTTCTCAGCCACACAAGGGACAGTCTCAGGTTACTCCCATTTACATTTGAGAAAACTCAGCCCCAAAGAATTGATGGGACTTCCCCAGAGTCCTGTGATCTCCATGTGGCAGTGCTAGGCCTTGAACCTAAACCTGTGTCAGCCTCACAAGCCAGGGCAGCTCCTGCCGTGCAGGAGCAGAGGAAACCAACGCTTTCTCCTTCTCGTTCAGTTCAGGACCCCAGCCCATGGAAGACCCATAGCTAAGCTGGGTCTTCTCGCCAAGCTAGATAACATCTCAAGGCAGGCCCAAGAGCCTGTCTCCTAGGCAATTCTCCATTCTGTGTCAAGGTGACACTATTAGCCACCACACACTTCTATAATCCGAGAAAGATCAATGTACTTTTAAAGCCCATCTTTATGGTAAGCATTGGGACTATTTGGTTCTGCAGAGAGTTATCAAACAAGCAAAATAGAGTGAATTGGGCCGGCCTTCTCACATGTGAAAACATTGCTCAGATGCATGGAAACAAAAGAAATGTACAGATCTTGAACTGTTAGCACCATATCTAAAAACAACACCAAAAGAGATGTTTCCCACAGTGCTTCACTGATGTCCAAACACTTCCATGCTTACTTTCCTAACCTGAAGCTGAAGACAGGATGGAGAGAGGATCAAACGGTTTCATTTGCTTAGTATGCAATAAGTACACATGCCTAGCACTGAGAGGCTGGGTAAGCTGCTTACACAATATAATTGTGATCCAGAAACAGTGGGATCATTGCTCATGCCCCATCCCTGGGCAGACAACAAGAGATGGTGATGTCCTGGCCTAATGGTTAAGCAAGGCTTTCCAGGATAACAGCTGTGGCACAGATAATGCCAGCAATAAGACTTGATACCTTAGTAGCTGTTGGCCAGTGCTAGTAATGATACAGTGAAGGCTGGCTGAAGACAGTAATGTGCTGGGAGAGGTTTGGGGGGGATGCTGTGTCTGCTGGGAGAGGTTGGGGGAGACACTGTGTCTGCTGGCGAGAGGCAGAGGGAGGGCTGGAAGGACGTCATCTAGCTGGGTCGTGAAGAACCATGCAGTCCTGTCCTCTGTGCCTTTAAGGACAAACCACTATGGAGCTACAACTTGAGTAAGGCGTGTGGGGTTCTGCTTCATTTACAGTGTACCAGGAGTTTGACCACCTGCTGGAGGAGCAGTCGCCTATCGAGTCTTACATAGAATGGCTGGATACCATGGTAGACCGATGCGTTGTGAAGGTTGGTAGGCAGAAGGGAAGGGGCGGCCATGGCTCCCACAGATGGTCGGTTGTCTCTGTGGACACCTAAAACCCTAGAGTCCCTCAGCATCCACAGAGCTGTCCCCAACCATGAGAGGTGAGGGGACAGAGACAGAACTCTTATTTAATCTCCTGTCCCTGGTTCACCCAGGTATGCCTCCCTTACTCGTCCCTCACATAGTGCCTTCGCATCAGGTTTCATTAAGTGTTTATGCTGCTAAAACCAAAAAGACAAAAGAAAAAAATCACTGCTCCACAGGCTTGAACTTGAAGGTTTACAGACCTTCCCTCGTTTTTCAGAGCCAATAGTGAATGAAGAGCTGAAGTATTAAAGCCATTCGCTTGCTTGTAGGTGGCTGCCAAGAGACAAGGGTCCCTGAAGAAAGTAGCGCAGCAGTTCCTGTTGATGTGGTCTTGCTTTGGTACAAGGGTGATCCGGGACATGACCTTGCACAGTGCTCCCAGCTTCGGTAAGGCTATGCCAGTGACACACACACACACACACACACACACACACACACACACACACACACACACACACACACACGCTGTCCCATCACTTTTCTGGACTCTGTGGGGTTATTCAGTCTCACCTGCTGTCTCTGAGGCCACAAGGACATCAGTGTGAAGGTATCTGTGGGGGTGGGACACAACTCTGCTAGGTTTGTCAGAGAGCCAGAGGGCATGGAATTCTAAAGGAGAAGTAGTAAAGCAGCCTGTGTGAAAATCAGAGGTTTGCTGACCAAGAGACCTGCCAGCATTTAAGGAGGACCGGGTGGCAGTGGCCAGCTGCCCTTCGTCACGCCCCCAGTGTCTACCACTTCCAAAGGACGCTCTGCAGAATTCCACAGCTCTGGGCATTCTAAGGGGGCACAGATAGGCCCCTGAGTTTAAGCCTTTGCAAATGACCTGACTGACACCCCAAGGTTATTTTCTGCTATTTTTCATTTATGTTTCTTTTCATTTGTCAAATGATTGACTTTTGATGCTTTGATTGGTATTTCTTCAGAATTGCACTCTGACTTACTCTGTAGAAGGATTTTGCATGTCCTCTTTCGTTTTCCTGACCCCTTGGGTCACCCCCAAGTCCTCACCTACTACTGCCCACTGTGACAGTGCTTGAGGTCTGTCTCGAGGTCCTATCTCTGCAAGCAGAAACCTGGTCCCCAACTCAGTTAAGATATTATACTTCCTGCAGGACACAGTTGTCTGCTTTACAGCAGGGAGGATATATGTCTGAGTCCATATTGTCAATAGCAAGGGAGATGGGACCTAGATATTCAAAATTCCAAAACACTGGCCTCCATTTTCCGGCATCTCTACCAGGGATGGTTGGTAAAGTTTCTGGGTAATTGTTTCTATGATGTCTTCCTCTGCAAATACAGATGGGATTTTGCATCTCATAATTTCAGGTTAAGCCAATCAACCGTCAGCTCCGTCCGGGTTTAAACTTTTCCATCTAACTTTTTACAGACTTGTCTCCATTTCCCAGTTGTGTCATATAATGACGCGCCAATGTGGCAAACACAGGGGCGTTATTTAGGAGCTGTTATTTCTTCATTCTTGACTAAAGAGTTGGCCCACTCAGACATTTTGTTGGCTATTTCTTTCACTTCAGCCCTGGGGTTCTCTGAACCTGCCCATTCTTCAGCTACAGATGGAAACTCTCTTTGAGCAGAGCATGGGAATCTGATGATCGCTGCTTGGGCAGTGCCATCAGATGTGGCATTTTGATGACTTCCGGTCCATGGTGGTGAGCGCTAGCACATGTTACCTATACCACTGGAAAGATCATTTGTGCATAACTGCTTTTGATTAAGCAATGGATGAATGGTATCTTGAGTTTTTTTATTGCTTCAAAATCAAAGATTCAACCATTTTCCACACAAACACATGCATGCACACAGACAGTGAGGAACCTGGGCTCCTTGCCTTATCGCTGATCCGTGAAATAAGCATGCCACTGACCACCTCCTATCATGCAGGGATGGCAGTTTCCTTGGCATTATTCTTTGTAGTTCATTTGTTTGGGCTGAGTTAATAATCAGTGTAAAAATGGAAGCCTGGAAGCCTGGACAGAACAATTGTGGTTTATTAATGCCTTGGATTTCTTCCTGAGATGTATAAGTCATTAAAATGGGTAGAGTGTGTTCATTTCTTTTCCAATCACAGAAATGTGCTGGAAACTGGGGTAAATGGCTTGTGTGTGTGTGTGTTTAGACACAGTGAAATGAGAGGCGTTAACCCAGTTTCACTCATACAGTATTCTTCTCAGCATTGAGTAGGTTGAAACAATGCCTGCCTCTAAGGCCATTCAGCAAACTCTGAAATGGTCCAGCTCATCTGACTCATTGTTGAGTTCTGCAGCTTGGGGCGACAGGCAAGTTGAAAGAATGTGCGGCAGACAAAAGCCCAGCTCCCCCTTTCTGCATATATGTGTCAAAGACCCAGTTGGTGGCCGTGTTTGGGTCATGCGTTCACTGTATGAAAACAGCTAATTAGGAAAAAGAGCCCTCTGTTCCCTGGCCCCTCCCCCAGCTACAGGAGCCAGCTCTATGTATCCTATAAGTCCTGCATGGTCCTCAGTATGGGGAATGGTGTGGGGTTCATCCGAGTGCCAGCATGGCAGGCTGATCATTACAGTGGGCTTGTGGAATACCTCAAAGGGACCTGGCAGACTCAGAGCAACGCTTGGAAAGGTAGCTGACACCTTCCTTCTCCTTGACTACTTTTGAGTTTTGTCTCCACCGTTCCTCTTGCCGAGTCTAGGCTTTGATCTAGCGCAGCCAGACTTGGTGCCATAAACAGTGTCTCTAGAAGTTTGCAGAAATGACAGGTGATAAGCTTTGGTCCTGGTGATGATGGGCAATTGAAAGCATCTGTCTTAAGACAGATCTGATTCCAGTTTAGGGACACCTGAGTCTTCAGCCAGCAAACAGCCTTCACCTTTCCATGTGGATTTCACCAAATGTCCATTTATTTCACTGCTGTGGGCGTCTGGAAGGTGAGAGCAGTTGCTGGCACACTCCAGAGCAAACTATCTGAAAAGTCCAGCGTTACAGTGATGGGCAAGGCTACATAACCTTCCACACATCACTTTTCTATACGATGGTTTCGTGGTCCAGCATCAAAGCTCATTCTCCTGGAAGGCCCCATGGGCCTCTTTGATGGAGTGGCTCCCAGACCTGGTGGCTGTGATGGAATCTTCCAAATTGCCTCTCTACACTCAGGTGCCCTGGCTCAAAGCCTGCTAAACATGAAGACCCTGATGTTGCTAGAGTCACTCGAGAGAATGAGTTTCCTTCTCCACCTGTACCCCCACCTCCACAGACCCAGAGAGAAGGAGAACTTGCACAAGAGACTGAGTTCTTCCAGAGATAGGGCATCCTTCTCAGTTCAAGTGTAAGCCCTTTCCCATACACTGTCCTGACCCACCTGTCTTCCTCAGTTAAATACCAGAGGGAACTATGATCCAGTGTTCATGAAGAGTCTAAGAGATTTTAGACATCAATCTAGCATTTTTCCTATTGCTTCCTTTAGTGTGTCAGATGAGGAAACTGGGGTGAACTTAATAGGGCTTCTCAGAACTAGACATGTAATAAGGCAAACAGAAGCCAATAATACTTACCTTCACAAATATTTAGCAAAAATATAAGAAATAAATAATATAAATTTATTTATTTCAACTCCACAAGGCAGAAGAACACACAGGGTGGGAAGGAAGTTTGTTGAATTTTTTTGCCCAAGATCAAGGAGATGGAACGGCAGAGTTCTGGCTCAGAACCCATCCGCCTGACCACACTCGTTCTACACCGAAGTCCCAGGACTCATATGAATGGCAGAGAAGGGATAGATTATTTTATTCATGCTGATGGTTTTAAATTTATGGATTAAGATTTTTTTGTTTTGTTTTGTTTTGTTTTGAGACAGGGTTTCTCTGTATTGCTTTGGTTGTCCTGGAACTCACTCTGCAGACCAGGCTGGCTTCGAACTCACAGAGATCCACCTGCCTCTGCCTCCCGAGTGCTGGGATTAAAGATATGAGCCACCACTCCCAGGCTGATTAAGATTTTTTAATTTAAATGATGAGAGAAAATAATAAACATTAGACTGTTGCAAATACTAGCAGATGCCTGAAAACAATGGAATAATATCTTGTAAGTGCCAAGAACAAAAAATTGTCAATTTACTCAAGAGTGAGGGCAACAGAAAGTCATATTCAGCTATACAAAGACCAAGAGAATTTGGCCTCCACATGTATGCATCAAAAAGCAAAGGCTGCCAAAGAATGCACTTTGGCAAAAAGAAAAGCACAGCCACGAATATGCGGCACACACGAAACAGCCATTTTCTGATTGCTACTGCTATGTGACAAAATGCCCTAAAGCAGAGAAGCTTGAATCAGTCATCTCTGCGTCCGAGTTCTTGTGCTCAGTACCAAGGTGACTCTTGGTCTGCATGTGACCATCCACGGGACAGGTCTCAGACACAGGGCACGCCCTTCACTCTGTCTGTTCAAGAGCTCCGGGCTTCCTCTGCCTCATCATTAAATGCAAAGAATGTACATGAGCCTGGGGTCCTGTTTTCACATGAGAGAAAATTAATGTAAACAAATCTTACTACCTAACCCTTTATGCTTTTATTTGTTATTTGTGTATGTGGGGAAGGGTGGGTGAGGGGCGCATGCCACAACACAAGTGTGGCAGTCAGAGGACAACCTTTGGGAGCTGGCTCTCTCTTGTGCCGTATGGGTTCTCAGAATTGAACTCAGGTGTTCAAGGTTGGCAGACTGGTGATGTCCCCAAACTAATCTTTATGTGTGTCCTTTACAAAGGTAGAGCCTGGATTTAGGGGAAAATACATAACATGGAGTAATGAGAAGGGAATGCCGAAGGGGAATTAAAACATTAGAGGCCTTTGTTTCTACTACAACTAGTAAAGAACCAGATTCTGTCTGGGTTGTTTACCTATCCATATCTGTTTTTACAGTGAACGTGCAGAATGCATGTTTAGGATGAAATAAGAATTATGTCAGCATAATCTTAATTGGCAAGGGGAAATGGAATGCTATGCACATTTAAGAGTCGGTAAGAACTGAGGAGGCCAAGGCGGCGAAGGACACAGGCGGTAAACTGGAGGTCAGAACGAGACATAGAAACAATAATCTGAATAAGTGAGGAAACCTCTAATCCTGGGAAAACAGCAGCAAAAATATTTCAAGAGGCAAGATTTTCTAAATTATATGAGATAAATAGTCCTTAATTTATGAAAATCCCTACTTCCAAGAATCAAAATCAAAACTGGAAAGCAGTAGCACCCTTTTTATGAAGGAATCTCTGTTTCAAACCTGGCGAAAAGGATAGGAGAAAAGACCATTGTGAGTCAACTTTATTTCCCATGGGTGAGAACACTACAAGACCTCATTCCAGGCTGTTTTGTTTGAGATGCTCTCTCTCCGTGTAGCCCTGGCTGGCCTGAAATTCTCTCTGTAGATCAGGCTGGCATCAAACTCACAGAGACACCTGCCTCTGCCTCCTGAGTGCTGGGATTAAAAGTGTGTGCTGCCATGCCAAGCCTTTTCTTTTAACTCGTGATTAATGATGGTTGAAGTATCTAGGTGAGTAGGGGAAGGTGCTTGTGGCCAAATCTGATGGCCTGGGCTGGGACCCACATTGCGGACAGAGAACTTGTAGCAGTTGCCCTCTGACCTCCACATGTGCACAGGTGTGGGACACGTGTACTTCCATTCCCACTCCACACAAACAAAAAGAAAATGATAGTAATAACCATGATTGTAGGGGTCTACCAAAACTTCTGTATGGTTCAAAGTCTAATCATGGTTAGGTAGTATCCTGTATTCATAGATAAAAGATACGTCATATGGCATCTTTATCATTTATAGAGAAAAGAAAGCATTTGTTTGCAGTCACCTGCCATGACGTTTGAGAAACTCTTTGTAAAGTAGAAATCAAATGGAATATTAAAGATTATTTTAAAATATCTACAACAAATGATACATTAAATGGTGATGTTTGATAAGTTTTCCCATTTAAGGCATAAAAGTCAGGAATTACTTCCCATATGCTCTAATCAATATGTATAAGAGGTCTAGCCAATCAATAAATAAGTGAAATGTATGAATTAGAAGGAAAATACAAAGTCATCTATTTAGAGATACTATGATTGATAAAAAGAAGAGAGTCCAGGGCTGACAAGATGATCCAGTGGGTAAGGGGCCTACTGTGAGTCTTGACCCAGGGTGTTTGACCCAGGTGATCCAGTGGGTAAGGGGCCTACTGTGAGTCTTGACCCACGGTGTTTGACCCAGGTGATCCAGTGGGTAAGGGGCCTACTGTGAGTCTTGACCCACGGTGTTTGACCCAGGTGATCCAGTGGGTAAGGGGCCTACTGTGAGTCTTGACCCACGGTGTTTGACCCAGGACCCACCCACATGGCAGAAGGAGAGGACTGGGTCCTAGTAGTTGTCTGACCCCCACCCACATGCATGCATGCATAAAAACAAACGCAATAAAGTTGTTCTAAGAAAATAGCCTATAAGCTAAATGGAAATTAAGTTACTTCAGTTTTTATAAAATCATCAATATTTTCAGCACAGCACTGAAATACAATTTTAAAATAACCCCATTATTCATAGTAGCAACTGAGACTAAAAAGTATCTCAAAATAATTCTTTAAAGGAAGGTGTTACGCTCTCTCTGAAGCTTTATGGCTAGACATTGTGGCTCAGGCCTGCTGTGTCAGCACCCAGAAGGCTGAGGCAGAGGTCACTGCAAGCTCAAGTCCATAGTGAGTTCAAAGCCAGCTAGAGCCACATGGTGAGACCCCATCTCAAGGAAACAGACGGGGGGGAGGGGGCCCTTCAAAGAAAAAAAAAACTATAGTTCAAATTTGGAAAGTTGTGCCACCCAAACAAGATGGTAATTCTCTTTAATGTGTAAATTCAGTGGACTTCCTGCTCAGATCTTCAGTCTGTCTGAGTATAATAACCTGATTCTTAGACTCACGGAAACCGAAAGAGCTAGGAGAGTGAAGACTCTGTGAGGGTAAGGGCTCAGTGGACTAAGCTGATTACAAAGCAAGACAAGTGAAGAAAACCTCAGCTGCCAAAGCCAAACCGTCAGGGGCAGAGTCTCTAGCCCGTCCGATAGACTTGATGAGACAGGAGTGCGATTCAGGCCAGCGGATTTCTGAGGAAAGAATTTGAGGGTGACAAAGATAAAATTAGATGCCCCAACTTCCAAAAGGAAACATCTAAATGAAAAGCAATAACAGTGGCAAAATAATCCTAAAACTTCTTTAAGAAATAGGAAATGAGCCGTGGTGACGCTTGCCTTTAATCCTGGCACTCAGGAGGCAGAAGCAGGTGGATCTCTGTGACTTCAAGGCCAGTCTGGTCTACAAAGCTGCACAGACAAACCTTGTCTCAAAAAGACAAAACAACCCCCCCAAAAAACAAAAACAAACATCTGATTTAAATGTAAAAAAAAAGTTAAGCATATCACAAAGCTATAAGGTAAGTATACTAATGTTCATTTTAAAATGCTATCATTTTCTATAAACTAGTTTGACCAGAATTAAACCTTCATGGTGCCATTGGAAGGTCGAGTAGCTTAGGCCAGAGCATATTGTAAAGCAGTCTGCGCTTGACCACTCCTTATTCCTCCATTCTATGCACACTGAGTCTCTGCTGCATCCCTGACACTGATGAGCACAGACTGAGGATAGGAGGTTCTCTAAAAATCTCTCTCTCTCTCCCCCCTCTCTCTCTCCTCTCTCTCTCCCCTCTCCTCTCCTCTCTCTCTCCCCCTCCCTCCCTCCCTTCCTTTCTCCCTCCCTTTCTCTCTCTCTGTCTCTGTCTCTCTCCTCTCTCTGTCTCTCTCTGTCTCTGTCTCTGTCTCTCTCTCTCTCCCCCCACCCCAGTTTTCCTTCTATATTTACCCTCCCCTGTGGCCATGACTCCCTGGCACTGGACTGCTCTTTTCCCAATAATCCTAATGATGGATTTTAAAGGACACAGTAGCTCCTACTAAGTCAGGGTCTTGGTGCAGCCCTTGTAATCAGAGAAGCACAGAGTGGTTGTAGGCAGGGGGCAAGAGCTCTACAAAGTTCCTGTTCAGTAGCTCTACAAACAGAAACTCTGGAAATTAGCAGACCTGTTGAGTGTGTCGATGGTTTCTTAGGGGCTACCTGGACAAACAATACTAGGCAAGCCAATTTTTATCATCCAGGGTATTCCATTCTAACTTACCAGTTCATGGATGCTTCATTCCCTCCATGTTGACTTAGACCAACATCCTAGCAAATAAAACAATTCCTTCATTATGAATGCTTTAAGTACCTGATGTTATCCTTTGACTCTTTTTTATTGTGGATCAGTCATTGTATAATTCTTGAGATAATTACCTTTAGGCCTCTGGTGTATACTCATCTCCTTCTGCAATGTAAGCTTCATGGTCTTCCTTTCAGAGAACATCATGCTTCAACAGCAACTTCAGGAGCAGATGGATTCAAGTCCAGCTCTGCCACTTGACTGTGTTGTGTGGCTTTGCATGTTTCTGTGACTCCAGAGTCTCATTTTCCCCTTTATAACAAACTACTGTTTATCTCATGTAGCTGAGATGTGGATTATACACAATAACCTAATAGCTTGGTTGCCACAGAACACCCACTCACTGCACATCTAACTCTGTTGTTCTTATTTAAAAGAATTAGGCAGGCTAGGCTGAAGCACAGAAATCGCAATGCCATCTGTGCTGGGTGGTTTTAGACCCTGGGGACTGTTGAGCACAGACACTGATACATGGAACAGCCTTTAAAATGACTGCTTACTTTCCTTTTTAGGAATTATCTACATTCAAAATGAAGAACACTTCTTGAAAATCTCAAATTTTGTCCACCTGGTACCTTTTCTAAAAACCTTGTGCTAAATGAACCTCAAAAACATTTAGGGAAATAATTCTGTTATTGCAAATTTCCTATTTCTGTTCTATGCTGTGCCTTGGATTATACCAGGTACATTGGTAGACACCCATGAACTAGAAAGCACCTGCCATGGGCATACTTACTCGGTAGAAAGAATGCAAGTAAATGCCATTGTGTTGACAAAAGCTGAGTGAGAGCCCCGAGGCAAGGATGGGGCTGCCTGGAAACTGAATGCTCAGGCACACTTGGAGGGGCTCAGCACGTGCCACTTTTTATGGTGACATGTGCACAGACAGGAACTAAAGGGAATACGACAAAGGGCAGACAGTTGTAGCCATAAGGGGGAGGAATGAGGTCCCGAACTGGTGTTGAGAGGGGAGTCCACAACGTGGCCAGACTCCCTTTCCCGTTTGAACTGTGTTCAGAGGAGAATCCACAGCGTGGCCTGACTCCCTTTCCCGTTTGAACTGTGTTCAGAGGAGAGTCCACAGCGTGGCCTGACTCCCTTTCCCATTTGGTCTTTCCTCACCAGGGTCTTTCCACCTAATCCACTTGATGTTTGATGACTACGTGCTCTACTTACTAGAGTCACTGCATTGTCAGGAGCGGGCCACCGAGCTCATGCGGGCCATGAAGGGGGAAGGAAGCAGCACTGGTAAGCTGGAGCCTCCATGGCCCTGTCAGAGCTTAGCTCTCTGACTAATGTACTCCCTCCTTCTGTTTCCCTAGTCCCACACACCAAAAACTAGCTGTGGTGAGGGAGTCAGGTGCTGAGAAATCAGCCCCACCTTCCTCTTGAGAGTGGGCACCCGTGTGTGTGTGTGTGTGTGTGTGTGTGTGTGTGTGTGTGTGTGTGTGTGTGTGTAAACCACGGAAGGGCTTAAGCAGGGAGTAACCAATACAACACAGATTAGAAAGCATATTCCCTTTCTTTGTGGTTCTTAAGGCTACTGGACTTGACCTTGGCATCTAAGAACTTGCCTTTTCTATTTGTAGCGGAAGTCCAGGAAGAGATTATCTTGACCGAGGCTGCCCCACCCACCCCTTCACCAGTGCCACCATTTTCTCCAGCAAAATCTGCCACATCTGTGGAGGTGCCCCCTCCACCCTCCCCTGCCAGCAACCCGTCCCCCGAGTACACTGGCCTGAGCACAACAGGTAAGCGGAGGGTCGCCAAAGTGCTGGGTAGGGAGAAGATGTTGAAAGCAAGAAATTTCTGGAAAACAGTCTTCCTGAAAAGACAAAGAAAACTGCCAAGACTTGGGAATCTTCTTGGATTTGTGGGATGCTTACAGGTCTCAAATTACTCATTAGTATACCTTCCGTATGTTGCTGCTTTCAGTTGGCAGATTAAACACATGATAAATCTCTATTCCCCAAAGTAGGCCACTGAAATTATTAATGTTACATGAGTCAGTATGCAGGCATTCTTGAAAACAAGAAACATGAGCCCAGGCCTGAGCACCGTCCCTGGGAAGGTGGACAGGCAAGAGGCCATGTGAAGCCACACTAAGACTGAATGAGACAGCATCTGTGAGCAGAGTTGGTCTTGGGTCACCCTTGGGCCATCCAGAGCATGACTGGTGAAGCTGATACTATAGAAGGATGTTTTGAACACAGCACAAGATCCATACTGTGTTCTCATATGTCAAACCATACCCAAGAACTGTTCAAGCCCAGGTAATTAATCATTCATATCTAAAACAACTGAAAGAACCCCAAATAGATATTTGTATACCAATTTTCATAAAAATATTTATAATTGCCAAAAGATGGAAAGGACCCATGTGTGTCCTTTGCCTATTGAGGGGTGAATGGATAGAAGCATGATATATTATAGAACATAATTTAGCCTTGAATTTAGAAGAAATGGCATTCTATAACATTATAACATGAATGAATCTTGAAAGTTTTGTGCTAAGGGAAATGAGCTAGACATTAAAGGACCCTAAAGCTTCATAGAGTTGAAACAGAAGACAGGGGTGGGGACAGGGGGACAGAGTTTCAGTTTGGGAAGATCAGGAACTTTGGAGATGGGTGGTGACGGTAGACATACGACCCAACAAACATCCAGACGCAACTACACTGAAAAGGGCTTAACTGATAGATTTCAGGTCCTCTCTCCCTCCCTCCCTCCCTCCCTCCCTCTCTCTCTCTCTCTCTCTCTCTCTCTCTCTCTCTCTCTCTCTCTCTCTCTCTCTCTCACACACACACACACACACACACACACACAATCACCATGGCATTGCTGTTCCTGGGGAGGGGGAGTCATGAGAGTCAGAGATCCTCAAAGAAATAAACAGCTGTTGAAAGAGAAATTCCAACAGATAGGTTGAAAAGAAAACAAAATACAACTGAAAGATAACCAAAAGAATGAGCTAAGAGATTCTCCGATAATGCAATCAATGCAAAGAAGTACATGTTAAGTATGAGCTCTGCTAAGGGACAGAGCTGACACATTCAGGAATTACAGCATGCTACTACTGTGTTCTGAGACAGCTGTGCAGCCCTGGCTGACATGGAACTCCATATGAACAGACCAGGCCAGCCTCAAATTTGTGGTGAACCTACTTCCTTTGCCCCTGAGTGCTAGGATTGCAGGTGTGTGCCCAAACCAGTGTTCACATTTTAAATAAGTGTTCCAAGAAACAGCAGGGCATGGCGACCCCTGAGGCTGTAAGACGGGATTGCTGAGTGTTTGAGACCACACTGGGCCTATGGGGTGGGTGGGATGGGGCTGCAGAGTAAGCTCTTACCTCAAAAACAGAAATCAAGGAAAGGAGGGAAGGACAGGCAGGAAGTGAGAAGGGAAAAAAGAAAGCACTGGGCTGCTAGAATGAACCAAAGCAAGCTCAGGAGGGAGGGAAGGAGAGAGGGAAGGAGGAAGGGAGGGAGGGAGGGGGGATGGAAGGAGGGAGGCAGGGAGGGAGGGAGGGAGGGAGAGAAGGAGGGAAGCAGGGAGGGAGGGAGGGAGGCAGGGGCAGATAGAGACAGAGAACACTAATAGTTTAATGGTTTTACAGAATACAGAGATAAGACTTAGGGTAACAATGTCCTTTCCTTGACTCCTGAGGTGATTAAATGGGGGTGCGGGTGAAAGTCATCTCTAAACTCACTGAATAAAATCAAAGAGATCGCATCAGCTCCAAAGAGAACAGATAATCACCAACGGAGACTGAGCTTGATGCCATTTTCATCGGCATTAGATTCAGTATCTGATGCAGTGTTTAACTTGCATTGAAAATCTTCAGTACAGAATTCTGTTTCATAGCTTGTACATGCAAACAGGCGGCGTGAGTGCATGGATACATACATATTTTTAAAGTGCCAAGTCCTGTGCTAAGTGCTGTGTATGGTATGAATATTACTCCACCAAGGCCTTGCTACCAGAAGGCCACACAGGGATGAGAGAAACAGAGACGATCACAGGAGAGAGCATAATCAAGGTAGGAACTGCTGCTACAGGACGGTCAAGGCAGGGAGTCCATGGCTGGCGGTATCAGGAGAGACTCCGAGGAGTAGCGGGTTGGGTAAGGTGCTGTGCCATCTTTTTTCCTCAGCCCTTTCGTTAGGTGGACTTGGTGCTATGTAGTATGTAAGGAGGTATCACAGCAGAGAGCCACTTCTTGCGTGCACACAGCTTTGGTGGGGATTTCTGTCACAAGGAAAGCATTTTAAATGCCGCCATTTGGAAGTGCCCATTGTCCCAGATTCTAGTGGTCCCCAGACCATCAGTGCAGCACAATTTAACAAACAGACTCATGGCCCATGCCTGGGAATCCTGCTGAACAAACCTTCAGAAAGGCAGTTATGACACTCGTAGGGAGGGGACTAACAGAGGAAAAACACATTTTTGCTCACTGACACAAAACGTGTACGTACTGTTCACGGTTCCAGCACTCAGGGTCTTCCTAGATTGGAGTATTATTATATCAGCATCCCTGGGTCTCCTGCTTCACCAAGGAAGCAGCTGGGCAATGAGCTGCCAAGAGCCACTTCCCTGAACCATGCTCCGAACAATTCCACCATCACCAAGGCAAGCACAGAGTGACTCATGGCCATATCAAACAGTGTGATCAGGGTGAACAGCTTCCTCCCAGCATGGCCCATCAAACCAAGGGGTAGCTGGGAAATGGGAAGGTGTGACGGATGTGCAGGGAGCCTAATAGGAGCATCTCAGACTCATCCTGCCAGTAAGTCTGCCTGCCTTTCTTTGTAGTGATTTGAAGGCCTCAAGCTAGGGGCAGGTGTGACAATGACCAAGGCCACAAAAATATCATAAAAGTGTTGAGAGATTTCTGTGGAATGTGCTGCAGGTCATAAAAATCCATTCTTAGGAACACAAATGTGAAACAGGCTCTCCAGACGCCTGTAGGCTTTGAAGATTCTGGCACATTCCAGCTTTGTTCTCAGGTATCTCCAGAGGGCATTAAAATGTCATCCTGCATAAGCGTATCTTTGCTATTTTTCTCTATTACCACTTCTGAAATACTCCGTGGATCAAGTCTAGATCCAGAGACTGGATCTTGACATGCAATGGGCCATGGTCCCAGAAGAAACACACATAATTTCCTAAGAAGCTGCATGGTTTTATGTATATGCTATAAATGTATTATTATAGAGTTCTTAACTTTGGGGTCTTGTGCATACTTTCATTGAATAATATAACTTAGAAAATGAATATATAAATTTAGTAAAACCTACCCATCATGCTCTTTTAAAAAGTTAACTCAGTATATGATTTTAATGCCCAGTTTTATTAAATTGATGTTTTATATCTACTTTCCAAAAAATTTAAGAACAAAAATTCCATTTATTTGTGTATTGTGTATGCTCAGGTGCGTGCATGTGTCTGCATTCATGTGTGAGTATGTGTGTGTACACATGTGCGTGAGTATGTGTGTGTGCACATGTGCATGTGTGAGCATGTGTGTGTGCACACGTGTGGATGTACATGTGCATGTGTATGCATGTGTGCACATGAGCATGTGATGTGTGAGTATGTGTGTGTACACTTGTGAAGGTGACAGGAAAACTTGTATAGTTGATTCTCTTCTCCTACCCTGTGAATTTCAGGGATTAAACTCAGGCCATCAAATTCAGTGGCAAGAGCCTTTCCTACTGAACCATGTCGCCAGACTCAAACCAAAATTTATTTTAGGAAGCCAGAATAAGGGCTGGGAATGTAGCTTAGTTGGTAAAACACTTGTTTAGCATTCATGAAGTCTTGGGTTCAATTCCTAGTGGTACATAAGCCTGGAGTGTTGGTGCAACTCTGTAATCCCAGAACTCAGGAGGTACAGGCGAGATCAGAAGTTCGAAGTATCACTGAACAAGCAATGTAGTATCAGGTGTGACTTATAGTCAAGGTCAGTCAGATACTGTCTTTTCACCAAACCAATGTCTCCTTTAGATGGACTTGTCTTTGCTTTTCAGCTATGAAAAAGAGGGCAGGCCAGGTGTTGGTGGCACACACCTTTATTCCCAGCACTCAGGAGGCAGAGGCAGGTGGATCTCTGTGAGTTTGAGGCCAGCCGGGTCTACAGAGCGAGTTCCAGGACAGCCTCCAAAGCAATACAGAGAAACCCTGTCTCGAAAAACCAAAAAAAAAAAAAAAAAAGAAAAAAGAAAAAGAGGACAGTTGTCAAGCTTGTCCATGGAGCACACAGTATTAGTCAGTGACCTATGACCTCAGGGTAGCCTTTGATGCAAGTGCCAGGGTAGACTGGGTGTCACAGAGGGTGAGCTACGACTTACGGGAAAACAGTTTCTCTATTCACTCATGTCTAGGTCTAGACCCATAGCCATGCAGATGTATATTCTTAAATACGTTAAGACTGCTATGGTTTTTAAACAAGAGGCTGGGGGGGGGGAGGAACTAGCACAGGCACCTGAAACGGAGGCTGCCAAGGCCAGTAGAGTGAGTTTGCGACGCCTGTGGACATCCCGTGATAAGAGCTAATTTCCACTAGGTAAGACCTCGCCTGCTGCCATCCGCCCGCCTGGGACTCTGTGGGTTTGCCTCCTCCCTCCTGGTCAGGCAAAGGTCAGAAACTTCAAATTTAGGGGACCGGGCAATTTTATGCCTCAGGGGCATGGCAGGTGGTACCTAATTGATCAGTCTATTTAACATGACATCAGGCTGCAATTCTTTAATGTCACTTAAAACAAAATGTTACACTCAGACTCTGTCTGGGTAGGCCACCAAAGGGCTCTAAAACCCCTATTTATGATGTCATTTTAAGTGTTCCCTCCTTTGGCAATGACAATAAAAGTTAACTATTAAGCTCATGTTTTCAGCTTCCCACCCAGGTTCCCTGCAACACAAAACCAGCAAACTTGCTCATTGGGAAGTTAGGTTGCCTGATGAAACAGGGGGACTCCTCACAAATGGCCCTGACAGTAGAACATCTGGCCTGCCCAGCTGTATTTTCTCTGCAGCAGTTGAGGATGTCCCCAAGATAACTGACCCTTCGACTTTCCAAATAACAAAAGCCCACTTGTACTAAGGACAAGGAAGGCCAGTGGCTCCCGATGGTGGGCACTGGTGACTCATTTACAGTGAATCCCCCTCCATCACCGCTCCTTCCTCCTCACTGAAGGAACAGAATTAGAAGAAATGAATCAGGACAGGGAAAAAGACCGTCACACACATGCTTTGATTTCACTCCATCATCATGTCTTGACCGTGTTCATCTGTCCACTCGTCTTTTATTCACTTGTCCATGCAATAAGCACAGGTTCTGTGTTTAGTCTGTGCCCAGCCCTGGAGGAACAGAAGTGCAAACAAAACAAAACAGATGTGGCCACTGCCCTTGGTGGTACTTAGATTCCAGTGGGTGAGAGTTAACACAGAAGTAAACTACCAGGTAAATATGTAACTCCAAATGGCCATAAGAGGTATGGGTGAATAGCAATGTGTTATGGAAAAGTATAACCTGGAGGCCTACCCAAGTTGTCACAAAACTGATCAGTCACAAGGAGCCAACCACATAGGACTTGGGGAAGGACAGCGTGGACATCTTGTGCACAGGTTGGAGGCAGAAAGGGCTTGGTCTATGAGAACTGGCTGCGGCATGTGAGTGGGGGAGAGCGTGCCAGAGATGAAGTCAGCATGTCTTCCTGGGAATGCATCTACTTGTTGCTGCTGGCCACTTTGGTCAATCTGATCTTGACCATGGAGCTTTTTGTGCAGTAACTCAGGCAGGCAAGGCTTCCCATGTTAGTGGGCATACTCCTTAAACACAGCTATCCAAAACACTCTGGCAGCCATGAATGCAATAGAGATGTAGGTAGATCTATATACATAGTCTTCCTGTCACAGTCTCGAAGGATATAACAAATTTTTGTTTGGTGTATCTCGGAAAACAAGTGTTATTACCCAAATAAAACTGTGTGTGATTATAGTAATTAAAAGCAGTCAATCAAACAAAAAATATATCTGCCATGGCTGGAGAGATTACTAGGGATTAAGAACTTTGGATGCTCTTGCAAGAGGATCTGGGCTTGGTTCCTAGCCCCTCCCCCCATGATATTCTAGTGCACATACATGCATGCAGGCAAAATATCCATGTGCAGTTTATACACCTTTTAAAATAAAAACCCAAGATGTCCAGCACAGTGTCTATCAGGCACATATCAGCCAGGTCAACTAAGGAACTTTTCCCTGCATTTGGTTTTCATAATTTAAGTTTGAGCAGCTGCAAGTGACTGGTGGCTGGTATCTATGGCATTGAGTTCCAGAGTCTCCACACACTCACCAGAAAGTACAAGCAAAGACTTAGGGTAGATTTTCCAGGGCTGGGGACAGGTCAAGTGATCTCATCCACCAACTGGAGGAGAAGATAGAGTTTACACAAGCGTTCAGCAGAATTCCTCAAATGCTAGGCTGGGGGTGTGATTCAGTGATAGGATGCCTGCTTAACATGTGGATTCAATTTCCTGCACTGGTGGAAAGGTTTTTCTTTTAAGCAGACTATGTGTCAGAAAGCAATGTGTTACACAGCCTTGCTTCTTGGTGCCCGGCGCATGGACCAACAGCATTGTCATCTTTGAGATTTCTTACTAGAGTAAATGCTGCACCGCTGACCCAGGAGGACCAGGATCTGCATTTTAGCACTATCTCCAGGAATCTGAGAGTGGGAAGTGTGGCAGCTGCGGGAAGGCTGTCGAGCCAGGGCAGACTGCATTCAACATGTCTGCATCTAACCTGAGTGAGGTTCTTCACTTCTTGGACTCAACTCTCTCACTTGAAAAAGGATATATGGCAGATCTGGGTTTGGTATTGTGTGCCTGTAATCCCAGCCCTTGGGACTGAATTTGAGCTGAGGCTGGAGAAAGGAAGTTCATGTGTTCAAGACCATCCTAGGATAGGAAGTCCTGTCTCAGAACAAACCAAACAATACAGCAAAGGGATGTAATGCCTCTGACCCCAAAACAACGTGGGAAAAAAACACAAATGAGCTCGGCTTCCCGTTGGGTGAACAGTCACTAATTTATTCGAGGACTTGCTGAAGGCCTTTTCCTGGTGCACTTTCTAGCCTGTGCTTGCAAACCCACCCAGAACCAAAACAAGCTTGAGGAAGAATGTTCTTTTGGGAATGGGGTTTCAGCTCTATAAAGCTACCATCAGCTGCCCCTTGAGGATATCTTTATAGAATCCTGAATAGTCAGGAGCCCTACCACTACCCTCAGACCTTTAAATGCGTGGGGTTGGTGGCAACAGAAGGAAATACGGGAATTAGGCAAATGGGAAGCGTTGTTGTTAAGCAACAAACAGCAAGCGTCTAGGCTGTATCAGCTTTTCCTTACAGGTGTCTTCTCACTGGAGGTCCCCACCCAAGAGCTGGCATTCAGGGGATATTCTCTCTGCTCCCCAGGCAGAAACTGCTTCTCACCCAAGCCAGTAGGTGTTAATCTGCTTAAGGCTGCCTGAGTGGATGCATTGGGTTGCTGGCATATTGCCATTTAGAGGTTTTGTTCCCTGGACCACTGGGGCCCATTTTCCCAGGAGTTCTACTAGCTTTTTGTTTGATAAGGGCTATTCCTCGCAGTGTTGGCTCCTTCCACAAGAGATTCAATGGAATCAAATTTTACTGAACACCTATTATTTGGCAGACCCAGTGCTGGGGATGGAGACTTGAATTAGCAGTGGCTGTGCTCCAGGGGCTCAGACAAAAGTAACTTCTGTTGCATTCCCTCAGGTGATGGCTATCCCACCAAGTCTTCCTACTGCCTAGACAAAACCCTCTGCCTTCCTTAACTGCCCCTGTAAATAGTCACCGACTTTGCCCACTGCCCTTCGGAACAACCAGGACTTGAAGAGCTAAGCACTTGCTTGTTGTGATTGACTCGTTCGTCTCTTAAACTTTTCAAGCCTTCCCATCACAGTTTCTGGTAGTAAATCTACTTACATTTTTATGAATTCTTTTCACATAAGCAATATGCATTTGTTACATAAAACACCAAAACAAAACCAAAAAATTTTAAATCACCAAATTTCTCACCCAGAAATAGCACATTTCAGTAAAAAAAAAAAGAGAAAACTTTTAGAGTGTGTATGTGTGTGTGTGCATGTGTATGTGTATGAGTGTGTATGTATGTGCATGTGTGTGTGTGTGTGTGTGTGTGTGTGTGTGTGTGTGTGTGTGTGTTTTCGGTCTGTGTACACCCATGTGGAGGCCAGAGGTGGTTTCCTCTGTTGCCGCTCTCTACCTTGTTTGGTAAAAAAGATCCCTCTCAGACCCTGGAGCTGGCTGGCAACTGAACTCCCGGACCTTCCTGTCTGCACCTCCCCAGGCTGGGATTATAGGAATACAGCCCCTGCCAGCTTTTTACAGCCATCTAAAGACCTGAGCTCGGGTCCTCACACTAGTACAGCCATCACTTTACGATGGAGCGATCTCTTCAGCCCCTCTGAGGAGATTTAAAGCACAGAGAAGGGGATGCGTTTAATCCAGTCACTCCATCACCTGATTATCTTGGGAGTTTCCTCTTCTGATCTTTGTGCCACTCTTAGGAATGGTAACTCACAATGCTCCTGATGAAGCCACTCTTTCTGGTAGTTTATGAGTGATTCCTAACATTGTGCCCAGGGAAGACTACGACAGATGTGAAATGCAGAAAGTGAATGAGGGCCCCAGTGACGTCACAGAAACACATTCTCTGGAAGTCTGCTGTAATTGGCTGTCTTACAGTCACAGTCAGAATTCCATCCCAAGTGTGCTGGCTTTCATTATTGTGGAATTAGCTTTTTTTATTTTATTTTATTTTTTTTTGGTTTTTAACGAGACAGGGTTTCTCTGCATTGTTTTGGAGGCTATTGGTCCAGCCCAGCCTCGAACTCACAGAGATCCGCCTGCCTCTACCTCCCGAGTGCAGGGATTAAAGGTGTGCGCCACCAACGCCCGGCAGCTTTTCATTATTGTAACAAGTAATCAAGACAGTTTATTCTGACTCAGTTGTGAAGGTCTTAAGTAGGCCCTGGTGCTCTGGGTTGGGGTGACATATCATGGCTGAAGCCCATGGTGAAGCAAAACCACTCACCTGATGGCCAGGAAGTGGAAGAGAGTGAAGAGGAGGCTCCCACAATCCCTTTCATGGGCGTGCTGTCATGACCCAAACCCCCACTTGGCCCTGCCACTTAAACTCTAGACATCAAGCCTTTAACACATGAACCTTAAGACACAGACTACAGTACACACGTACTCTCAGCAGTAGAGAGGTCAGGACAGGAGGATTGAAAGCAGCCTGAATTATAGAGTGAGACCCTGTTTTAAAACAATAAAACAAGCTACCATAAAAAATATAGTGTCTGGTGATAAGATTGACCCAAAAGCTTGTCTTCTTCCTTAGAATCTGGAATGGGGGACATAGAAATATACTGTAAGGGCCTTCCAGGAGGGCTGGGGCTGGGGGTAGTTCTCTGCAGACTAAAGGACTTGTGCATAAGTCTGAGTTCAGTCCCTGAAGCCCACGTAGAGATGGAAGGGAAAATGTAGGCCCACAAATCTGTCCTCTGACCTCTACATGCAGACGGTGACATGCGCCCCAGCAATAATAGTAATTATTATTATTTTTATTTCTAAAACAAAATTTAAAGTTAAAAAGAAAAAACAAAAAGAGGGGGCTGGGGAGATGACGAAGTGGGCAAAGCCAGCTGGAGTGGCACATGTCTGTAAATAATTCCAGTACTGGGGAAGCAAGGTGTATGGCTCCCAGCTCGCCGACCACCCTGCTTCGCTGAACGCACAAACTCCAGGTTCAGAGTAAGACCCTGTCTCAAAAAAAATAGTGAAAAACAACTGAGTAAGACACCTGACGTTGATCTCTAACCTCAACACATGCCTACCCCCAAACATGTACACACATGCCACACTACAACGCCTGAACGCACGAAGCGTAGCTCCTGAATCTCATTAAAACCCACTGCCCATCAGGTTCTTTGTCACATATTATCTTAGTCCTTACAACAGTCTTGCAAGATAGAGATGACTAATCCTATTTTACAGAGAATGAAGCAAAGGTTCCTAAGATTTGAGAGGGCTTGCCCAGCATCCTCCAGCTAATACGTGGTAGAAATAGGTCTCAGAGCACAGAGACACACAGGCAGAGAAAGGGGCAAGTGTGGGGCTGGCCCCGCTGGCCTCGGGCAAGCCATCCATCATCCTCTGAAGCCTCCCTCCCTCAGCCAGTGCAGATACACCGAGCTGTCTGAAGAATCCAGATGACGTCCACCATGGGCGGTACTGGTGACATGGCACAGGCTAGTGTGGCTTCTTTACGTGGCCATCTGAAAGAAGCTCCCAGAGGATCTGATTCCAAGGACAAACGGGCACGTGTTACCAAGTCACAAGGCTCCTAACTGTAGCATCAGATCCCGGGTAAAGGCCACGGGAGGGGAGATGGGCATTTAGGAAATGCTGTTTCACCAGATCCCTAACTACACTTTTCTCTCCAAGCTGGCCTTTTTTCTTTTTTCTCCCACCTTCATGCTCTCAAGTCCTCTGTGCTTGTGGATGTTTCCCCATATTTTAATTTAAGGATATTTGGAGAGAGAGCACTTAGCCCAGTGCCTGGCCTTGATAGACACTCAACAGAACAGGACACATTGTTATGCTCTTGAAGTAAATCATTGCCACTTTATCAAGAATGGTATTATCTGTGTTCCAAGTTTGCAGATTTACATATGTTCATAGTGCAAGGCACTTTCCCTCATGGCTCCTCCTTGCCAGGTCTCTGCCAGGCACACAGCATAGTGCCAAACCTACCCCATGTCAATGCAGCTATTTCCTGTGCTATCAGCAAAGCCTTGGGAGAAGGACAGATTGAATAATTCTTCTTCTTCTTCTTCTTCTTCTCCTTCTCCTTCTCCTTCTCCTTCTCCTTCTCCTTCTCCTTCTCCTTCTCCTTCTCCTTCTCCTTCTCCTTCTCCTTCTCCTTCTCCTTCTCCTTCTCCTTCTCCTTCTCCTTCTCCTTCTTCTTCTTCTTCTTCTTCTAAAATGTATACAGCATTCTGTAGGCGCATATTCCTGCAGGCCAGAAGAGGGCGCCAGATCTCATTACCGATGGTTGTGAGCCACCATGTGGCTGCTGGGAATTGAACTCAGGACCTATGGAAGAGCAGCCAGTGCTCTTAACCTCTGAGTCATCTCTCCAGTCCTAACAAGCTAAATTCTTATATGCAAACTCTTCCTTTGTCTTTCTGTAGAAGTTTTAAAATAGAAATGGGTTTATACAGACAATACAGGATTTTGGTTTATTTCACCTTTTTAAAATTTACTTTTATTTTACATGGTGCATATGGGTATTTTGCTCACCTATATGTAGGCCAGAAGAGGAAGATGGATGCCCGGGGACTAAAGTTCCTGGTGTTTGTGAGCAGCCATGTGGGTGCTGGGAATTGAACTTAGGTTCTGAAAGAGCCATTTTAATCATGGAGCCGTTTCTCCAGCCCCTGATTTATTTTCTCTTAAAATCAGCATGTTAGTTCATTCTCCAGCTCCTGTGTACCCAAAGGGATACTGAATACTGTTCCTTAAACCTTGTAAAACAGGGTTTATTTCTGCTGTCTTAATATTTAAAATTTATCAGAAATTAAGTTGTCTAATGAGTTTACTGCTTTTAGAAAATTTTAAAATTCTTACAAAAAATCTAACCATCATAGTAAAAAAAATCAACTGGAGCAGTAAAAAAAAATTAGCCTTTAGAGAACCTTTGTCAGCCCCTCCCCCCACCCTCGAAATCTTCAGGTTCAGGCATCTAGTTAAAAGACAGTGAGTGGAATTACCAATGTGTGTGGGTGAGGTCACAGGATAACCAACCACCAATCTTCAGCGAGAGAGCCCAAGGGATCTACTTACTTTACTCAAAGCAGTTTGCTGACTCTGTAACACCTGTTGAGTTGAGCATGAAAAGTTCATTTGCAGTGCTTGCCTGAACCACACTGTTCCAGGCTTTGCATTCTTTTTTTCCCTCTCTTCCTGTCTTTCCCATCCTCTTCTTCCTCTTAAGGTTTTTTTACTGAGTGTGTCTGGACAGACAAGCGCTCTCCTAAATGCCAGGCTGGGCAGACTGACACACGCCTAGCCTCACGGAATTTGCACTCTGGTGTGGGGCAGGCATGGACAGGAATCAAACCACATACCTTCCAGAATGGGGAACTGAGTATTGACGTAGGTACCACAAAAACCTACAACACACCGAAGGGGCCTCACCTAGTCTGGAGTTAGCAGACCATGTCTCTGGACTCACACATGAAGACTGAGTGTGTAGCAAGGGAAGAATGAGTATTCTAGGCAGCGGAAGCAGTTCTCTGAGGAAATCGTTCTGTGGCTAGACCAGGGCTGCGGCCGAGACTTCTGGTAAGGTGAGCCGGACCAGAGAATGCCTTGTCATGAATGATTTTGGCATCATCTTAGGAGCAGTGGGAAGCCACTGTAGCATTCTAAAGACAAACTGTTAGTGACCAATGTAATGTCATCTGTCTCTGTAGGAGCAATGCAGTCATATACGTGGTCACTAACATACACAGTGACGACAGCTGCTGGGTCCCCAGCTGAGAACTCCCAACAACTTCCCTGTATGAGGAGCACCCATGTGCCTTCTTCTTCTGCCACACACAGGATCCCGGTCTACTCCCACAGAGAGGAGCATGGGTAGGTGACTTGCTCAGCATTGAACTTCAGAAGGGTTCAGACAGTCGCTGTTTCCTCAGATTACAGGACAGGCTACCCTCTAGTTAGTCTGCATGCCTTACTCAGGTATAGACTTATGGAACTGTCTGTGTCACCCCACAATACGCAGATGAGGAAGGAGGGAGGGAGGGATGATTGGCTCCGTAGCCCCCCCAAGGCAGCTGGCAAATTGTGGAAGCCCGAGTGAGCATGTCTCCCTCCAAAGCCGAAGTTCATCCATCGCACCCCTTCCCAGCAGCTCCCCGAGGAGCACTCTGCTCACAGTGTGTCCTTGTGACTTTGGATTCTAGTTAGAGGTGGCCTATCTCACCTGCAGTAGGGAGGGCTCTGGGTTCAGGGAGCCCCCACGGCTCCCAAGGGTGCTCACATGGGTGGAGGTGCCACTGTGAGGACCAGCCTGTACATCTGTTTAGAAGTATTGCCGCAATTTGAGCAGCCCTTGGGCTGGTGCTGTGTCTATCAGGAGTCACCGACTATGCTGCACCCACTGAGCAGTGGCTTAGAACACTCTTGACTTAGAAAAGAACTACACAGAGCAGGGAGCCTCACCTGTAGCTGCTTGCAGGCCTGCAGACTGGCTATAGAAGCCCCCACATACCTGGGGTGCAGGGGTATCCCAGGCAACTCCCACACAGGTGGCCCAGCAGAAGATGGAGGGCTTGAAGGTGTGCACAGGCCTGTAGGTCAGTATGTGCCACAGTTCGGATCCCCTGGGATCTTGACAGTCATTATTCCCTGAGGCATTCCCCTACATAATCATACTCTTAGACGTGTTTTTCAGACCTTTTTTTAACCTACAAGGATGGTAGTATAGAGAGAGACTCCTGTGGTCTTATGATACACAGTCATGGTAGTGGCAGCCACCCCGGGTGCATTAGGCGTTGCCCTCACAGGAGTGGCCCTACTGTAACCCTGTGCGTCATTTCTGAGATGTGAGCCGTGAGTAACTCCAGATCACCTTGCTGGACAGTGGCAGGGTCTGGCTCGGAACCAGGGTCTCTGGGTTGCTTCTTCTCGCCATTGAGTTCCTCGGGCTCTTCACCACCACTGCCCAGCAAGAAGCCCAAGAAACACAGAAACACCAAGTCCAAAGCAACAACTTTCTCCCTGTTTGACTTCAGGCTTTTGGCACAATGGGAGGAGAGTTTTCCATCACAGTAGTGTTTTAATCAAAGCCAGGTTCCATCCCCTGAGTGCACTCTTGCCAAGAGTGCCACGGGAAAAGGAAAAGCAACCTGGGGTTTTAGACTCCCCACAGCAAAGCCACCAGGGTGGAGTGGAGGGAATCAAGTAGAAGGAAACCAATGGTGGGGGGGGCAAAAAGAAAAAAAGGATGAGGTTGATATTTTTAAGGTGTCAAACTGACTGTTCTGTTATGACTCACAGTATTCATTGTGTCTGCTGCGTTTCAGGTACACGGGAAGCTATAACTATGGGAGCTATGGCAACCAGCATCCTCACCCAATGCAGAGCCAGTATCCAGCCCTGCCTCATGACACGGCCATCTCTGGGCCACTCCACTATTCCCCTTACCACAGGAGCTCTGCACAGGTGAGTGTAGGGGAGGAGGCCTTGCTGGCTCAGAGTACTTGGTGCTCAGTGAAGTCAACTAAACGCAGTTAATAAGTCCATTGTATATGCCACCTGTAGGTCCCCAAGGCAGTCAGCTCATTGTCCTCAAGTGGTGACCTTGGGTGCTTGTGCTCATGTTTCACCTTCTCTTATACATCCAAGCTGCTTAATGGCTCTCTTAAGTTCTTGACTCTCTTGGGCCTCTCTGAGGGACCCAGATAGCTACGTTTCTGTCGGCCCTTTGCCTCTGTCTCCCTTCCCATCACTGCCCTCCTGGGTCCACCAGCATCTCTGCATCATGACAGCCGGTCTCCTGGTTCTCCAGGTGTGTTCACGTCTGGCCCACATGGAATCTTAACCACAAGCATCCTGAAGTAGGCTCTCCCTCGATTACTCTCACCCATCCCAGCCTACAAACTGAGCCCTGTAGAGCCTGGGGTGGCGGGAATTGAGGAATCACCTGGATTGCTACTGTTGGACATTCTAGTTATCTGGACACCTCCTATGTGTTGTTCCAAGCACAGCTGATGACCAATTCCATTCAATTGTTTGGGTTTTCTGTTTGGTTGGTTGGTTGGTTGGTTGGTTTGGTTGGTTTATTTTGAGACAGAGTCTCTCTCTACATAGTCTTGGCTGTCCTGGAACTCACTATGTAGACCAGGCTGGCCTTGAACTCATGGAGATCCACCCCCTCAGCCTTATGAGTGCAGGGGTTAAAAGTGTGTGCCACCACACTCAGATTCAATTCTGTATTCTAAATTGTCCTTGGCATCCTGGCTGCCTGCCTTAGCTCAAGGCCTTCCTCCATGTCTAACCTAGGTAATAACAGATCTTCATGACGGTCTCTGTCTCTAAAGTTTTCCCTGTCTGCAGCTGGATGGGTCTTTTGAAAGGAAACAGACAAACAACAGAAACAAAAACAAAACACCGAATCTGGTGTCACATTGCAGCCCTTTCTTCATCTTACTTCTCAATATCTGGTTCCTCCCTGGCTGCCCTACCACCCTCTGCCCATGGAGAACCATGGCAGCTGTGCACAGCTGCACCGTGTGCACTCCACAAACCAGCTTCTTCATCTGCAGGCACTGTTCCCCAAGCTGGGGATCTTTCTCCTCATCACCCAAGCATCTTACGGCCTTGTGGGTCTCCTGAGAGTACCCCCTTCCTTCCTCCAGGCCCTTACCAAGTGCCTGCCACTCTCTGGGCTTTCTCCTTCAGTCACACTTCCCATATCCTGTCAGCCAGTGACTTCTGACCCTGCAGGAGTCCCAAGCTCCTCCAAGGCAGACACTGAGTCTCTATCCCCAGGTCAGGCTCACAGAACCCATCAATAGGTCAGCTTGCTTCTCCCAGATACTGCAGCATGCCTGGCTCTCTGCTGAGCACTTGGCCTTCACTCTGGATAACCTAGAGGAGAAAATGGGACAGAACCCAGCAAGTGTGACTGCTTTCTCGTGCATGAGTACCACCTTCCACTGTCTCCCAGATGTGGCTCTCACTTTTTTGGGTGGATGAAAGTAGCTGTAGGAAGAACCAAAGGTTGGGGTAGGCTAAGTGTAGTTCTGTCTGCTTTGAAGGTTCAGAAGCCACAGGTGGTTTTTGTGCCACAGAGAGAGAGACTTCTCGGGACCCCATAGGATAAGCACGAAGGAGGGCTGTGTGAGCAGGTCCTAAGAGGGCAAGAGCGGGATGGAGGCTGTGTGGAGGCTACATTGCATCAGCCTGCAGCACAGATTTGCCTCCAAGGGGCATCCTGAAGAGAATGTATCCACAATACACAGGCACTCAGGGTAAACAGGCACTTGTTTTGATTTCCATCTCAGTACCAAGGGGAACCCTGGTTTAATCCCAAGACAAGCTAAGAAGTTGATTCCACTAAGTTATCAGGTGGGGCATTCATTAGAGAACCCTGACTGCGTCAGAGAGAGAGAGGCCAGATCCTTGGGTGCCACCTCTCCTGGGAGCAGAGCATGTGTGCTTCCATTGCCCTGAATGCCGAGTTTCTGTCTGGATCACACTCAGCACCGTCTAGGCACTAACTCATCCACTTACCCATCCGCTCATTCCTGCCTCCATGGTTGCTGGGAGCCTGCTCTGTGCGTAGAGCTACAGCTTCCAGGAGAACGGTAGGGAAGGAGGCAGAAGTAGCCTGCTTTGGGGAGCTTACACTCCAGCCAGAGACAGCGTCACCACACCACTGCTTTGGCTCTTATCTCCCTTTCTTCTCTACTGCCTCGTGTCCCTGTCCCAGGAACTTTCAGGAGCTCTTTTTGGAGGTGATAGTTTTAAAACCATCACCATAAAAAGAAGCCAAGTTCTCCTCAAAGCCCACAGAGACCCTGGTGATCCTTTGATAGGTCTGCAGTGTCCGCTTTGGAAGCCACAACAGTACCCACTGGGTCCCTCATCATTCAATAGCTGGTCTCAGTAGAGATAGATGGCCACGAACAAAGCTACAATCAACAGAGACGCCCTGTGTACACAGATGAGGACTCAGCCAGCCTCTACACCAGCTTGCCTTGTGGCTCTCAGACAAGGGCATTTGACACCCTACCATCCCAACACAAACATGTATGTGCATGCACGCATGTGCACATGCATGTCTACACACACACACACGCACACTACACTTTATAGTTCACAGTTTAGTTAGTCTCCATCTGTAAAATGGGGTGAGTAAAAGTTAATTATATTATCTTTGCCCAAGTTGTTGGGTGAGGTTGATACTGAAGTGTTCCTCTTAGGGAAGATCCTTTGTTTCATTTCCCATTACTATTTAAGCAGCTTGCACCTCTGGGCACTTCAAAATAGATGGGCTCATCCATTTCCATAACAACCTCAGGAAGACTGATTGCATTTTCTCCAGGCCTTAAAGATGAAGCAGCAAGGGGCTGGAGAGATGGTTCAGTGGATAAGAACATTGACTGCTCTTCTGGGGGACCCCAGTTCAACTCCCAGCACCCACCTGGCAGCTCACACCCATCTGTAACTTCTGTTCCCGGGCTTCTGACACTCACACAGATATACATGCAGGCTAAACACCAATGAACATTAAATAAAAATAAATCACTAATAGAAGAGGATGAAGCAGCAGCCTCAGGAAGGCCACGTAACCCACTCAACAAAGCACACTTGAGTGAAAATTCTCCAAGTCTCAGCCCCAGCCCCATGCCAGGGACTTAAAACCACTGAGTTGGGGGACAGCAAAGCCTAGAAATTGGCACTAGTATTCTCACTAAATGTCAAGTTCCCAGAGAGAAGACACATGCACATCCAAGTTCTCTGACTTAAGATTGAGCATGCAAGGCTGAAATCCACTGTAGGGCTGAGTAGTCTTAGCTTTCCAGAACAGAGGTCAAGTAGTCTCAATCCCCTGTGAATGGACAACTCTTCACTCTAGAAGGCATGAATGGATAACACTCTTCACTCTAGAAGGTTCACGAGATGAGGAAGAGGTAGGTCTAAGATGAAGAAAATTCATGATCAAACAATGTTTTGTTTTTTAAAGAAATCTACTTGCAACAAGGCAGTGGTGCGGTGCAGGGTCTTAGCCCAACTATGGAAGGTTGAACTGGGAGTCTAGTCAAGCAGGAACTCATTTATTACCACACAACAAACATCTTTTAAAGGAAAATGCCGCAGGGGTGGGAGAGCATCAGCCAATGGTTTTAAAGGTCAGTCTATCACGCACCTAGGCGCCCTACACTTTACCTAGTGAACAGGAGCTGTTCATGCAGTGTCCTCATCTGGTTTGATCTAGTCAACCAATCATCTTTTTTTGTAAACAACTGGCCCATCTGACTTCCCCTCAGTGCCAGCTTTGACTGGTTCGTGTGCCCTACAGTGAAGCACGCATTAATCCCAGCACTCAGGAGGCAGAGGCAGGTGGATCTCTATATTTCTATGAATCCTAAGCCAGTCTGGTCTACAGAGTGAATTGCAAGACAGCCAGAGCTACACAGAGAAACCCTGGCTCAAAAAGCCAAAAACAACAACAATAAAAAAAAGGTACTTGGTTCTCAGAAGATTGCAAGACTGTTAGGTTGGCTTGGAACATACATCCTTGGACTGTGATATTCACAGGCATCCCATAAGTATGCGATCAAAGTAATCCGAAGCCACTCGTTTTTCCCACTAATGTGTGGATGCTTGCTGAGAGTGCTCACTTGTACAGCCCGTGTTTGCTGATGGCCAGTGCGAAGCTGAGCCTCCAGTCCAGCTTGAACTCCCTTAACTGCCGCACTCAGGGATGAGACATTTCTGACCATGTAATCCTTACCCTGTCCACAACCATAAATGTGAGGATGGCCCAAGAGTTCAAAAGTCATGTGATCAGCCAGCATCCATATGGCTAGGTATGCACTCCATGAGACAGGAAAGCAATTCCTTTCTTCTGATCTGGATGGCTCAAGTGCATCACGTGACCAGTTCAATCTTCATCTGCCTGGCCCCAGCCAGCCCACAGCCAGGGGTGCTACCAAATTTTCTTAGGGTACTCCACCTTGGGATGGCATCTTGAGCCAGAGTAAAGGAAAACACACACACACACACACACACACACACACACACACACACACACACACACACACACACACACACACCCCAGAGCTGTCTCGGTAAGGTGTTTGCCTGAGTTTGTTCTCTAGAACCCATGTTTAAAAAGCAAAAAAAGAGCTAGATGCAGTAGAATGTGTTTATAGCCTCAGTACTGGGAAGACAGAGACAGACAGATCCCTGGGCCTCACTGCTCCAGGTCAGTGAGAAACTGTTTCAGATAAAGAAAAAAGGTAGACAGCACTAGCAGAAAACACCTGAGGCTGTCCTCTGGTCTCCATGCACATGCACACACATGCAGACATGTGCCACATGTGTATGTGTGGATGCTCACATAGCAATCAACCATACTGTTGCAGAATCTTTGAGTGTAGAGCTGGTCTCCCTGGGTTCAAATGCCAGCTCTGCCTCTGCTTAGTTCTGGCTTCAATTTATTCATCTGGAAAATGGGGATAAGTTATAATACCTGTTTCATACGGTGTATTAGCCGTGGTCAGGTAGTTAATGAAGATTAGAATAATATCTGGCTCATAGTTAATATGATTTGCATTTATCATTCCCCTTGGTATTCATTATAATCGTGGTCTATTTTATATAATTACACAATTAATATCTGTACTGCACTGGCTCTGCAGAGGCAAGAGCCAGGCTCTTCTCATCCTCCTCATCCTCCCAGGGTCCACCAGAGCTCGGTCCTTAGTGATTGCCCAGGATGTAGTCAGTGAAATGGATGAGCCTTGCTTGAGTGCCAAGCTGTGATGTGGCCTCAAGCAGGCCATTGCCCTCACCTGTACAATAAGCACTGGGGCTTTGTAGTCCATCCCTGAGGTTTTGGGGATCACTAATAGACCACAATCCTATACCCTTCAAAAGTGAGGAACATGGCCAACATATTTTGAAAACTTACAGCATGGTTTCTAAGTGGCTTTACACCAATTCACTTTACTAATTATTGACCCTAAGAGCTCAGCAGCTGTGGACTGGCTGACAGAGTTTGGAGAGCCGTTGTCCTGCTTCAGAAGAAGGCAAGGGGAAAGCTGCTGAGGGCAGCCCCTGGCAGGCCCTGGGCACAGTGAGAGCCGCCTTTCATAGGAAAACAGTTTGCAGTCCTGACTAGGCCACCTTTCACCCCTGCCCAAGCAGCAGGCCATGTGGTGACGGGCAGGGATAAAGGACTCACTCTTCCCTCTCCAAGTGCAGGGAAGTCCGCCCCTGGGGTAGGGAGTTGCTTCCCAAAATAGACTTCCTAATACAGTTCCAAAGAGGCCAAGAGTCAGTCGCTACCAAGATAGACTTACACCATAGTCTCCTGGTAACTACTTTAAACACACACACACACACACACACACACACACACACAAGTCAATAACAACCCTCATGTACTCCTTTCAAGAGGTAGAAACTAGTGATTTATCTTATCTTGAAAAATCAGTAGAAACAGCTTGTGATTTGATCCAGAGGTTGGTAACTTCCTGCCATAGACTCTCAACAAAAGCGCCTTTATTCTGGCTGGAATTCTTGGTACCCAGAGTTTGTACCCGGCATGCTTAGGGGCCTTGCGTGGAGCCAGATGTGAAGTGTGAGAGGTGAGGTGGGCGCTGCTGTGCGGCCTCTGCTCCTCCCAGCGCTACACACAAGTCTTCCTCGGTCACATTAATCATTAGGCCAAGGCGGCAGGCACTTCAACCATCTCCCTTTCAATGGTCTCATACACCAGGGGGTAAGCAGTCACTGACTCATTTGCAATTAGCTGACCTAATGGGACCGAATTTTCCATGCTGGTAACAGAATTGTATTGTCACACTGGAGATATTTTGAGCCAGTCTCATTTCCAGGCATTTGTTCTTTTGATTCTGTGACACAACCTCTGGGCACAGCTGTGCTGAGGGTGCTTGATGAGGGGCAACAACTACACTCTCTGGTGTTTGGTGGGAAGAGTTCCAAGTCCATACTGTGACATTTTACCTACCCAAGCCGAGGCCAGAGAGGCCAGCAGGCTTCCAATGGCCTCGGTCAGCATTCCAAGGCCTAGCTCTGTGGAGGAAGAGAGATCTTGAAGAAGATGAGAGATGAAAGTGGTTTTCAAGTGGTAGGTAGGCCAAGTTTAGGTCAGTCAGATTGATACGGGGAAATTGTGCCACCCAGGTCTGGGTTTTGTCGTGCTCTGTGACACAAAGCATGGTTCTAACTTTTCCCATTTCTGCAATACAAGTTTAGGTTCCATGATCCTGAAGGTTCTTTCTGCTGGGAATATCCCAGCGTACATTCACCAAAACTGACGGGCACCTGTTAGGTGGCAGGCACTGCACCACATAGTGCTCATACTATGAACAGAACAAAGCCCCACAGGAGCATCTGGATGTTAGCCAGTGGGGAAGCAGATGCCAGGCAGGGTGGAAGCGGTGGGCACTTGGCTCCTTGCAGTGGGCTGTCCAGAGAAGTCACTCTAAGACGTTGATCTTTGAGCTGATTGCTAAAGAGTCGGGGAGAGGCGGGTGTAACAGGAACGGGGGAGAAGGGTAGCTTAGGAAGGACCTACGGAAGGACCCTCAGTGTAACCCTAGATGAAGAGGGAGACCTCTATGCCAGCATAGTCCCAACGAGGGGCCCAGGATGACATGCGTCTAGCTGGTTCGCCTGGGGAAGCATCACTGATGTTGTTTTAATATTATCTGGGATCTTGATTTTTTTTTCTGAGAATCTCCATTCACAGGCCTGAGGGCCCACCATGACTCCACCCAGTGTCCTGGGTCCTCATTCTGCACAGCACATGGGTCTGTGCCAGAGCTGCAGATCTGATTTGGGATTATGAAAACCTTGGCATGCTGTCTGCAGTCTCCTTGGCAACAGTACTTGGTCCTTCTCCCTGGAGTTCCCAGAAACCTCCTACAGCCTCTTTCCTGACTGTCCTTTTCTCGTGCAGCAACTGCCCTTTGCTCTGTAAGCATGAGGTCCTACCTGAGGGAAAAGCTCTCGGTGCTCACCTGAGACCCTCTTCTTGAGCTCCGAGTAGCTAGCTGTCTTCATATGTTCCAAGCCTCCTCTGTCTCCTGCTTCCTCTGGGATCCATCTCCAAGAGGCAGAGGGGTTCCTTTGTCCATCTAGACTCTGGGGAACAGCCATTGTCGACAGCAGCACTTCTGTTGTCTGTCTAGGCTTCGTCATGTCTGTCTCCCTCACAGGAGGCAGTCCCCCAATCCCTGGGGGCTCCACTCTCCAACTGTCAGGGAAGACAGATGGGGGGCAGAAGAATCCACACATCCTCTCCTCCGTGCTGCCTTTGTCATCCTTATTCACTGGCTCCTGTCCTTGTTGGCCCTAAGCATAGCAAGGATGTCTTTGTGCTGGCCGGCCTGCAAACTTGAACTCCAAAGGGAGCCTCCTCCCACCCCTCCCTCGTGGTCATTGTAACAGGGCCCTGTTTCCATAACTGTCCTTCTGACAATGAAGAATGTAAAAGAAGACCTCGCTCACTCCTAATTCTCCCTAGAGCTTCTCCCTCCTCTTGTCTCTTCTTAACTCCTTGCTCTGGATTCACAGAACCCAGTCAGCCATTTACCATTTCCTCCTTGCATATCTTCCAGGACTCCAGCGAATGTGAACCCAAAAGAAAGATGTTCTTTAAATGACAGGCACTAATAATAACCTTTGAAGCTGGAGGCTTGCTTTCTCTTCAAAAGCCTGCTTGGGGCTGCAGTTCATGATTGAATTCAGCTGTAAATGCTATTTTTAAAGTCATTGTGTTTTACCTGGTAGTTGCTGTCTTCTTGGGTTGATGGAATAGGACTTATCACTTCTCCGAAGGTAACCATAAAACTTAGCCCATCCAGCAATCACATTTAACTGGACACACTTGCTAGTGTGTATACACAAAGACACACCCACCAGCAGCACCATGACTACCAACCAGCATCTAACACCACCACCACCAGCAGCAGCACCAGCAGCACCACTCCCCGGCTCCCCGTACTCCAGCTGTATTGTCCTCTCTTTGAATTTAACTACTCACAGTGCACAGATAAATCACTGTGTGAGAGGAACACCAGCCATCCTCTGGCTGTGAGAACCCCTGTGACTGTCTCACTGATTGCTTCCCTGGACCAAAGTGCACGTTTGCACAGAAGCTCACTGATTCCTTTCCATCAACTCCTGTGAATGAATAGCATCTTGCAATTTTTAGCTTCAATAAGATTGCCCTTGGGTGCAGGCAATTTCAAGCTAACTTTAATTTTGTTGACTTTCTTTCTCCTCCACAAGTACCCTTTTAATAGTCCCACTTCCAGGATGGAACCTTGTTTGATGAGCAGTACTCCAAGGCTGCATCCTACCCCAGTCACTCCTCGCTGGCCAGAGGTGCCAACAGCCAACGCATGCTACACAAGCCCGTCCGTGCATTCCACGAGGTATGGAAACTCTAGTGACATGTACACACCCCTGACCACGCGCAGGAATTCTGAGTACGAGCACATGCAACACTTTCCCGGCTTTGCTTACATCAACGGAGAGGCTTCCACTGGATGGGCTAAATGACTGCTTTCATAGGAATCCATATTTAATATTAATAATTAATAATAATAATAATAAACCCAATACCCACCCTCCAGAAGACTTTATCTCTATACATGTTAACTCGCGGGCTGTTCCTAAGATCCATTTTCCTAATGAACAAGAGGATGTTCAACATGGGATGAATAGACCTTAGTTCAGAACAGGACTTACTAAAAGTCGCTGGGATTGGGTTCCTGTAGCCAAGCCAGACTTGACTGTATCTATAGAGCACTACCGTGGGCAGGCCAATCTGTGCCTTTCCCCTCTGTTCCATGACCTTGCATGGCAACCACTCCCTGTAGGGTACTTATTTCCTTGTTGACAAAGCTCTTTAGTCTTGAAGGATGGATACTGAAGCCAGAATCTGGTTTGTGTTCTTGGATGGGCACATAATTTATCAAGAGCCTTTGCCTTGCCATGTCTGGCATCTCACTGTACAGTTACCAGCCCTCAGACAAGTTTTCCACCTGCTGGTGTCATCCCTACTTCCTGGAGTCCTAGGGCCAAATGGAAGTTCCTGAAAATGCTAAGCCACCTGTTCCACCCACCTGCCATAGTACCTGCATTGTCTTGGAATGTAAGCACTGTTTTGAGGGACCGAAGAGGCCTGTTGTATATTGCCTTTAGTGACTGACATCTGTAGGGACCAGTTCTTCTATGTACAAGGATTTGTCCTAAGTTTGCACAATGGCTAGCATTAGCAAAAGGCAGGAGAGAGTTTTCTTAAGTTCTGTGTGAAATGGTACTAAGTAGCATTCTCTGCCCTGTTGCTTTGTGAAGCTGGATGGATCAAACTTTCACTTAGCAAGCAACAAGTGTGAAAAAAACTGTCCTGGTTCCTCCATAAGACTAGAATACTTTCCGACACTTTGCTAGAAAAAAAATTCAAAGCTGTGCCTTTGAGTATATACTATACTGTGTATGTGTGGAAATAAAAATGTATTGTACTTTGGGAATTTTTTTCGTAGGTATTTTTTGTCAGATTTGTAGCTATTTGTCAGGTTTGTTTGAGATTAACATAGGTTTTCTTTCTGTATTATAAGATGCACCAAGCAATTATGGTGGACCTATTACCCTATGGGTAAGAAATAAATGGAAATATGACATCGGATGTTTTAGCAAATGTTCTGTAAATAAAATGTTTGATCACACCATCCAGTGTGATAATCATGTCTACAGTTAAAATGGAAATAGTTTTATCTGTACAGTTGTGCAAGATATGAATGGTTTCACTATCTTTACAGTTGTGCAAGATATGAATGGTTTCACACTCAAATAAAAAGTCTTGAAATGACCAGCTTCTGTTTGTTTGTCATGTGCACTTGATATACTTGGTGTGTGTCTTAAATTCTTGGGGCATGAGTAGGCAGAACAAAACTAAAAGGTCTTGCTGGGTGTGGTGGTACGTACCTATAATTCCAACATACAGAAGGCCAAGGGTGGAAAATAGTGAGTTCAAGACCAGCCTAGGTCTGGTCTCAAAAAAAAAAATAAATGGAAGCAAGCAAATAACAACAAAAGCCTTGTATGACTGTATGGTTTGTTTATTCAGTTCCCTCCAACTTGCGGTACAGCAGCCACACCCTCGGGTAGGCCTGCACAGTGAGAGTGTAGCACCATAGCCACTGGAGGTCTGCAGAGGCCCTGTTCTACCACTGGGATCTGCCCTATGCCTGCCTTCCGGTCTTGCAGGAGCATCGTCCTCAGCACCAGCATCGCTAAGCGTCCCCTGGTACCCAGTTGATTATGCTTTGATGATCAGTGGGTGTAAAGATATTTCAAGTGCCTTGCTTTAATGAGAATAAACAGAAGAGTGGATCCCTGAATACTTAACAGGAATTAAGCTCTTCTCTAGCACAGAATCTGTTTGATTCTGTGACCCAGGAGTACGGGGTACAGAAGCGTGGTTCCATTCTGTCTAAATGTTAACAATCTAGGAGCTCTGGATGCCTATACGAGTGACTGTGTTAACCCCAACCTATGAGAATGTGACAACTTAATTGGCATTTTGAAAGATTTATTATAAAGCCAAGCCTTTAGGTGCTATTACATAACATGTTTATATCTGAAAGATGATTTTAAGATGGAAGTTATTTATGTTAAACATAGCCTCCCCTTAAATATATAGAGCTGTGTTGTTTTACAAAAAAGAACATAGATGCTGGATCACATTCTTTCATGGTAAATTAGTTTGACCTTTTGTTCACAATCCATTAGCTTTATATGATGAAAGCAAGAGAGAGGATGAATGAAATTTAGAATTTAGCCACTGTTGAGAATAAACCTCAAGATGACATCCCTGCTGGTCTCTCAGACTTCCAAGTAAGTGTCATATAAACAAAGGTGTGGTATGTCTGACTTCGTCTTAATGAGCACAAAAATAAAACGAAACAAAACAAAACAAAACAAAAACCAAACAACAACTACTACAAACCACAAGCCATTAGCACATTCTCTAGCCAGGTAACAGGATAAAAAACAGTCATTTACAAATAACAGCCACAATCTCATTAGCTGCACAGCCTTTAGGTGAAAACTTGTCGCCATTAGCAAGAACCTGGGGCTGAGAGATGGAGAAGTGACTCCATGACCTTTCCAAATGAGCACATGCCTCTCCCAGCACCACCAGGAATGAGTGATACCAACAAAGAAAGCAGCCTGAGATGAGCGGGCGCAGGGCATTCTCTTTGGGATCTAAGGGCGTGATCAGTGCTTCCAAATGTGCTAACACCTTCAGCTCTCATTAGGAAAGGGAATAGCTGCTGGGGGCAGGATCAAGGTGTCCTCTCTTTCTAGTGGTTCCTCTCCAGTCAGCAGAGTGGGATGGGAGAGGCTGGCGGGAGTGGGGTAGAGGAAGAGCAGGAGAGTCCTGGCGATAGGACTTTTTCTTGAAAGAGCCTCTGACAGCTTGAGACTGGCTGAAGTCATGAACATCAATCAGCTAGGGTGTTACCCAGCTAGGATGCAGGCCCATGGCATCCTCAGCATCTGTCCTGCTGTGTCCTTTGCCAGGCCTCTAGTCATCCCTCATCTAGACAGAAGGGGAGCATGTGACCCCTCAGAAGAAGGAAAGCCACACACATCAAGAATATTTGCCATTGAGTAAACTCGGCCATGGGGTTAAAGGCACAAACCATTAGGCAGCCACCTCTTCACTGTCATATGACCTTAGATGTATTAATTCCATATTCTGGACCTGAAGCAGGCATGGTAACTGGCACTGAAATTCAGAGAGCGAGGATAGCAGATCTGGGTGAGGAGAATGTGCAGAAGTTAGATTGGCAGCTGGGCAGTGATTGAGGGAGGCTCCTCGGACTGGTGCCAACACTCAGACTGAGGGCCATGCCTGCAAGCTCAGCTGGTACACCTGCCAATCACCTCCAAAGACCCCACCACTGCCTCCTGTCCACCCCCTCTCTCCCACGAGGAGTCTTTTGCAACTTTCCCTGTTTAGAACTGGCTTTGATATCTGCCTTGAGATCTGGCAATGTCTGCGGTGAGCTGGAGATGTGCAGGGAGACTCTGTTCCTCTCTCGGCAGACAGTGGGATTTTAAAATGGTAAACCAGGGAAAGGGCATGACATAAAGATGCTATGATAGGCAGAGGGGAAGGGAGGAGTCACCATGGGTCTGTTAAATGAGGATAGAGATTAAAGCAAATGCTCGAATATGTAAATCACCATAAGCTTAAAAACACACAAGTGATGGATATTCTTCTTCTTCTTCTTCTTTTTTTTTTTTTCAGACAGGGTTTCTCTGTATTGCTTTGGAGTCTATCCTAACACTCATCGTGTAGACCAGGCTGGCCTCAAACTCACAGAGATCCACCTGCCTCTGCTGGAATTAAAGGCATGTGCCACCAACGCCGGCTGTGATGGATATTCTTATTGGATTATTCTTATTCAAGTGATGTAGTTATGAGTGAGGCCAAATGCTGGTCACATTCCTACTCCAGGAAGGACATGACTTAGATTGAACAGTAGATGTGACAGTGGCCTAGGCACCAGGATTTTAAGCTCTCTAGGTTATATGTATTTAGGATGGAGAAACACGACTTTCCACCTAGACACTCCAAGATTCAGCATCTCCTTCCCAAGAGGTTCCAGGTTCCTTCTTTTCTACAGGGTTCCAGTGTATTGGGAGAGGAGAGCGGTTAGTATGCACAATCCCCACTTGTAAACATCCACTGTGCTAGGCGGCTCAGCATCAAACCTTCCCTCCCCTCTCGTGCTGCGCCCCGGGCCTCCATTCACACCAGTCCCTGCCATTCCCATTACTCTCCTAAGCAGGAACTTCACAGCTCTGGACACTGTCCACGGGGACCCCTCTTCTTCCTGGGAGGTCAGGGGTGGTTCTGCCTCACCAGCCTCCTTCCTGAGCTCTTTTCCCATTCTCTTCCTGAACCCCAGCCCCCACACCCCCACATTTTGCTGCTGCTGGTGTAGGTGGGGCAGGAGACGTGGGCCGTGGAGTTAAGAGCTGTTGCTGGGAGTGTGGGTGATGAGAGGTGGGCGAGAGAACCAGGACTTCCCAGTCTTCCGCCTGTTTCTCGTTAGAAACCCTTCAAGGGCTGACTCCAGTGCTTTGACGTCCTTTGTGAAAAAGAATCAGGTCTGACCATGACGGCAGGGGGGAGAGAAACAAGCTTCAGAAACAGCTGCTGGGCCCATGTACGGTGTTTATAATAGAAAAGTCTGAGGAACGTTGGAAATAAGTTCATTCTCAAGAAACTGCCAAACCCTGCCCCTCTGAAGGTTGGTATCCAAAATGTGCTGGCATAAGACTGACCTCTACAAGAACAGAAATAGATGGTATCTTGGGGCTGAAATGCAGCCAAAGCAAGACAATCAACCGTTAGAGGAGCCCTCTGCCTCACTCTTAACTCACGCTCAGTGGGCTCTGAGAGCTCTGAAAGGCACCTGCAGTTCTGCATGGGGTCGGCCAGGTACAGTTTGGGAACCCACCTGTGCTTGGAGTCCACCATGTACCAGGCACACTAGATACATCATGTCTATAACGTAGTCACCTCCCAGCCTGGTCAGTGTTCCTTACCTCACCCGTTTACAGCCTTGTTCAAGGGCACATAACGTAGAGGGCAGAGCTGAGACTTGAACACTACCTAGGTCCATAGGAGCCCTTTCTACCCCAGCACACTACCCCCTTCCTTCCTCCTTTTGTTTCCACACCACCCTACCCTGTTCCTCTCCTCTAGGCAGCTTCGCAGCTTTCAAGTCAAGCTTGATGGAGGGAATACAACCCACCGGGGTCCAAGAGACACTCAGAAGTTCTGGGTGCTCATTAAACGAAGGCAGTTCCCAAGTGAGGCTCCAGATCTTTCCCTCCACCCAAGATGGCATTCCACACACTGTACAAGGATGACAGCTTTTCCTCTGTCATTTTCCAAGGAATGCATGGTCAATACACACTCAATGACCAAGATGTAGTTATTCTATAAAGAAACAGAACAAAGGAAATCAAGAATAATGTTTTTCTTTTCTTTCTTTTTAAAAATCAGGCCTCAGGGGGATTTTTATTACCAGGTTGGGAAAAAAAAGCACCACAGGGGAGGAGCAATGAGCCAAGCATTAACTAGAATGAAGTCATTGGGGTGTGGGGGAAGTAGGAGAGGGCTTGGCTACCTCTTGCTGTTAAGGTCACTACCCTTTGACAGAGGTGGCCTCTGACCTCTACAACCCTACAATTCTATTTTGAGTGACCCTGAAACCCATGAAATTCAGATGTAGGCCCTGCCCAAGAGTCGAGATAAAGCTGACTAATATGGGAAAGCCCCCGGTATGTGCCCCCAGTGGAAAGGGAATGGCAGGTCTTTGGCCAGGGAGAGGCAATTTATTCCACCCTGCTCCTTTCAGGGAGATGCTAACCCTTCATAGGCAACTGGAGGGGAGACTTAAATGTGTTGATGATGAATGACAATAATCCTTTGTCCAGTCTGCCTCCTCCTAGGGTTGAGCCTTAGGAGTTTAATCAAATGTTGGTAAGTAAATTAATGCTTTACTGCAAAAGGAGGAGCTGGGAGGAAGCGCTGGGAAAATACATTTCCTCTGGCATGTGAATTTCAATACATTTATTGTAAAGGCATCGGTTTGAGGAGGTGTTGAAAGAGTGCTTTAGACTCTATTTACACACACACACACACACACACACACACACACACACACACTGAGGCAAGGTCACTCTCAAAACTGTATGGAGGGTGCAATGTGAAAGAAGTTAGCTGCTATAAAGCCACACCGAGCATTACGTTGGCATTTCTTTTGCTAACAGTTGCAGCGGGGCTGGAGAGATGGCTCAGCAGTTAAGAATGTGTACTGCTCCCAGTGCTGACCATCAGGCAGTTCACAACTGTCTGTAACTCCAGCTCCAGCAGATCTGACACTCTTCTGGACTCCTTGGATATCTGCATTTACATGTGCACATATGGAATGTGCACCTATGCTTACATACACACATAAATATTAAAAAAGTAGTAACAACAGCTGTAGCAGAAAAAGAAAATAGAAAATAACCCAGGAAGAACTGTCCTAATCCTGAAGATCCAGAACATTAAGGACAGCAACTAATTTTTTCCCATTTCAGTCCAGCTAACACTGGGCATGGCCACTCTATGCCAAGTCCCATATGCTGGCCACCCTGACAGCCTTGTCTTTTACCCCTACTACACGCCACAAAGTAGGTTCATTGCAGCTGAGAAACTCGAGATCTCAGAAGTGCGAGTGATTTACCCTTAATATCCCCACACAGAGAGGACAGCCACGACCTTAATATCCCCACACAGAGTGGACAGCCATGAAAGGCCTTATTTTCCCTGTTGGTTTTAGAAGGGTTTCAAGATACTTGACAAGCCCCCAGCTTCTGAGACAGTGAGTGGGGGCTGAAGATGAGGGGTTCCATCCCCTGGTCCAGGTAATTTGTCCACAGTTCTGTGCTGCCACCCAAAGGGTTGGACTTTCCTAAGAGGAATGTGTATGGGAGACTTGGCAGCGGTCTCAACCCCATTCTGGGCTTTTCTTTCGGCATTTCTTAGTCTCTCCAGCATTCCCTGTAACATACCTCCTCTGAGGAAGCTTTTCTGATGGCTCACTTTCCCCACTACTTGTTTCGATTTGTGTAGTTGTTACGTTGTTTCCTTCTTATCACTAAAAAGAATTCATTTGCTATTTAGTTGTTTCTTATATCCTCAAATGATGGGATAAAATTGTTTCTACTTATTTTTTTATGGAGTCTACCACAATGTGATGTTAAAAAAACCCCAGAAAATATGTGTTAAAGAAACAAACTATACTATTTAGTCTTTGATTTCTATGAAAGGGTGACTTCATTCTTCATAAAAAATGAAATAATGAATTCATTTTTGCCATGTTATTCAATTTCTCAAAAACCTTTATAAGAACATGATTTTAGGAGGCCACCCAATAACTAGTGATCTCAGGTGATCTTCTTTCAAAAATGTCCATTCCCTGGTTTTTAAATCCCAAGTGCTGTTTAAATCCACTGGCAAGCTTCTGAAATAACCAATACCTAAGCCTTGGCACAGACAGACTAAATCAGAATGTCCACCCTATGACAAGCATAGACTTGACAGCTAATTTTCACTGCCTCTCTCATGAATATGCTTTTCTAATGAATGCATATGCAGATGTGGTTTTGTTGTATGCAAGTATGGTTTTGTTGATTTACAATCACAGATTTTTTTTAGAACTAAGATCTAAAATAAGATCCAGGTCAATCCTGGTGCCCAAACTGAAGGCACTGGGTGGAGAGAGACTGAGTAGCTCCTGGGGAGGTGGTGAGGAGAGGCCAAGCAGCTGCCTCTCACTGGGAGGGGTGGTTGCCAAGTGACAGGTCCTATCTTGAATGGCTGGAATTTTCTGAACTTCTGTTCTGTAACTACAGTTACCAGTCTGAGCTGTCTAGTTTCAAAACTTCTGCCTCTAAGGAAAATGGCCAAAAATGTCTGACACCTTGAGTGGAAGGGTTGGACTTTAAAAGCTGTCACTGCCAGGAGTCCCTTAAAGACTTTCAGTGTGGCACATTCCAAACACCCCGTTGCCTTGACAAAAGGAAATTCTGCAGCAGGCTACATCAAAGCCCAAAGTAAATACATAAATAAAAAAAAATAAGTGACCACTCTCTGTTTGTATGCCTTTTCATTGGCCCTAGCTCAAAAGGCCTCGGCACCTTGTATCAGAGCACAGAGCACATCCATCCCTTAGCTAACCCAGCATACTTATTCGCCTGTGAGGTATCAGAGCACAGAGCAATTCATCTCTTAGTTAACCCAGCACACTCATTTGCCTGTGAGCAAGATGATCAGCACCCAAAATGTATGTGCACAGAAGCATTGTGTTAGTGTCTCTTGAAAGTGATGGCTTTTAAGTATTTGTTGATTATGGAAGTTCTAAATCCTAGTCCCTTGGTAACATGCCACCTATACAGTAAGAGAAGCTAGATTTAGTGCTAAAGTATCACATAAGCAATATTTAGGCAGGTGAAGTGATGTAGTAGTCTAGGCTCTGTCCCAGAGTATGCTTTTAACTATTAACTTTGCACAAGTCACTTAATTTTTTTCTGGGACTAAGTCTCATCAGTGGTTAGTAAAATCAGAATATAAACACTTAATTAAAATTTAAACTACAATTTCCCAAGCTATTAATTCAAGCAAGTTCACATTTTTTCTATTTCTTCTTAGAAATACATAATTGTAGCCTAAAAATTAGCCTATTTCTGCCAAACCCACATTTCAAAGATGTGTAGGAGCCTCCATTTTTGAAAGGAAAGTATCTCTACTGGAATACTTTCTTATTGATATTCTCTTCTGGAGACCTTTGATCCATATACTGGTTGGTTTTATGTCAACTTGACACAGCTAGAGTCATCAGAGAGGAAGAAGCCTCAATTGAAAAAAATGCCTCCATAAGATCCATCTGTAGGCATTTTCTTAATTAGTGATCTCTGGGTGTGTGCCCAGCCCATGATGGGTGGTGCCATCCCTGGGCAGGTGGTCCTGGGTTCCATAAGAAAGCAGGCTGAGCAATCCATGGGGAACAGGCCAGTAAGCGTCACCCCTCCATGGCCTCTGCATCAGCTCCTGACTCCAGATCCCTGCATTGTTTGAGTTCCTGTCCTGATTTCCTTTGGTGATGAACACTGATGTACTAGTGTAAGCCAAATAAATCTTTTCCTTCCCAACTTGTTTTTTGGTTATGGTGTTTCATTGCATCAATAGAAAACCTCACTAAGACATTCCCAAATAAAAAATTCCCCAAATGGGACTTAGTGAAGGACTGGACAGCTTTCAGCTAGCTTTCCAGTTTGTAACTTAATTCATGTGGACCTGTTCTCTATAAAATGGAAACAATCCTTTGTCAGTGGTCCATTAAGTGTAGTTTCAGTGACCCATTTAAATCATGGACAGTCACTGTAAACATAAAGAATTGCTATCCATTTTAATCTTGGGATTGTAGTTTACATGGCCTTTCTGATTTAATTTATCACAGCCACAGCATCTATCTTTTACATACATTACATCTGAAATATCTGGGCCCATTTTTAAAATCTGTTTGTTTGTCTTTGTTTTTGTTTTTTTCGAGACAGGGTTTCTCTGTATTGTTTAGGAGGCTATCCTGGAACTTTCTCTGTAGACCAGGCTGGCCTTGAACTCACAGAGATCCTCCTGCCTCTGCCTGTCGAGTGCTGGAATTAAAGGCGTGCGCCACCAACGCTCTGCTTTTGGGCCCATTTGTTAAAGGCTTGGTCCCCAATCCACGGCACTGTTGAGAGGTGGGGAGACATCTAAGACCTGAACAAAAAGAGGTAGGTCCACAGCAGCATGTTGTTGGGGGAACATTGGGCCCTAGTTCCCTCTGGAGCTTTGCTTTCCAGCTGCCATGAGGTGAGCGGCTTTCCTGCCATGCCGTCAGTGAGCCATGATACATCACCTCACCACAGGCAATGGTACAGAGGAACTACAGACATAAACCACATTTATGTTTGCATGATCAAAACAAATCCTTTCCTTTACTGATTGGCTTAGCATTTGTTTCGGTAACAAAGAGACAACACTCTCTGGCTCTTCACTGATTGGTTCAGCTGTAAGCTCAATAAACTGCTGGCTCCATTTAAGTATAATCCGCAGAAAACCTAAACTCCATGGGCCCAGCTTCTGTGTTGTTTAACTCTAAATTCCCAGTATCTATCACAATATGATAGAAACCCAAGAGAATGCCTGCCCTCCTTCCTCTTCAGGGAAGGCAGCAAAGATGATTACTTGTGGGTAAAGCGTTTGGCAATTTCTTGCAGAATTCATCAATTTTCTATGAAAAAGCCTGGAAGCACAGAATAGGCTCCAACTCGAAACTTAATTTTAAAACTATGCATTTTTATTTTTTCCAGACTGACCATCTTAAAGTAAAAACAGCAGGGCCGTTCACAGTGGTGTTCAGGAAAACGGACCACCTAGTGAGGTTGAGACTGGCCTTGAAGGCCACTGGAGTCACACTGTATTGGACAATGCTCAGAAACGCACAGGTTCTCAAATGTTTGTTGAATTTCTGAGGAATTAAGCGAACACAGGTAATGTGTGAGTGTCTGGCACTCGGCACACATGCACCTCCGTCATCACCACCGCCTCCCTTGCCGTATGACATTTACGGTGGCCGGAGGGTGGCCTCTACCTAAATTGCTTTATCAGTTGTGGTTCCTTGGGACTCCACAGAGAACTGTGCTCAATTTCCCACATTTCTGCTGCCTTAGTGCACAACACAGCTGCAACCGGGCGAGAATTCCAGACCCTGAAACCGCTAACTGAGCATAGAGGAAGCTCAGCCTGCGCTTGACAGCTCACACCAGGGCCCGGCAGTTTCGCCCTCGCTAGTCAGTCCAACCAGCCACGTCTGGTGCGGGTCAGCAAAGGGGAAAAAAACCTAGCCCGAACACAGTTTAGACCCTCCTACTAACGGTCCCTCCGCCTCTGACCGGGCGGTCTCAGGATTCTGGTTTCCGGCCATCAGTGGACTACAATTTCCAGCATGCCCTTCGTGGGAAGTCTTTCCCGATGGACGACTACCAATCCCGGCAAGCTATTCGGCTCACTAATAACTCAGATGACAGTGTGGGATGACCCCGTTGCCCGCCGGGAATTGTAGTTTTCTAGCCGTGGATTCGCAGATGGGTGGGGAATAGCCCGCCAGTTCTTGTCCGCTAAGGGGAATGATTCATAGAGTGTCAGGAGGGACAGTTCTGCTCGTGAAAGCTCACTACGAAGCTGAACTCTTCTCAAGGCTGGTAGACTGATGAGAGCAGGCAGGGGCTGGGCCTGACCCCGTCTTTGGAGGCTCGTCAGGCCTCCGCCGAGCCCTGGGCCTTGCAGGGGGAGGCCCCAAGGCGCCGGTTGCTGGGGGAGCGGTGACGTCTCGGGGTGAAAGTTGAGGGGCGGTGACGTACGGCCTGCCCGGGCGGAGGCTGGCGGGTTGGAGACTGGAGGGAGGGAGGGAAGGAGGGAAGGAAGGAAGCTGGGAAGGAGCGAGGTAGCGGGGGCGAGAGGCGTTTACCTGGGAGGCAGCGGCTGGGGTGCGCACAGCGGCCGCGGCTCCCCCGCACCTGCGGCCATGGATGAAGAGCGCGCCCTCTACATCGTCCGGGCCGGCGAGGCGGGGGCTATCGAGCGGGTCCTGAGGGATTACAGCGACAAGGTAAAGAGCTCTGGCCCTGGGCGTTCGCTGTCTCGCCCCGGGCCGCCCTCGGGGCTTGCACTTCGCATCCTCCCCACCCCCCTCATTCCGGGGATGCGCTTTGCTCTCCCCCGAAAACGTTTCCGGCTTTGGGCATGCGTGTTTGTGCCCCCAGCCTTTCCCACCCGTGCATCCTGCATCACCCCCACCCCGTACACACTGTAGCGCCCAGCGCCCACTCCTCCGATTCTTGGCCCAGCAGCCTGTCCTGTGGTCTTCTTGCTAAGCGTGCAAGTCACACCCCCAGAATCCGTAGATGCACATCTGTCCAGTGCCTCACTCCTGGATTCATACAATGCATGCGAGGCTTTCTCACCTGCATAATGTAAAAATACATGCTTCTCTGCATAAACACGGCCCTTGACATGCATAAAACATACCAGCAACGACGGCAGTCCTTTTTGTACCAACACCATTGAACGGCTTCTCAGGCATTGATGTCCTATGTGTGCTCTCCCTTGATCCTCAGTGTTTATAGGGTAGATGGTATCATCCTTCCCATTTTATAGATGAGGAAACCGAGATGCAAAGAACTGAAATCATGCCCAAGGTCATGGACATATGTTGTAAGTGGGTGGAAAATCCAACTCCTAATAATACCTGTTATTTGTATCGCATTAACAGCTTTCCTATTCATTATCTCATTTAATCCTGACAGCGGCCCTGTGAGGTATTACCTGTGTTTTGTAATGGAGACTCTAGATGGGCTAAATAACTAGCCCAAGGTCATTCTTGGGAGCCAGAGTCTTCCCACCTAGGTCTTCAAACTATCCATTCATTGTTCTCCCACTTAACAGTGAAATGGTATCTTGTTATAAATACCACTTCCTTCTCTGGAGAGTCTCTCTCTGTCAGGAACCGTTAGCTCTCCCTTTCTTTTCCTTCCAGCAATTTCACGTTCACTTGAGGAAGTGGCCAACCTAGCACCTTTAGTCCTTTAGGAGGCTAAGCTTGTATGAGAATGGTTGATGACTCTCTTCTGTGAAAACACACCCAGCACCAAGGTACACCCTGGATATCACTGATACCTTATTCTTCATAGTTCCCTTCCTGTTTATCTGCCCCATCTGAAAGCCACGTGGCATTGCGCCTGTGTTCACGGTCTCACCTCCTGTAATGTGTCTACTACTGCACTTTGAGAATATGCCATTTCTGCCTTTAGTAGAAAGCACCCCAAGAAGGAGACGTACAATCTTCCCCACAACCTAGTGAGCAAAATAAGAATATTCCTCATTTCACAAATATTATAAGTTGGGATGATAATGAGGTCCCAAATTCATATAGCCTATGGAAGATGGAACTGAGATTTGGGTTTGGCTGTCTATCTCCAAGTCTAGTGCCATTTTGCTGCATTCATTCCTTGGAGCATACATGAGCCCTATTCTGGTCACATCTTAGCCCCTTCACCTTCTAATATGCTTCAGGGTTGAGCGTATCTGCCTAATTTAGGAGAAACTCATTAACATATTTCGTAGATTGTATTATTTCAACTTGATTTATTATTGCTTTCTAGAGAAGAGAAGATGTGGGGGAGCGACAAACTAATTTTCAAAAGGAAGTATAATAATTTGGCTATTGTGTTGAATTAACTAATGTTTATTTAGCACTTACTATATGCCAGATATCCAGCAATAATAGAAACTTTCTTCTACAAGGAAGGGAGGAGGAAAACCTACACTGGGATCTTAGTCCAGTGGTCACTGTTTTGTGTCCTATTCATTTGCTTCCTCCAGCTTATCCCTTCCTCTCCTTGCTCTCCCTTCAGCTTGGTTTCTTCCTATCACTCATGGCCACATCTTGTTTGAACTTAACTCCCTTTCAGATTGTGTTTTCAGTACCATCCTCTCATCGTTTATTGTTTAAGGTGATGTCCTCAAGTGCCTCAGAGGGTTCCCAGACACCTTTGGTGGCCAGGCCAAGACTAAGAATGTTTTGATTTGGGTAAATGGGACCAGATAGCTCTTTTAGGAGAAAGCACTCATGTTTGCATTGGTTACAGTAAAGTAACTAATAGTAATGTAATAGTTATTAGTAGAGGAGCGCTGATTGGAGCACAGAGGGGACAGGTGACCTCCGTGTTGCGCTGCAGCACTGTCCCTCAAAGGGAGGAACTGGTGACATGGATGGGAAGGTGATGTATGATATCCGTAGTCAGTCTGGAAGAATAGATAAGCTATTCAGATTCAGGGTGTATGGGTCTGAAACTCCTAGAAAGCAGATGGATAGCATGCTCTTCAGATTTCTTATCTGGAAAAACGACTTGCAGAATGTTTAGAGGAAGACGTGATTGGGGCATTGAAGGGTCCAGCTGAAAGAGGAATGAGTGATGAGGAGAGAAATTAGTTGTTTGGAAGAGGAGCTGGTTGTTGCTAGTACAGCAGGAAGAAGCTGGGGTCTGGTATCAGATAAACCTTGGTTCTAATCTCACCTCTGCTGTTAATAGCTTCATGACTGTGGATAAGTTATTTCAAGCCTCTGGGTCCTGGTTGCCTTATCTGAAATGGAGGGATTAAACTCCATTGTTTTTACTTATTGTGTGGATTAGATCCATTGAAATATAATGCCAAGCTCTGAGCACAGTGTGTCTATTAAGTCTTCCCCGTTAAGTTATGAGGAGCTAATAGTCCAGATCCTTCCTAAGGTGGTGTGGCCAGAGTACAGGCTCTGGAGCTAGACTCCCTGGATACTGATCCTCAGTTTACAATGCATGTGGCCAAGTCCAAGTTCTTAACTGTGCTGCTCTCTCTGTTCTCTGTCAAATGAGGAGAGTAGCGTCCATATCCTAGGGCTTTGGTCAGGATTGGCTGGGTTCTGTGTGTAAAGCACTTGGAACACGGCCTGCTGCTGAAGAAGCCCATGACTGTTTGCTGTCAACAAAGCCTGTGGCACTGAACTGATGTGGAGAGTGGGGATTTTCCCACTCTTTATCTTAACCTTTGCACCTCCAATGGTATCGTTACCACGGTTTATCTCTTACTGCTTTCAGAGCAGCCAGTAGCTATGTGACTCCAGAATATACCTAATTCTTATGTTGTACAAGGGCTCTTGCTTCATTTGCTGTCCCTTGTTATCTTAGAGAAATATCTGTCCCAGAAAACAGAAAGGAAAAAAAAGTGTCTGTTTGTCAAGGCTAAGTTGCTTCAGAATAGGAAAATAATTCTTTGAATTAAAGTGGTGACGACACAGGCCTCTAATCTTAGCACCTGGTAGGCAGACACAGACAGATCTTAAGTTCGAGGTCAGCTTGAAGTTCTAGGACTACCAGGACTACACAGGGAAAACCTGTCTCGAACACCTCCTGCCTCCCTCCCCAAGAGTGGCTGTTTTTCAGTCTTAAGTTCACCAGCTGACATGCATTGAGCATCTTGTGGGCACCATGACTTTCCTAAGAACTTGTACACACAGTCCCTACATTAACGTTATGAGAGGTGGGAGATGGAGGGTCAGACTGACACGGTGATTGCACACAGGCCTGAGAGCATGTGGCTACAAGTGGCAGAGGTGGCCTTTAGATTCTTCACCAAGTCAGTTTTGCAGGGCTGTGCTGCCTTTCTCTTGTTGACTCTGCTTTTGAGCCCAGGAAGGGCTTATTTTCAGGAGCAGTGTACTACATTCTTTGAAACTGGTGAGCCCTAAGCGCTCTCCTTTAGTTACAGAATGAACTGTTTGTTTTGAGATGTGTTGCTATAGTTTAGGCTATCTAAGCTCTTGGTCTTCCCTCTGGGTCTATTCTGATAACAGGTTTAGTAAAGAGAGGCTGTTAACCATCATTAGCTTCACTGTCATGGGCCCTGAGGTACATCGTAACATTGCAATTTTGTTGTTCTTTTTCAAGACAAGTTTTTTCTATGTAGCCCTGGCTGTCCTAGAACTCCCTCTGTAGACCAGGCTGACCTCAGATGCGGAGATCACCTGTGTTGTCTCCTGAGTGCTGGGACTAAAGGCGTGTTGAAGAGGTACTAGCCTTTGCGCCCAGGGTCTTGCTTGTAAGAAAACACTCTCACTGAGCTGAAAGAACCAAACTTGTCACTTAATAGATGAAGAAACTGAATTGATTAACTGTGACTGGTAGATCCAGAGATTACATAGCATGTTGTAGAGGCAACCTGGACATGTCCTATCCCACAGCCATCTCCATCAGGATTCCATTTTGGAAGCATGGAAACTTATGGTCAGATGAATGATGAAAAAATTACTTAAGATACTGTACCTTAAGTAGGTCTCCAAGAGTTAGTTCCAGGAAAGGTAGCCTTTAGCTCATCATTTATATGTTAGAAGAATGCGACTGGTAGAAAACTAACATGGAAACAGCTGTAGAAATGCAGCCTCTGCATTTGAATGGGAATTTAAATATTCTGGACCATGTAGGAAGATATTTTGCTTTCCATTTTTGAGGTTGAGCTTTGACTTTGGGCTTGCCCTAGGATTTTACATAGAGATATCCTTGTTACAGGTTGTATTTACTTCCAAATTGTTTAACAGTCTGTTTTGAGTTCTAAGATGTAGTCTTTGAGTGTACCTGTAGACATGATTGCACTGACTCTGAATTCTGTAATATGTCAGCATTTAGCCAGACACTAGAACAGAGACCATGCAGTAACAACAGTAGTGGGCATTTAATGAATACCTGCCGTGTGCAAGGTGCCAGCTACAACATATAAAAATCAGGACAACCTTAGGGATCGTAAAGTGCAGCCTGACCAGGGTTGCCCTCAGTGAGCAGCAGAACTGGGCTCATATTTGAGGTTATCTGATGGCTGAGTTTTTTGTGGGGCCTCTCATAGGCGATAAAATCTGCGGTCATGAGTGAGGTGTATCACTGAGAGATTCCAGCTTGCCTGGGCTTCAAGGTGAACAGTGATTTTTCTCTGTGATTTATACTCAGTGTGCCCCTGTTCTGGAAATGAAGTGGATAGAAGGCCATGCTAGTTGGCTAACAGCTCTAGTGAGGCATGTGCACCTGTGCTAGCTCTCCTCCCACCGTTTGAACTACAGGAAGGGGAGTGAGGCAGCAAGACTGGAAAGCTCCATGCCAGCCTGGGACACTAGGAAAGTCCTGACTCAAAACTTAAAAGTATTGCTGAACACTGAACTGAACTCCTGGAACCCAGTGACAGAGAAAGAGGAGTGATGAGCAAAGGGGTCATGACCGTGCTGGTGAAACCCAGAGAAACAGCTGACCTGAACAGGGGGGGAGATCTTGGACCCCATACTGATGGCTGAGAGACCAGCATGGGACTGATCCAGACCCCCTGAATGTGGGAGTCAGTGAGGAGGCCTAGGAAATCTATGGGGCCTTGGGTAGTAGATCAGTGTTTATCCCTGGCATACACATGGGCTTTGGGTGCCCATCCCACAATGAGGGATGCTCTCTCAGCCTGGACACTTGGGGGATGGCCTAGGCCTTGCCCTGAATGAAATGACAGACTCTGGTGATCCCCCATGGAGGGCCTCACCCTCCCTGGGGAACGGAGTGGGGATTGGGTGAGGGGCTGGGGGCACTGGGAGGTGGGTGGGGGAGGAGGGGAGGGAGAGGGACCTGGGATTGACATGTGAAGCAACCTTGTTTCTAATTTAAATAAAAAAATAAAAGCATTTAGAAAGTATTGGAAGGAGAGGTGGGAGAGTCTGTTAAGTCTGGTCTAGCTTGGGTAACTGAGCTAGCCTCGTAGAATCCAGCATCTCTGGATACAGTGATCTTTGGGGTTGGTCCATTCAGAGTTTAATTTCTCATGCCCCCCCATGCTAGTATATTTTCTAATTAAATTAAGCTTTCATGCTGGCTAGATAGGCCCTGAGAAAATTTTTATTATTTTTAAAATGCTGTTTTTATTATTATTTTAAATTATTATTATTATTTTCAATCAAACTTGTTGTGAAAAAGCAACAGAAAAGTAAAAAATTAGCCCTTGGTACTATTCTAAATTCTCACCTAAAAAACAATTCTATTTAGGAAATAGATAGAAGATATTTTTGTAACTTACTGAGTATCTTTTCAAACAAGAATTACTTTTTTCCTGTCCTCTCCTTACAAATGCCAAAAAATTTTGGAGAAGTATTAAGTTTTAACAGCTAGACACATTTATTCCAAATAGCTACAGAATTAATATTTTATATAGAATGACACAGACTAAGCCTTCTTGGTTTCTGATGTAATTATGCCCATTTATAGGGGCCTGTACTGAACTTCCACTCAGAGTCCTGGCCTGCCGCCTCCTTGTCTGCAGTGCTAGATTTCAGTGAACTCTGACTCTGTGAATTCTCAAGTACAGGCTCAGATTCATGGCCTCCTCTTCTGCCCTCTCCCCCTTTCCTCCCTGTTCATTTACTTAGGGTTTTTACTATAAAACAATCCCAGTGATCCACCTTTCTTTCAGTTGCTACACAGTATTTTATCAGATGGATATGATATGTTCTGTAGAACATTGTGACATACATATTTTTTTCAGTATTGTGTATTCAGCTTGCCTCTTTAACTGTATTATAAAACACTGTCATGAATGTGCTTACATAGATACTTTTTCTCTCACTCTAAATGACTTCATTAAAATAAACTCATAGAGTAGGAGCTCTGGGTCAAATGGGGTAAATATTGTTATGGCTTCTAGTATATGTTGCCAAATCACTTTCCCTTTTTAAAGGTTTGTGTCAAATGGAACGAAATATACCGGCTTGTGATGCCCACCTCTCTCTTGGCTTTCTGCCTTCCATCCTGCTCTCCGTGAGCTGGCCTACGGGCTACTGCCCAAAATACTCCGTCCAGAATGTTGTTTATATTCCATCCTAGACTTGTCCAGGTCATGCGTAGCCTGTTGCCATTTCAGATGTAAAGTTTTACTTCTTGCCCTTCTCTCTCATTTCACCTGTTTCCATTGGGTTGATCCATGTTTGAGTAGCCATGTTGAGGTTTTCTTAAATGAACCTTCTCTCTTAACCTCTTGTCTTCCCTTTAACTACTTCTTACACTCAAACTGCCTCCCTCCCAACATTTCTGTAGCTCATTTTGTTTCAAACACTGGTTCTGCAAAGCTATAAAACAGAAGTACCAAAATGATGCTGTCCTTCACACTTAGTGTACTTCATTTGTAGTGGGTTGCAGTCATGTGGGTCAGTATGGACAGCGAGATAAATAGGAGAGGTAGTACAGCACTCAGAGGAATGAGTGGCTTGTTGGTTTGCCTTGGGAAAGCTTCAGCTGGGATTCAGGCAAGCATTTCTGGCTAAAATGTGAGACAATCATACTTGTGTGGTCTTGGTCTTGTGACCACAACTCCTTATGCAGACAGGCTGGTTCTCTCCATTCTCCTGTGCGTCTGCTACAAAATAGAAAGTACACTGTACCAGTCATTTCAGGGGAACCATCACTTCCTTCCTTCCCAGCAGCATCCTAATGTCCAGTTTACTACTGGTCAGGCAGCGAGACGGTGTCTTATGTGCCATGGCCACCGGAACCCTCACAATCACCCTTTAGTTAAGTACTGTCGTCCCTAGAGGAGCCCTGGTACAGTTTACTTGCTTGAAGTCACAACTAGTAAGAGTGAGGAGCCTCCTTTCCACAGTTTTATCTTTCTCTGCAGTTCTCTGCTCATTTCTTTTTTTCTTTCTTTTTTGGTTTTTGGAGACAGGGTTTGTCTGTGTAGCCCCAACTGGCTGTCCTGGAACTGGCTCTGTAGCCCAGGCTGACCTTGAACTCAGAGATCCGCCTGTCTCTGCCTCCGGAGTACTGCCTGTCCTCTGGTGATTTCTTATGGAATAAAAAAAAAGTCCAGCACAATGACAGGCATTTCCAATCCCTGTCCAATGAGAGTTTCAGTCTCATCTTGTGTGTGCCATCCCTGGTGTGCCCCGTTTTTCTCCCAGAGCTGCGGCTTCATGGATGGACGGTTCACACACCCACAGCAAGCACGTGACGCCTCTCAGCGTCCAGCGCACTCAGTTATGCAGTGCCCTGTGCTTGGCATCCCACCTCTGCCGTAGTCTTTCCATGCGGTTTTCATTTGTTTTTATATTATTACGTTTGTCTTTAATGAGAATATTGAGATGAAAAAGCAATATTTTATAAGAAAAATGGTTTATACATTTTGTTTAAAAATCTTTAAAAATGTATGTATTAAAATGACAATGTTTCCTTTTCCCCCTCAGCATAGGGCTACTTTCAAATTTGAATCAACAGATGAAGATAAAAGAAAGGTAAGATTTGATGTGTGTGTGTGTGTGTGTGTTACTCCTGGATGGTTTGAGCACTGAGCTTGTTTTCATCTGGTGGTTGTTGATTAGTTTTTTTCTTTCACTTTAGTTTTTCAGGAATTCTGAGAGGAAAGAGGTAGCAGGTTTAGGATGGTTACACACAACTCGTCCTGTTCATCCCCACAGGATCCCTGGACTTACTTAAGCAGTGGAAAGGTTCAGGTGGGACTGTCACTAGATTTTCTTACTGCTAAAAGTTTTACTTTTCTTGGTGGCAGAATTCCAGGTTGTACACAATGTCAGGCTATTGTAAAGCATGGCTATGATGGGCAGATTTTGGGGAGAGCAGCTTCTCCTGCTATGGTCCCTCAACCTCGTCACGCATTCCTGTCAGCACTATACCTACTGATATTGTCACAGTTGTCTAGGTCATCATAGTCACAGGAATGGAATCAAGAGACTCACACACAAAGGAGTTACTACAAGAAAGGGTGTATCAGATGTATGACTCTTCAGTGTATGGTTGCCTTTCTCAGTGGGTTAAGGCGTGATGTTAATGAGAATAAACCAGTCCTGCCTTGTTGTTTTTCTGGGTTCCATACCTGTATCCCAGCCTCACAGATTCCAGGATCAGATAAGACTATGGCTGAGTCAGTATGCATCTCTTGGTGCTGAAAGGCATGGCTTAGATGCTAGTAGTGGATTGGTGACCTTACATGTGCCGATTTACCTCTCTCTACATACAATACCTGCTTCTCTACCTCCTAAGATTTATCCTATTAATTCTAACCTTAATCTGGATCACTACATTCGTTTATTAGTTTATTCACTGTATTGTTTTTGAGATAATGTTTCTTTGTGTAGCCCTCCCTGCCTGTCCTGGAACTCACTCTGTAGACCAGGCCGGCCTTGAACCCAGAGATCTGTTTGCCTCTGCCTTGAGTGCTGGGATTAAAGGTGTGGGCCGCCACTGCCTGGCACTTCTTGAGCCATCCTCTCACTTTCTGTGACATGTGGTTCTAGCTGCTTGTTCCTAAATCTAAGACAGCAGGCTGGCTGTATCATTCTTAGCACCAATCATGTGTATATCTCTAGACAGTCTTCAGATAAGTCTTCCTACAAAACGGCCCAGTGTCTGTGGAGGAGAAACTGGTAGTTAGCTGTTTAATTAAGAAGACCTTTGCCCTTTGACCAAAATATGTCACTTTTGGGGATGTTTTACATTTAGATTGAACCCAAGTGAACAGTTTTTTTTCATTAAAATGTACATAAACAGCAAAAGATTGGAAACAGCCGTTTAAGGGATGCTGGGAAGAAACAGTGACACGCTGACCGAATACTGTGAAGTAGCAAAAGTTCTATCCTGTGCTTTTGAAAAAGAACAAAGTAAGGCATTTGAGCAAAGCATATTGAATGATGGACTCACACTAGAAATTCAGGTTAGGAAGGCAGCAGCTGTAGGTTTGATTGGGAGAACCATCCTACGTTTGTAACATTAATGCTGTATTAGGGTCAAACTCCAGAGTCTCGATAGTGCTTTACTCGTCATGAAGGGCAGAAGAGGTCACCAAGTCACTGAAGTGTTTGCTTCACAATCAGGACTCAAGTTCACTTCATAGAGCCAATGGAAAAATTCCAGGAGCAGTAACACACGTTTGTGATCCCCAGACTGGAAAGAGAGACTAAAGGAATCCTGAAACACATACATACACCCCTGCAATACATACACGCATATACACATGTGCATAAAAAGCTAAATACTATGTTTTACCAATACAAATATTAGTTAAAAGGGAATTTTCCAATGTTAATTGTATATGCTGTTTGTTTTCTGTACAGTAGTAAAAAAACCCTGATTTTTCTAACCATTCTACCCACTTGCTCTCTACATGGGTTTGATTCCAGCAACATTCCTTTGATACACACACAACTCCCAGATATTCAAGTTTCTCATCTTCCTAGTATTTGCATATAAGTACACATCTTCCCATATACTTTAAATAATCGCTAGAGGCCCATTATGATGTGAATGCTTTGTGAAGTTATAGTGCCTCAGGAGTAATGATAAAATAGTCTTTGTATGTTCAATGCAAAGATGGTGTTTTTTCCTAGTAGTTTTGATCCAAAGGTTGTTTGAATCTGTTGCTGTAACGATTGCCCTCTGATACTTTTAGATCTCTGGAGAGAGTAACTTCTGCACTAGTGTTTATTTCAGTTTGTGTGTAGGTTTCTGCTTCCTGGGAGGTCTGTTATAAACAAGTGTCATTAGGGACCTAGCTAGGTAATCTTCATTAATGGAAAACACTGGCAAACAAATCCATTTCAGTCTCAAGTGGTTAAAACCATTAGTGACTCTTTGATGCCTACAGTGCCTTTCAGACACTGATAGGGAAACTGTGGGGCAGCTCCAAGGCTAACAGTATTAGAAGTTCTCTGTGGAAGCAGTAGTTAGCACTTCTCTACATTGAGTCCAATATGAAAATACAAGGAATCAAATTACTATGTAGTTTCTTTTGCTGTCCTTAGACTACCCTAATTGTGCTTCTAGAGCAGTGGTCCTCAACCTGTGGCTCTCTACCCCTTTGAGGGTCACATATCAGACATTTACATAACAGTAGCAAAATCTGGATACTAAAGTAACAACGAAATAGTGTGATGTTTGGGAGTTACCAAAGCATAAGGAACTGTGTTAAAGGGTTGCAACATCCGGAAGATTGAGAACCACTGCTCTAGAGTCTCTGTCAGTAGCTACTTGGTTACAAAAATTCAAGACCTCCCCTCCTTTTATAAAGTACAGTACTTTGATAAAAACATCAACTAAAAAATCCACCCATAGTAGTAATCTTTCTTATATTAAAAATAAAATTTTCTGACAACCTAGAATAGTGTAAGCAGTGCCCTTCAAAGAAAAAAGAAACTTGATTATATTGATTTTGTGTATGTGATGACAGATGATCTCTAGATCTGGTTCCTGACACTTGTGTCATGGTTTTCAGTTTGCATAGATTTGCTTTTCCTGACTAGTGCCATGGAGCATGGTGAGAATATTACAGTGAGATTCTGAGGTTTATGCTCACACTGCCAGGATGTGGGGAAGCCTCATTTAGAAAGGATGCATGGAGGTCTTCAGTGAGCAGTGCTTGGGAGCTCTTCTCTTCATTACCTTTTGAAGTAGATTCTGAAATACTGGATATTATGATCTTTTTTTTTTTTTTTTGGTTTTTCGAGACAGGGTTTCTCTGTATTGTTTTGGAGGCTATCCTGGAACTAGCTCTGTAGACCAGGCTGGTCTCGAACTCACAGAGATCCGCCTGCCTCTGCCTCCCGAGTGCTGGGATTAAAGGCGTGCGCCACCAACGCCCGGCTGGAAATTATGATCTTTTACCTTGTCTTATCTTATTTTGCCACTGTGGAGATGGCATGTAAGCATGAGTTTGAGTTGGGAGCTAGCAAAGGGACTTAGCAAATGGGGATGTGTATATTTTCTTAAGGAAGAAAGTCAGATGCAACTCTAATGTTTGTGACTAGGATGCAAACTGTGACAGGTCATGTGGATCATTGTGTATTTGGGCAGAAGCACCTGTACTTGCTTTGCATCTTCACCTAAAACGCTGGGCTGTGATTACCTGTCAGTACATAGCAAATGTAGCATGCAAATGTGTGAGACGAGGAAAGGAAATGGGGAATAATTTGGAAACCCACATCGAGACAGTGAAAGCTCTTACTTTGGTTTTAACACAAAACATCCCTCAAAACCCAGAAAAGACTATTGCAGTCACAGTTGAAAAAGATATGTCATCAAATGACTAGCGCTGGATGACAGCTCAGGGACACAGTTTGCCTAGCATGTGTTAGGCTCCACGTTCAGTCCTCAGTACTGGGGAGTGGAGAGAGGAGTAAACACCTGTGATTAGGAACATAGATAGCATTGTCAACTGTGCAAAAGCTCCAGCTGTCTATAATAACTGCGTATAAGATCATTTTCCTCGTGCTCGCTTTGGCAGCACATATACTAAAATTGGAATGATACAGAGAAGATTAGCATGAGCCCTGCACAAGGATGACTTGAAAATTCATGAAATGGTTCATGTAAAAACAAACAAACAAGCAAACCATTTTCCTCAAAAGGATGAGTGTTTCACACCTAAACTGCAAGCATATTTTATAACTGAGACTCATTTCTGTTAAGGCGCCTGGTAGTTGCTGATTTGAAATTGTGAGCTCTTTAAGGGGACAGAAGCCTTTATTACTCGCCTTGTGCTCTCAGCTCCTTCCCCTGAATGCTGCCCTGTAGTGATGTATGCTGGCCTTGAACTCACTGCTGAGATTAAAGGCGTGTGCCACCATGCCCAGCCCTTTCCCTCATTGTGTTGACATCACTGCTGTGCCACAGTGGAATAGCCTGAGGCATGGGTTCTTGTTCTGATAGCTTTTGTCAAACTTAAAAGAAAAAACTCAATATGGCTTGTAAATTTGAATCAGAGTTTACTTGACTCTGTCTAAGGGAACACATCGGTACCTGGTACAAATAGAGTGTTCACTCTGAAACTAGTCTCATCAGAGATAATCTTCAGGCTGGGCACAGAGCTCGGTTGTAGAATGCTCTCCAGTGTAGCCAAGGTTCTCAGCTCCCTCCCTGTCTCCCTCCCTCCCTGTCTCCCTGTTTCCCTGTCTCATAGTTCAGTTGTAGAATGCTTTGTAGCACATCCAAGGTTTTGGATGTCCCTCCACCAACAGAGAGTAACTTTAAGTATTTTTTTTTTTTTTGGTTTTTATGAGACAGGGTTTCTCTGTATTGTTTTGGAGGCTGTCGGTCCAGCCCAGCCTCGAAGTCACAGAGATCCACCTGCCTCTGCCTCCCGAGTGCTGGGATTAAAGGCATGCGCCACCACCACCCGGGGACTTTAAGTATTTTTTTATTCCATTAAAACATGTGCGGGAGGAGGGGGGAGAGGGAACTTGGATTGACAAGCTATTTAAAATTAAAGTAATAAAAAAAAGAAACATGTGCATACAATACAAAATTCACATCTCAAGATTTTGTTTTTAAAGTTCTTATCTAGCAGGAATCTATTGCAGTTTTTGACTGTTAGGCAGAATGAATGTCTAGTAGTAGTTCAAACCAAACAATTTGAGTTTTATTCCAAGCTGTACCTTCCACTGTAGATGTTTGGCCAGAGAAGTGAAGGGATAAATCTAGGGGGAAAGGACAGAAAAGTGCTTCTAAGCTAGGAGATATATAGGTGTGTGTGTGTGTGTGTGTGTGTGTGTGCAAGTGCATACCCATGTGCCTACATGTGCTCATGGGAATGGACATGACACTGTACATGTGGAGATTGGGGACTTGAGAAGTGGACTCTGTCAAGCCCCATCCCTGGTGTGGTGGCGGCTGCACTCCTCCACCTGCTTAAGTCTGTCTGGTTTCTGTTGTGCACTGCATGCTACCCTGGGGTTTTTGCAGATCCTCCTGAGTCTGTCTGCCTGTCCTCTCTGCAGATCCTCCTGAGTCTGTCTGCCTGTCCTCTCTGCAGATCCTCCTGAGTCTGTCTGCCTGTCCTCTCTGCAGATCCTCCTGAGTCTGTCTGCCTGTCCTCTCTGCAGATCCTCCTGAGTCTGTCTGCCTGTCCTCTCTGCAGATCCTCCTATGTCTGTCTGCCTGTCCTCCCTGCAGATCCTCCTGTGTCTGTCTGCCTGTCCTCTCTGCAGATGGAGCAGGGACTCCCCAGTGCTTTCCAGCACACCCTGCTTTCCCAGGCTCCAGCCTGCAGCTCAGCTCAGCAGGCCGCCAGCAGTGCCGGCACTTATCTGTTGAGCCCTCTCCCTGGCCACCCTGTGATCTTTGTGCTTCTTTTTCCAACTTCTGATGGGGTGATAGGAGTAGTGTCCCTAATTGACATTACGGAGTTTGGGGTGTACTTTCTCATCTAAACATGCCAGTGAGTTTGTCTTTCAGTCATGATAGTGTATGGGGCTCTATAAACCCTCATCCAAATGAACCTTTGAAATTTATTTTTTAAAAATTAATCACAAGGGTTTTTTTTTAACTAATCCCAAGAGTATGTAATGAAGAGAACGTATACTGAAAATTTTCTGAACTCAGTAAGAAAAGTAAATGGGTGGATGGCATGTGAACTGATACCTCCACCAAGCAGGTGCAAGCGGAGTGCACTCCGGCTGTTAGTTGGAGGGCTTCTTCTCAGGAGGCATGCAATTTATATTTTTAGTCTTACTTTTCTCCTGCTGCCTTCAAGATTTTCTCCTTTAAGTTTTAGTAGTTGGTTTTCTCCTTCTACCATGGACTCTGGGGATCTGATTCAAGTTGACAGGCTTATTTTCCATGTGGTCCCTTCAGTGATTTTTTAAAGGTATCCGTGTAAAGCAGTGTGTCTGTAATGTGATGGTGAGCTAACAGCATATATAAATACGATGCCTTTGCCAGACTGCCACAAATGTCAGCAAAGCTGTATTGTCCTACAGTGACTCCAGATGGTAGCTGGAGTCCCCAAGGACAAACCAAAAGAAGCAGAAATTATTAATTTTAATTGTTGTATTTGTGACTTTGTAGATACAGTGTATACAAAAATATTTCAAAAGACAAAAGGAGGATTACTGTACAGGAATGATACTTGTATGCCTTCCAGAAATTAATTTAGTCTGGAGCAGATCCGTAAAGCGCATACAGAAAGCCACAAAGCAGTGTTCTCACCTTCCTAACATCCCACCTTTACCACAGCTCCTCATGGTGCTGTATCAAACATAGAATTATTCCATTGCTACCTCATAACTGTAACTTTGCTACTGTTAGAAATTGTAGTATAAATATCTGTGTCTCAGGTGCCCCCCATGAAACAGTCATTTAGTGCCCAAAGGGGTTGAGGCCGCAGGTTGAGAACCACTGCCTTTAAGCAATAAGTATATAGCTCAAAGTTAAACATTAAAGACTATAAGACTTCACTGAGAGTAATTAAAGAAGATCTAAGTAAATAAAAAAACCCATGTTTATAAATTAGAAGGCTTACTATTGCTAGAATGTCAGTCTTCTCACCGATCTACCAATTCAGTGTAATCCCTTCTAGAGTTCTAGGTGGCTTCTCGTTAGAAGTTGACAGATCAGTTCTGAAATTAAAACAGGCACAGAATATCCAGAAGAGTCATGGGAGAGAAAAATGGCAATGGAGATGGTATGGTGGGGTGTGCTTGTGATCCAGGCATATGGGAGGTAGAAGCAGGAAGGTAAGGGGCTCAAAGCCAGCCTTGGCTACTTTGAAAGTTTAGGTGCATCCTGAACAACATGCCTCAAAGAGGGGTGGGGGCAGAGTTAACAGTTTCAAAGTGCACAGAGTGGTGGAGGCCAAGACTGGGAACTAGCATGGACACGGCTGTGGCTGTTAACAAGCGAAGCCGTTCCCAGATAACCATGGGTAATGATATGGTTGGCCCTCACCTAACTCCACTTCTTATTAAAAAATGCAATTGGAGGCTGGAGAGATAGATAGCCCGTCTCTTACAAGCACTGGCTGCTCTTCCTGAGGATCCAGGTTCAATTCCCAGCACCCACATGACAGCTCACAACTGTCTGTAGCTCCAGTTCCAGGATATGACACCCTCACACAGACACATGTGTAGGCAAAACACCAATGCACATAAAAATAAGTAAAAAATTTTAAGAAATGAAAATGGATCAAAGATCTGAATCTAAGAGGTAAAGACTTAAAGCAGGAATTTCCTTGCTTTCAGAAATGATACCAAAAACATAAACAAAAAATAGAAACAGACAAACTAGGCATTGTCAAAGTTAAAAACATTTGTACTTTAAAACATACTACCAGGGAGCAAAAAAAAAAAAAAAAAAAAAGATAATCTGCAAAATATTGGAAAATAATTTATCTGGTAAAAAGTTCACCTAAAATATGTAAGGAACTCTTTAAAACATTTTTTGAAGTTTTATTTAATGTTTTTTTTTATGTGTATGAGTGTTTGCCTGAATGTGTATTTGTATACCATCTACATACTTGGTGCCCATTGGATGCTCTGAAGCTAGTTGCGGATAGTTACAAGCATGTAGGTGCTAGGAACTGAACCCTGGTCCTCTGCAATAGCAACAAATACTCTTTAACAGCTGAGCCATCTCTCCAGCCCTAGGAACCCTTTCTTAATCAGAAGACAACTAAAATGAACAGAGAACTAAAGAGGTAGGTTTCCAAAATAAAAAATTGACATCATTAGCTATCAGGCAAAGGTAAATCAAAACCTCCATAATAAAACAACTGTCCTCTAGTGGGCTAGAACAAGAGATAATAACAAATATTGACAAGAATGCCAAAATATCCAATCCTTCACACGCTACTTGTAGGAAGTGGTACAGCCAGTCTGGAAAATAATCTGGAAGTTACTCACAAAGTTAAGCTAGCTACCATCTAACATACCTGTTGCATCCCTAGGCATCTAGAACGGTTCTCATGAATGTGTTACAAAAAAAAGAAATGTGGACATAGCCCAGGTAAAACCACACACACAGGTTTGATGCTTAATAATCAAACAATAGATTGCCCATCAGCACATCAGTGATGAACAGAATCTTTTTATTCCTACAGCAGAATATTATCAGTTAAAAAAGAAGTAAAGTGACTAGTATATGCTAATGGTGAGTGGACCGTGAAAGTGTGCAACGTGAAAGAGGCCAGACAGATGTTGTGTGATTTCTGTTAGTGTGAAGCGTCTTGGATAACAGATCCTTAGTGACAGAGAATAGATTAGTAGTTGCCAGGGACCCTGAACTAGGGAAAGAGAGGAGCCAGGGCTTCCTGCTAATGGGTATTGAGTTTCTTTTGGGAGAGATGAAAATATTCTAAAATTAGATAGATGGCTGCACAAGTATGAATATGGACTCTAACAGGCTGGCCTTTATGTAAATTATATTTTGGTAAAATTGCATAAAAAGAAGTATTACTAAACTATGCTATATGCCTTTCGTCTTAGAAGCCCCATCTGTCTGTGTGCACATTTAAGCCTTACAACAATGCTTTAAAGTCCATACTACGGTTCTTCTTGTTTTACAGGAGAGGAAACAAAGCATACAGAGAAAATGCTCTGAACTAGTGAAGTGGTCAGACCTCAGCTGCCTGGTTCATAGCCCTGTGTCACAACGTATCAGGCTGGACTACCCATTGTGTGACTTTAACCTCCTTTTTGCCTCTGCTGTCCAGGACTCGAGTTTGCTGTGGAGTGTAGACAGACTGACCCTGAACTGATCACCAGCACTGAAGGGCACAAGAGGGCATGCTTACCATGAGGAGCTGGGTGGATAACTAGAGGACTTGGCCTCTAGAACTTAGGTGTGTTGCAGAGTTTTTCAGATATGTCAGAATTTTGTTGCTGTTATTAAGTGTAAGGCTCTCTTTTCCAGTACTTCATCCATGTCTCAGAACTTTTGCTCATATGTCAAGGAAAGTGGAATGTTTATGTCTGTACTTGATAGAACTCGTAGGGACCAGACATTGCAGTGATCCTTATTACTCCAGTTAAGGATGGAAAACTGAGATAGCTTTTACCTAAGGTCCCAGCTTGGCGGTAGAGCTGGGGCCAGAGCAAGTGCAGTTCCTCTTGCCTTTGGTGATCATCACTGTGTGGTTCATCCTCAGAGAACTCCCGTTGGAGTAAGGAGCATGAGTAGCTTCCCACACAGGGCCCTGAGGTACTTGCACCAAGGACATCACACTCTGAATACTGCTTCAGTCCCAGTTTCCCAGCAGCCATTCTGCATGTGGATGACATCATCAAAAAGGCTTTCACCAAGGTCTGCTCTGGTTAATTCTCTTAGTTGCTCCATGGTCCTCTCTGATTCTGTTCATGTTTCTCCATTCTTCTGTTACCTCCTTCCAGCTACTCAACAGCCTTGTTCTCTTGCCTTAATAACACACCCGCCAAGAAGCTTGTCTGACTAAAACCCTTGGATTATTTTTCAGTATTTTAGCACAGAGCTTAAGTTGTTGTATATTGAAAGATACTTAGCATCTAGTCATTTTACGTATGTTAAATCTCTCTAATATTACAAAATATTTGAGTCCTGTTCTATTATTGCTCAATAACCCCAAAAAGATGTTTCTTCATTTAATATGTCTCTTAAAACTTTTTACTCAATTGGAGAATTCTGGTATACAAGAAATGAAGATACTTCTGTAACTGCCAGTGTTAACTTAAAAACCTAATTTTTTTTAAAGACTAAAATTTTGCATCTGCACTGGATAAAAGGACATTTTAGAAAATGAAGACACTTAAATAGTAAGAGAAACAGTGGTGTTATGTTTGAAGAGAAGACATTTTTACATGTGCTTTTCTACCCTCAGCAAGAAAGGAGGAGCAGCTAAGTGGTTTCTAAGTTTTGTTTACACCCAAGCTGTCTTTGCCATGTGTCAGTAAACGTTTGATGTACAGCACACCATTTGCAGGACTGCTAATTAGCAGGGAAACTTGAACCAAATCATTTTAATGATTGTTTCTCACAACTCTTTTCCATTTTTACGATAGACACTGAACCTAGCCAGTGGGTCTGTATTACTGAAAAATGAACACCCAAGAAGGGAAATAAAACTGCATCTGTTAAATGAATGAGAATTTGTCTTTCATAATATGAATTAGGGACCCCCCAAATTTATAAATAAAACATTGCTATAAATAAACATGAATTAAGATGAGTATTTATTTAGAAAAATGTGTTTGGCTTGTTTTTTTTTAATAAAAAATATTCAAGTTTGACCCCCAGAATCCTTTTCTATAGCCTTTATTAAAAGCATGTTTTACTATTCTAGCAGTAATTTATTAACTGTTTAGTATTTTTAAAATACAGGTTTTGAATAGTTCTTTTACAGAAGGGACAGTTACTAACTTATTTTCCACTACTGATGTAGTAACCCTCCCTCCCTCCTCCCTCCCTCCCTCCCTCCCTCCCTCCCTCCCTCCCTCCCTCCCTCCTCCCTCCCCCTCTCCCTCCTCTTTCTCTCCCTCCTCCCTCTCTCCCTCCCTCCCTCCCTTCCTCCTCCCTCCCTCCCTCCCTCCTTCCTCCCTCCCTCTCTCCTTTCCTCCCCCCTCCCTCTTTCCTCCCTCCCCTTTCCCCCTCCCCCATCACTTCTGTTTTTCTTTCTTTCTTGCTCTTGCTCACTTGCTGTATACAGAGGGCAAACATTTAGAACTATCAGCTTCAGGTGACTGACCTTCAGTTCTGGTTAAGAACTAAAATTAGATCCCTGTGGAATATATATCCATTGATGTCTTGTGGAGAGTATGGGCATAACCTTGAGTGACCAAAAAGACATCATCCAAGGATTTTGGTTTGACTATAAAAATTCCTTGAACATCTCTCTTCTTTAAAAATTCCTGTGACTTTTGTATTGCAATTTGCAATGCATCCCAGTATTTTAGTATCACCATGGTTCAAAGGATCCCCAGATGAATGTACAAAGTTTATTTTAAGGTTAGAGTCCTATCCTATCACTCGAAAGTTACTTGGTTGATTCCAGTGAGTACAGATGAAGTAGCACTGTAGGCAGAATGGGAAAATAGCAAGGGGAAAGTCCATGTTCATTGGAGAAAGTGGCAGGCTGGAAATAGAGCTTATTTAGTACACTACAATAGAAGAGCAAAAATGGTTTTTAAAAAAGATGAAGATTATAGGACTGTGTTTAAGGACTCAGATCTGTTGAAGGAGGGGGAAAATCAGCCACCATTTCTCTTCACTGTCCTAATTTAATGCAGAGTCATGTTTAATGTTAAGAATGGCCACTTGTCTTTATTTCTTATATATGACAAGTAAACAACCCACAAAATAGGTACTCCTGACAGATGAGGAAATTGAAGAAGCTTGCCTTTTTTTTTTTTTTTCCGAGACTGGGTTTCTCTGTATTGTTTTGGACCCTGTCCTGGAACTCACTCGGTAGACCAGGCTGGTCTCGAACTCACAGAGATCCGCCTGCCTCTGCCTCCCAAGTGCTGGGATTAAAGGCATGCGCCACCAACGCCCAGCACCAACACCCAGTGAAGCTTGCAGTTTTATCTGCAGTTGTGAAGCTGGGCGTGAAACCCAGAGCTTTAGCAGCCTGTTAAGTAGTGGGAACGTAGCACTCTGTAGCTCACAGTGCTCGAATAGTAGCGTGTTCTGCTTGTGTATTTGCAGGCAGTGTGTCAGACATACCTAGGGGAGAGCAGAAATACATCACAGAGCTTGCCTCCTTCCAAGTTGATAAGAGAGATGACTCTCCACAAATACAGTTCAAGGTCACAAGTGGTCAGTTCTGAGAGTAGGGATTAAGTACTCTGGACTTAAAATTGTAAGAGACTACTTCCTACTCTGGGATGGTGAAAAAGATGGCATTATTTTGAAGATAGGAATAATTTAGCAAGGTGCAGCTGAGAGGACACTAACTATGGGAAATAAGAAAATGGAGAGCAGAGGGGTTCATAAAGGTATTAGGGAGTTACTGTGCCTGCACCAAGGATATTGTCACACTAAAGCACAGTTATAGGGACTCTGAGCTCTTTCTAGTCATTGAGCTTGCTGCCAACTCCAGGAAAAAGCCCCTCCCTCAGTGAGTACTACTAGCTGAGTTTTCCAGTTGGACATCAGGAAACCTTTCTGACTTTACTTTCTTCTTCGCCCTTTTCAAATCATCCAGTTCTGCTTCAGGAAAATTTCTTTGTCACAGGCCAGGCAGTGGTGGCCACGCCTTTAATCCCAGTACTCGGGAGGCAGAGGCAGGCGGATCTCTGTGAGTCAGAGACCAGCCTGGTTTACAGGGCAAGTTCCAGAACAGCCTCCAAAGCAATACAGAGAGACCTTGTCTCGAAAAAAACAAAAGCGAAAACATCTGTGTCGCTTTACCCAGTTTCACCTCCACGATCTTAGTTAGACCTCTGTCATTCCTCCCTGCGCCCTGCACAACTGGCCCTGCCTCTTTTTGTTGTTGCTGCTTATCTGTGTTCCAGGTTAGGTCAGCATCAGCTGTTCCCAGGGTACAAGAGTAACCATTCTCCTGCTTAGCACTCTCCACAAGTTCCTCACCTCCCTCTGGAGAAAGTCCAGACTTAGCATCCTCTCATCATACAGTCTGGTCTGTCTCCTCTTTACAGAAAGAAAGGAAGACAGCGTCTCTCCACCAGACAGTCCCTCTGCATATCTCCACGTTTCTTTTATGTGTCTTGAGAGCTCTCTACTGTTCACTTTCCCTGCCTCCAGCTATACTTTAGAAAGGTCTTTATGAAGATACTGTGGCCTAGCATTGCCAGCTCCTGCTTTTGAAACACCTGAGCATTCCATCCGTAAAATGCTTTCTTCTGTCTCCCAGAACACCCACACTTTAAATTCCCTCTTAAAAACTAGTCATGGTCTTGGCATTTTCCAAGGCTCTTGTACCTTTCTTTCTGTTTTTCTCTATTCAGTCTAATGCAATCATAAATGAAGTGTTCCTTCTCGTACAGAAAGTATAGCTTCCACGGCTGCTTATGGTTCTACCACATACATTCAGCTTCCTCCTTGACATTTTTATAAGTATTTCAAGCGTATTGTGACCTCACAGAGTTCTCTAAGCCTGTCCTTTCCCTAGTCATCCTTGCTTTGTAAGTGTGTTGGTGAAGCCAGAAATTTTCTCTCACACGGCAAATGCTGTCAGTCTCTTAATGCCACTGCAGCGGGAGCTGGGCTTACTCTCCAGTCTCTTCTCCGTAGACAGCCAGCTTGGTTTACTTGTTTACTCTCCAGCTTCTTCTCCGTAGACAGCCAGCTTGGTTTACTTGTTTACTCTCCAGCTTCTTCTCCGTAGACAGCCAGCTTGGTTTACTTGTTTACTCTCCAGCTTCTTCTCCGTAGACAGCCAGCTTGGTTTGGTTTTTAAATCTTAACTGGGTTTAGCTCTCCTTTGCATCGACTCTTAAGCGACTTTTCCTAGCAGTTGAGCTGTGAGGCTCCACATGGCTGGTTCCTGCTCACGTGGAATTTCTTCCCCCAGCAGCCCACTGCTACGTAGCCTTTCAACTCTGCAGACATCCCTGACTCTGCCTGTGCTGCTCTGCTGCACTCTGTGGTTAGTGTTTCTATAGTCACAACTAACCTGAAGCATCGCCCAAGCTGGTGTTTCTCCAGCTCCTTAGCAAAGCATCCCGCCTCCTTCTTTTACAATGCTTTATCATATTTTAGCTGTTTATATTTATTTCTGCTTTCTCCATTAGCCTGTGATCCTCTTAGCATCAGAATTACACCTTTTCCACCCCGCCCACATCACCTTGAAAATACCACATCCTCAAAATATGTGCTAGGTGGTTGCTCAGTGATGCTCAGTGAGGGGTTGATTGTGTTTCTCAGGAGACTTGACAATTCCCATAGATGTTTTTTATTGTGATGACTTGGTGGCAGTGTTGGTATGTTGTTAACATCCTGTAGAAAGCTAAAATTCCCACAAATGTTGTCCTAAAACACAAAACAGTCTTCCAAACAAAGATTGTCAGTACAAGAAGCTTGTGCTGTAGGTCTGTGAGGAGCACTTGCTACACTAGCATAGCCTGTATCTTCTTGTACCTCTCCACTCCACTCTGCGTTCCTGAGACCTTCACCCTTGTCTGTCCTCATCACCTGGGATTTGTAAAATAGACACTCAGGGAATTCTTGATTGTGGCTAAAGAGAGGAGCAAATGAATGTACAAACTAGCCAAGGTAAAACTAGCCTGCCTTTTGGTATTAACTAGAAAAAGTAGCTGTTAGACTCAGTTGTGTACAAATTGCTGACCTAGAAAGATTGTGGGAAGAGCATGCATGAGACCCATATTTCAAACGTGCATTCTGTTTAGGTGATAACTAAATTGTAACAAAAGAATCAACACATTTAAAATGACAAAGAACAAGATGGACTTGGTTCAGGGAACTACGGTGTTAACTTCTACCTTTTCAAGCAACAGTTCTGAGGTAACATCTAGGCATGCTAATTGCTCTTTCTCTGTGAATTGATTTGGGGGAGCTCATTTCCTTCCAAGTTGTCAAGTCAGAACTCATGCCAAGACTGGGCTGCCATTTCTATGTTGTACTGCAGACAGGAACAAGAAAGAGAAAAAGCCAAAGCCACTGTCAGTGGCATTGTCTCTGAATAACTGGCAAAAGTGGTGTAGCCAAACAGCATGGGTTACTGCTGCTCCGCTGCTGCCTAAGAGAGGGAAGGTGGATTCACTGGTGGGAAGCTCTCCATGTCTACCTCAGTGCTTAGTGATGAAACCCTGGTCAGCGTGCATATGACTCTATCCATTTTAGTCTCTGGATTCCAGTTTTAGTTTGTTGTTACAGACAACTTACCAAAGACAGGATGCTTATCTGTAACAGTGCCTAACCGGTGACTTGTGATAAGGGCTCAGGCTTTATTGTGTTCATTTCCTCCTAAATGCTGGAGCATAGTGCTTTTATGAAATAGTCAAAATTAACCACTAAAATTAATAACCATATTCTTAGTTGTCCCAGCAACATTAACCTACTGTGAAGATTGCTTAGTTGAGCACTCTCAACTTTTGTTTTTGTTTGTTTGTTTGGTTTTTGAGACAGGGTTTCCCTGTGTAGCTTTGGAACCTGTCCTAGAACTTGCTCTGTAGATCAGGCTGGTCTCAAACTCACAGAGATCTGCCTACCTCTGCCTCCCGAGTGCTGGTGTTAAAGGTGTACGCCACCACCCCTCTGCTCAAACACTCAATTTTTATATCTGTTTCAGTTTCTATCTTCATCTCTCTATGGTCTAGTAACAGGCTATGAATGGGCAATTACCCAACCGACATGGTTTCAGAGGTGTTTTCTGAAAGCCTATTTTGGAATCACATGTAGACCGTGATGTCTTGTTTTTAAACAAAGGTGTTTTTTTTATGTTTAAAACTTGAAATTTGCTTTTAAAATAGTTTTAGAAGACACATCCTAGAATCGACTGCATTTCGTGTTAAAGTTGCAGCGACATCAGGAATTGCATTCAGTGTGTTCATATAAGTTACATTTGTGAAGGCCTGGAGAAATGGCTCAGCAATCAAAAGTGCTGCTCTTCTAGAGGACCTAAGTTCAGTTCCTAGTGAGTGTCTGTAACTCCATTCCTAGGGTATCTAATGCTCTTTTCTGCCCCTGAGGGTACCCAGCATGTATGTGGTACACATACATATATGTAGGCAAGATACTTTTAAACATGAAGTAAAATTAAATCTTTTTAAAAATTGCATTTATATAAGGACCCTGTGGCAACTGGGAAAATGAGGTGTTTTTTTAAATGTTTGGAAACAAAATTAGGTATACATGATTATAATTGTTTGTTAAAATAATATGCATGTTATTAAAACTCAAATAACTTGACTCAGGGTAAAACCCTTTGTGTGGCATATAGAACATAGTATGGTTGTGAGGATTGTTTTTATTATTATAGTTTTGAAGAGTTTATACATTCATACAATGTATTTGGTCACACTCATTTCTTCACCTAATTCCTCCTGATCCATACCCCTGCTCAATTTCTTGTTCTTCTTAAAAAGATAGGTGTTTTTCTTTAAATTTATATTTTAAATAACATGTGCATTGGCATAATCTAAGCCCTTCTGGAAAAGTCTCCTATGTGGAAACCTTTTTCACAAGATAGAAGTGGCCTTTCCCTATTTGAAAGAAGTGTTAAAATGATGTCAGGAAGATGCTAATGTTTGCAGCCTGGGAACTTCCATTTGTTTTGTGGATGTTTCTTGTGCTCCACTCGCTCTGGTAACAGTTACAGGAAGATAAAACAATGAAAGTCACCATGAAGGACTGTTTTTATGTCTGTTTCAATGGCATTGCTTATATGACATACTTGGGAAATTATTCCCATTAGACAAGTGGGAAACTGAAGCTCAGAACATAATATGTCTAATTATACAACCAGCCCCCTAAAGTAACCTCATAATGGCAAAAGTCAAATATTAAGGCAGGTCTTCTTGATTGAAACAGCATTACAGTACATTTTCTTCTTTTATAAAAGCAAGTCCTTGTGCTGCCAGACAGCCAGGCAAACCATAGGAAAAATGGGACAGATATACTAAACACAGGATGATAACTAAAAATTGTGGCTGGATATTCCTTGGGAAGGAAGAATGTTTGGGGTTACAGTGGTTATGGAAAACTTAAAGTGAAATTTAAACTTAGTTTAGAAAATGCCTAAACTATAAACAGTAAGATTGATGTACATAGAGGGGCTAAATGTGAGACAATTTATCAAGAACGTCAGTCTCAGAAGGTACCTTTGTGCCTTTGAGAAAACTCAAAAGACGGACTAGGCCAGTCAGAATGCTGTGCAGGTAAAGGCGCTTGTTCCCCAACACTTAACATGTTCACATGTTGGAAGGAAAAAAACACCTCCCAGACTTGTCCTATGACCTCTGCCTGTGTGCATGCACACGCGCACGCGCGCGCACACACACACACACACACAAATAAATGTTTCAAAAATTGTAAAGACAGATCAGAGGGTCTTAAATGCAAAACTGAAGACTTGATGATTTTTTTGTCCTGTGAGTGTGCATACTAGAAACCTGTGCTAAATGTTTATGACATGCCAGGCATTGTCCTAAGTGCTGTGTATGTATGATATTAAAGATAAGTGTAATGTCCAAAGAAAAGAATAACTTACCAAGCTCATACCAGGAGTGAGTACAAGAGGCAAGATTGGAATACAGCTCCTGTTCCCAGTTACACCATCTTATTCTGGTTGTAGGGTCTTTGGTAACATGAACAGGTTTCAAGCCCAGAGTCAACCTTAGACAACTAATGTGCCTCACACATGAATGGTCTCTAACATTTAAGAAAAGACTTTTGATCCAACAACGATACTTATTCCTACCCCTGCTCTGCTTACACATCAACAGCCAAGGCCACTAAAGAAGTTATTGTATTTGTGCCATGGGCCTTCAGCTCTGCTTACTGTTCTATGCTCCATTTGTCTGCATTTCTGCATGCATTTGAGAATGAATGTTAGTTAACCTCCTAACACCTAAAGTGTGTCAGTCTGTGTTAACTATTCTGTGCCTCTCAGAGTGTTTCTGTTCCTGGTCTTATACTTTGACTGTAGACATACAATGTATTTTAAGTGTAAAATAAATTTGAAGAGTACCCATCTTTGACTCAGTGATAGAGCACTTACGTGCCATTCACAAAGCCCTAGGTTCAATCCCCAACACCACCACAAACTTGATAAATACTGGCATGCGGAATGAAAGAAAAACACTAGAGGGCTATTGAAGTCTGTAAGTAGTTCGTGGAGTCAGGCAGAGTCACAGAGAAGGCTGCCTCTTCAGCCCCTTGGCTTGGTTTAAACATAAGCATCCCGTTTTCCTGACTGATCCAAATGCGGTACACAGTTGTTTTCTTCTAAAATCCTTTGAGTAGAATTACTACGTTCAGTAAAATAGTAAGTATATCTTTTAAATACTGCTTGCTTACTTTTATATGTTCTTTTTCATGTGTTTGTGATGTGCATGCTTGTGCGTACATTTGGCATATATGGATTATACTTGTGTGCAAGTTGGGTGTGTGTGTGCCCAAAATTGATGTCAGGTGGCTTCTTAGTCACTTTTCATCTTATTATTGAGGCAGGGTCTCTCATTTGAATCCAGAGCTCACCACTACAACTAGTTCAGATAACCAGGTTGGTCCAGCAATCCGTTTCTGCCTCCTGCCCCTGGAATCCAGGCAGGCTGCCACGCCCACCCAGCATGCATGTAGAGTCTAGGGTTCCAAGCCCTGACCCTCATGGCTTGCATTACAAGCACTTGTATCACAGAGCTAACTACCTTTCCAGTATTACTTTTCAAAAAACAGTAGAAAACTGTCTAAGGGTCATTATATGAGGTGTGTTGGTCACGAGAAGTGACATGGTCGGGAGAAGGAAGGGTTGGCAGCTGCTGGAGAACAGAAACGCATGTCTTTAGATGCTGGGTGACCTGTGGGAGCCTTTAGATGTAAAGTATGAACTCTGTAGGCAGCTCTGACTTCTTGACCTTTCTTCATAGGCTTCAGTTTCCCAGTCCTTTGTCGTTTTGTAGCCTGGGCTATTCTAGTTCCCCTTCATGCTGTCTTCCTTTTTGTGTCTGAAGAAGAAAGGGCCTGTGTAGATTTTTGTTGCTTTTGTTTTGTTTTGGGGTTAGAAGGTAAAGATGTCTGTGTACTATACCATATACACATGTTACGTTTTATATTTATTAATTTCATAGTTATTTTCTTATTCTTTTTATTATGTGTATGAGTGTTTTGTTGGTGTGGATGCCTGTACCATGTGCATGCAATACCCTTGGAGGCCAGAAGACAGTGATGTATCCCTGGAAATGAGTTACTGATTGTTTTAAACCTTCATGTGGTTACTGGGCCTCTGGAAGAGCAGCCAGTGCTCTTAATGGCTGAACCATCTCTCTAGTCCTGTATTCTAGGTTTCTTATGCAGAAAGATAGATCATTTCTTTCTTGAAAAAAAATTGTGTGGTGGTAAAGATAGTTTGTTTTTACTCCAGGATCGTACCATGTGAAAAATAGCATGCACAATGTGTATGTTTGTTTTCGATTTGACAGATCTGAAATGGAATAATTTCTCTGCCCTATATAATTTTAATGACTGCCATACTTACTGTAACTCTAGACAACACCCATTTAAAAGACTGCCTTAGCAGTGTTGTTAAGACTTTAAAAGAAAGCATTGTACCAGGTGAGGCAGGTAGAGTTGACATGGGTACAGGATGTTTTTTTCACCATGTCACGTAAAGCTCCTTTAATTTAGAAGGCATTTACATTAGAATTAGTATTTCTATTAGTTGTGTGAATAGTGTGTATCAGGAAATGGCACATGACCTGGGAGTCTTGGCAAAATCATGTTTGACCCCAGGTAGCTTCTTTTTGAAAAGTTAAAGTCTAATGATAGGCTAATAGAACCTTTATTTTCAAAATCTTGTTGGGGCTAGAGAGATGGCTTAGCAGTTAAGAGCACTGACTGCTCTTCTAGAGGTTGAATTCTCAGCACCCACAGAGCAGCTCACAACTTGTCTGTAACTTCAGTTCCAAGGGACCCGAAACCTATGGCAAAACACTAATGCACATAAAATAAAATTTAAAAAATATAAAAATCTTATTGACCGTGCCTGTTATTTTTAAAAAATGGAATATAGAAACATCTTAATAGAATGATAACAGTTGCTTGGCCTATATATGAGATTAAGTTTGAGAGAGGTAGACATGCGGTTTAAGAAGAAAACTAACATGGAATTTTGAGGCAGTGTCACTAAATTTGGCAGTACAGATACTTTAGAAACATAAGGTAGGGGCTGGAGAGAGACCTCAGCTGTCAGGAGCACTTGCTGCTCTTCCAGAGGACCCGGGTTTGGTCCCAGCACTCACGTGCGGGGGCTCACACCTGCCTGTAACTATCCTCCTCTTGCCTCCATGGGCACCCACACTCAGCTGTGGATCAGGTCTCCAGCTTTAGCCCTGATTCCCCTTTGCTCCGATACTGTGCATCTTAAAGCCCTGTTACTATTAAAGCTTATGGAAGATACTTTATTCTAGTGATTTAAGATAAAATATGTGGTTTTAAGAGAAAAAAACAGTGGACCAAGAAGGCAGTGACTGCACCCTCCAGCTCTTCCTGCGCCACTGACCCGTGCCCAGTGCAAGCCCCTCACCCTCTGCCCTCAATTTCCATGTCTGTAGATGTGAAGGATGTGATGCTTTTGTGATTTATGTAAAATTAAAACCCTTTTATAGCCAGATCTTTAGCCTACACTGGTAGAAAACATTCTGTTTGAAATAATTTCAGCCAAATAATTATTTTTGTATCCTTGCTATTGTTTTTCAGAAACTCTGTGAAGGTATATTTAAAGTCCTTGTAAAGGATGTCCCAACAACATGTCAAGTGTCCTGCCTGGAAGTACTCCGCATTCTCTCCAGAGACAAAAAGATTTTAGTTCCTGTAACAACTAAGGAAAATATGCAAATACTGCTGAGACTAGCCAAGTTGCACGAGTCGGATGATTCTTTGGAGAAGGTGTCAGAGTTCCCGGTTATTGTAGAATCGTTAAAGTGTCTGTGTAACATTGTGTTCAACAGTCAGATGGCCCAGCAGCTCAGCCTGGAACTGAATCTCGCAGCAAAGCTCTGTAACCTCCTGAGAAAGTGCAAGGACCGAAAATTTATCAATGACATCAAGTGCTTTGACTTGCGCCTGCTCTTCCTCTTGTCACTTTTGCACACTGACATCAGGTCACAACTGCGCTATGAGCTCCAGGGACTACCGCTGCTAACCCAGATCTTGGAAAGTGCCTTTAGCATCAAGTGGACCGATGAGTACGAATCGGCCATAGACCATAATGGACCTCCTCTTTCACCTCAGGAGACAGACTGTGCCATTGAGGCCCTCAAAGCTCTCTTCAATGTGACGGTAGACAGTTGGAAGGTGCATAAAGAGGTAAGGTTGGGGAGAACACACACATCTTCCTGGAATTAAGTAACTGGGTTGCTACCCCCAAAAGAGGAATGCTAAGTTGGGAAATAGGAAACATCCCAGTTCCTTCATTAGTTAGTTCTCTAAACTACAAGGTATTTTTAAGTTGTATTCTTTCAAGGGCTGGAGAGAGCTCAGCAGTTAAGAACATTGGCTGCTCTTGCAGAGGACCCGGCTCTGTCTCCAGCACCCACATGGTGGCTCACATCATCTGTAACTCCAGTTCCGAGGGATCTGATGCTCTCTTCTGGCCTTCAGGCATGCACGTGGTGCAGATACACATGCAAGCGAAACACCCATATACATAAATAATATAAAATAAGAGTAGGGTAAAGAAGGACTACCTACCATTTTGTAGGATGGTGGGGAGAGTATTGTGAATTGTATAATCATTTATTTTTTTGAGTGCCCTTCAAGAACGTGGTTTGAGTGACAGACTGGAGAGAAATGGTAGGCTAATGATAGGTACTTGTACTGACTGCCATCTTAAAAGTTAAGATAAACCCAGTCAGTTGAACTTGGCTAACCAAAACTGATGTCTGTTGAGAAGAGACAGACATTTGTCATTACAGTTTCTGAGGTGTTGCTTTGTACTTCTGTGAAGCCTTAAGAGGTCTAAGACCAGCCAGATATTTATGAATACATACAGCCCTTGGAAACAGGCTAATCACACCACACAGGGGACGATGTTGTTTTAAACCACTCACTTATTTCTAGACTAAGAGCCTTCTCTGTGGCCTGGAGCTTCCAACAGCCCCAAGTGAGGTGGACTTGATAGTTTATATTTGAGTTCCCACAAGGAAAGTGTGCCAAACATGAAATTCAGCTTGCAGAAGCCCACAGTGAAGGGGACGTTACCATCCAGCAAGAATCCTAGCATTTCACATTTTCTTTTTCACTAACTTTAAAACCAGGGCAGTTCAGCTCATGCCTTTGAGGTTATCATTTTGCCCTGTCTATTTGAAATAATTCTCACCCATGTTTTTGCCAGCAGCCTACTGGAGAAGGATTATCTCAGTACAGCTATAGTGGGAGCACAGACATCTAGTTGTACAGCGCAAATAGGTCTGTATTTTGAAACCAAATATTTGAAGCTCAGTGCTAACAGCTGTTTCAGATGACTGCAGTGCAGTCAGCTTTACTGAGACTTGGCAGGCAAAGATGTGCAAAGCCCACATGCTCCATTTATCCTTTGAAACCAAATATTTGGAAGTATTTAAAATGTTGTGTCTCGCTTATATGGTGCCTTCTGTGGTTATTTTTCTTACCCTGTTTGTTTTGGTGTTTAAGGTCTCCATTTAGTTGTAAAAGTGCCTCTGAGACTGTTGGTTAGCCATTGCTACTACACTGTGTGGATGCCTAACAAGATGGCGCCGACCTTAGTGGCTGCTGCGCAGTGTTTGTGGGGCAGGGTGGGCATGCGCATTGGGATGAGCTTTTGATAGTGTTTCAGCTGAGTGACTGTGGGACTGGGGAGCTAGAAATGGTGGCGAAGCAGAGCCTCGTTCTGTGTTCCAGAAAACTTGTTCTCTGAAACAGGCTTTCCCCAAAAAGGGTCAGTGGTCCTAGAATAGGCTTATCTGCGTGAGCTATGGGACAGTTAATGCAGCTTTTATGAAGTATGTGTCATGAATGTGACACTAGGCCAGCACTGAAGTCTTCAGAAATATAAACAGTACTGAAAATAGGATCTTTGACAACCTATTTAGAAAAGAATGTCTTAATGTGGCTCAGTATTCCATAGTCGCTCAACACATGTTTATAAACAATTGCTAGACATTGTCCCAGGCTTTGTAGAATGCACTGGCAAATTTAAGCATTGTCTTTGCCTTCATGAAACTTTGGTTTGGTAGGTAGAAACAAGCACTAAGTCAGCAAATAGTTGTGTTTAGTGTTAGATGAGGGAAGTGCCAGGATGGAGACACTTACAAGACACAGAACTGAAAGGCACAGAGTGCCTTCTTCTGGGGCCTCACAACTCAGCTCCAGTGCAGAGAGACGGGGTGGTAGAGCCACTTCCCTGGAATCCAGTGTCTTCTGTTTTTCCATCAGACCAAAGACATTTACTTCAGTTGAGTGAGCCAGTGGAATGGTTAATGCTTTAAATACCAAACAACAAGAAAAAAAGCAATATGAAAAAGCTACTGAAGAATCCACTTTTAAAGTAAATACTATTTTTGTCTTAGGGAAGCGATGCAGATGCATAGGCTGATAAGAAAAAGGCACATAAGGGACAAGAGTGCAGACCACCTGTGAGCTTGGCACACTCCGAGGTCACGCTCCATCACACATGTGACTAGGAAGAAGCATCTGCGTCTCTTCCCACACTGCTCTTGAAGGACAGTGGTCTTCAGGCTGAGGGTGTGACTCAAGAATGCTTCTTAGCATTTGTGAGCTCCACATTTGAGCCTTAGACTTGCCAGAATAAATCGTTTTTAAGAAGAAATCTTTCCAAATGTGTTCTCCTGGCAGAGAGGTCCCTAGGAGTAGCCTCTGAGTAGTCTCCTAGGCTCCTCATCTCTACACTGAAAAGATAAATTTTATTTTTTTATTCTTTTTTAATTTAAATTAGAAACAAGCTTGTTTTACATGTCAATCTCAGTTCCCTCTCCCTCCCCTCCTCCCCTACCCCTCAGCCAACCCCCTCTTCCATCTCCTTTCTGCTGCTCAGGGACGGTGAGGCCTTCCATGGGGGATCTTCAAAGTCTGTCATATCATTTGGAGCAGGGCCTAGACCCTCCCCCGTGTGTCAGGCTGAGAGAGTATCCCCTCTATATGAAATGAGCTCCCAAAGTCCATTTATATACTAGGGATAAATACTGATCCACTACCAGAGGCTCCATAGATTACCCAGGCCTCCTAACTGACACCCATGTTCAGGGGGTTTAGGTCGGTCCTATACTGGTTTCCCAGCTATCAGTCTGGGGTCCATGAGCTGCCCCTTGTTCAGGTTAGCTGTTTCTGTGGGATTGAAAAGAGAAATTTAAAACGAAAAAAGGAGTCTTTAAAATATTAAAACCTTTGGGAAAAGTAGATATTGCTGTTGTCTCTCTAAACTTGTGATGTGACTAAGGTTTTGTTTGGAGATTAAAAGGTTCTGCAGCCAAGTCAAACTTGATGGCTACTTTCTCAGTCAGAAATACCCAAGATGATGACTCTTAGGAAAGAGTACTTGTGAGTTTAAAACACATGTGAGTATAATAATACTGATGAGTATAAATATAAAGATAGAAGTATTTATATTTATCAACTTTTTTCATGCTTGCAAAATCATTTTATGCACTTACATGATCCTTACAAGTGTCATAAATCAAATGCATTAATATCAGAAATATTGGCTTCTTGGGGTCTAATACTTTAAAAAATATCGGACATCCTTGTGTTGAACATTACCTATCTGAAATAAATCAACCAACCTCTGTCAGATAAAATGAGCTTTCTTATAAGATTCTCCATATGCTACCTTTTGAAGTGATATAGCATAAGAGTGCTCTCTAGGTGCCAGCCTTTCTTTCTTTTCTTTTCTTCCTTCCTTCTTTTTCTTTCTTTCTTTCTTTCTTTCTTTCTTTCATTTATTTATTTATTTATTTATTTATTTGTATTTAAGTTAGAAACAAGCTTGTTTCACATGTCAATCCCAGCTCCGTCTCCCTCCCATCCTCCCAACCAGGCCCCCCAGTCCCTGACCCAATCTCCACTCTGATTCCCAAGTAGGGTGACCATGGTGGATCTCCAGAGACTGTCATCCAGGGCAGTGCCTAGGCCCTCCCCCAAGAGTCCAGGCTGAGAGAGCATCCCTCATTATGGGATGGGCACTCAAAGTCTATTTGTACAACTTTTAACAAACATGCTTTCTCATTTAAACATGAATATAATGAATTTTCTTGTCAAATCTCCATTCCTGAAATTGATGGGCCAAAGGATTTCAAAAGTTAAAGAATTTTTTAAAAATATGTATTGTCTGAGTGAGTCCATCTACATTCTTTTAAACCCTTAAACCCTAGACATCTGACTAAGGATTTTTTTGTTTTTGTTTTTTTTTTGAATCAGGTTTCTCTGTGTAGCTTTGACCAGGCTGGCCTCAAACTCACAGAGATCCGCTGCTTCTTCCTCCCTGAGTGCTGGGATTAAAGATGTGCGCCACCACTGCTTGGTTCTGACTAAAGATTTTTATGCCTGTTGTTATACTAACAGTTAAGGAAAAATATATGTGTATCTCCAGGCTATGCAGTGTTTAATTTTTGAAGCTTTCCAACAATGGCTTATTTTGTACTGGTTTGTGCCAGGTCCTCAACAAGGCACAAATGCAAGGGGAAGCATAGCATGCTCTAAGGCTCTAACAACCTAATAGAGAAAGGTACACAGACACAGGTGAATGCAGCTGTCATACTCCACAGAGAAAGGTGCAGACACAGGTGAATGCAGCTGTCATACTCCACAGAGAAATGCGCAGACACAGGTGAATGCAGCTGTCATACTCCACAGAGAAATGCACAGACACAGGTGAATGCAGCTGTCATACTCCACAGAGAAATGCACAGACACAGGTGAATGCAGTTGTCATACTCCACAGAGAAATGCACAGACACAGGTGAATGCAGCTGTCATACTCCACAGAGAAAGGTGCAGACACAGGTGAATGCAGCTGTCATACTCCACAGAGAAATGCACAGACACAGGTGAATGCAGCTGTCATACTCCACAGAGAAATGCACAGACACAGGTGAATGCAGTTGTCATACTCCACAGAGAAATGCACAGACACAGGTGAATGCAGCTGTCATACTCCACAGAGAAATGCACAGACACAGGTGAATGCAGTTGTCATACTCCACAGAGAAAGGTGCAGACACAGGTGAATGCAGCTGTCATACTCCACAGAGAAAGGTGCAGACACAGGTGAATGCAGCTGTCATGCTCCACAGAGAAATGCACAGACACAGGTGAATGCAGCTGTCATACTCCACAGAGAAAGGTGCAGACACAGGTGAATGCAGCTGTCATACTCCACAGAGAAATGCACAGACACAGGTGAATGCAGCTGTCATACTCCACAGAGAAAGGTGCAGACACAGGTGAATGCAGCTGTCATACTCCACAGAGAAATGCACAGACACAGGTGAATGCAGCTGTCATACTCCACAGAGAAAGGTGCAGACACAGGTGAATGCAGTTGTCATACTCCACAGAGAAATGCACAGACACAGGTGAATGCAGCTGTCATACTCCACAGAGAAATGCACAGACACAGGTGAATGCAGCTGTCATACTCCACAGAGAAAGGTGCAGACACAGGTGAATGCAGCTGTCATACTCCACAGAGAAATGCACAGACACAGGTGAATGCAGCTGTCATACTCCACAGAGAAAGGTGCAGACACAGGTGAATGCAGCTGTCATACTCCACAGAGAAATGCGCAGACACAGGTGAATGCAGTTGTCATACTCCACAGAGAAATGCACAGACACAGGTGAATGCAGTTGTCATACTCCACAGAGAAAGGTGCAGACACAGGTGAATGCAGCTGTCATACTCCACAGAGAAATGCACAGACACAGGTGAATGCAGCTGTCATACTCCACAGAGAAAGGTGCAGACACAGGTGAATGCAGCTGTCATACTCCACAGAGAAATGCACAGACACAGGTGAATGCAGCTGTCATACTCCACAGAGAAAGGTGCAGACACAGGTGAATGCAGCTGTCATGCTCCACAGAGAAATGCACAGACACAGGTGAATGCAGCTGTCATACTCCACAGAGAAAGGTGCAGACACAGGTGAATGCAGCTGTCATACTCCACAGAGAAATGCACAGACACAGGTGAATGCAGCTGTCATACTCCACAGAGAAAGGTGCAGACACAGGTGAATGCAGCTGTCATACTCCACAGAGAAATGCACAGACACAGGTGAATGCAGCTGTCATACTCCACAGAGAAAGGTGCAGACACAGGTGAATGCAGTTGTCATACTCCACAGAGAAATGCACAGACACAGGTGAATGCAGCTGTCATACTCCACAGAGAAATGCACAGACACAGGTGAATGCAGCTGTCATACTCCACAGAGAAAGGTGCAGACACAGGTGAATGCAGCTGTCATACTCCACAGAGAAATGCACAGACACAGGTGAATGCAGCTGTCATACTCCACAGAGAAAGGTGCAGACACAGGTGAATGCAGCTGTCATACTCCACAGAGAAATGCGCAGACACAGGTGAATGCAGTTGTCATACTCCACAGAGAAATGCACAGACACAGGTGAATGCAGTTGTCATACTCCACAGAGAAAGGTGCAGACACAGGTGAATGCAGCTGTCATACTCCACAGAGAAATGCACAGACACAGGTGAATGCAGCTGTCATACTCCACAGAGAAAGGTGCAGACACAGGTGAATGCAGCTGTCATACTCCACAGAGAAAGGTGCAGACACAGGTGAATGCAGTTGTCATACTCCACAGAGAAATGCACAGACACAGGTGAATGCAGTTGTCATACTCCACAGAGAAAGGTGCAGACACAGGTGAATGCAGCTGTCATACTCCACAGAGAAATGCACAGACACAGGTGAATGCAGCTGTCATACTCCACAGAGAAAGGTGCAGACACAGGTGAATGCAGTTGTCATACTCCACAGAGAAAGGTGCAGACACAGGTGAATGCAGCTGTCATACTCCACAGAGAAATGCACAGACACAGGTGAATGCAGCTGTCATACTCCACAGAGAAAGGTGCAGACACAGGTGAATGCAGCTGTCATACTCCACAGAGAAAGGTGCAGACACAGGTGAATGCAGTTGTCATACTCCACAGAGAAATGCACAGACACAGGTGAATGCAGCTGTCATACTCCACAGAGAAATGCACAGACACAGGTGAATGCAGCTGTCATACTCCACAGAGAAAGGTGCAGACACAGGTGAATGCAGCTGTCATACTCCACAGAGAAAGGTGCAGACACAGGTGAATGCAGTTGTCATACTCCACAGAGAAATGCACAGACACAGGTGAATGCAGCTGTCATACTCCACAGAGAAATGCACAGACACAGGTGAATGCAGTTGTCATACTCCACAGAGAAAGGTGCAGACACAGGTGAATGCAGCTGTCATACTCCACAGAGAAAGGTGCAGACACACGCAGCTGTCATACTCCACAGAGAAATGCACAGACACAGGTGAATGCAGCTGTCATACTCCACAGAGAAATGCACAGACACAGGTGAATGCAGCTGTCATACTCCACAGAGAAATGCACAGACACAGGTGAATGCAGCTGTCATACTCCCCAGAGAAAGGTGCAGACACAGGTGAATGCAGCTGTCATACTCCACAGAGAAATGCACAGACACAGGTGAATGCAGCTGTCATACTCCACAGAGAAATGCACAGACACAGGTGAATGCAGTTGTCATACTCCACAGAGAAATGCACAGACACAGGTGAATGCAGTTGTCATACTCCACAGAGAAATGCACAGACACAGGTGAATGCAGCTGTCATACTCCACAGAGAAAGGTGCAGACACACGCAGCTGTCATACTCCACAGAGAAATGCACAGACACAGGTGAATGCAGCTGTCATACTCCACAGAGAAAGGTGCAGACACACGCAGCTGTCATACTCCACAGAGAAAGGTGCAGACACAGGTGAATGCAGCTGTCATACTCCACAGAGAAAGGTGCAGACACAGGTGAATGCACAGTTGTGTCTCCATGCACACTCATGTCTCATGTGCACTCCGTGTCTGTAACAGAGCTTTAGTTTTTTTTCTAGAATTCCAAATGAAGGGGTTACATCTGAAGAGGTCCCCTATATTGAATCATGAGGTAGTAGAGAATAGCCTTTGTAACAGAGCATGTGGCTGTGTGAGGGACCCAGAGTTCCTCGGGCAGTATTGAGTGCACACCTCTGGGGACAGCAGTCGCCTGTTCATTGGTGCAGAGCTCCCATGACCTCAAAGACTCCCTCTTTTTCTTTCTTTCTTGTGTTTTTCCGAGACAGGGTTTCTCTGTGTATCCCTGGCTGTTGTGGAACTCACTCTGTAAACCAGGCTGGCCTCCAACTCAGAGATCCACCTGCCTCTGCCTCCTGAGTGCTGGGATTAAAGGCATGCGCCACCACCGCCCACTGATCTTAAACATTTCTTAGGGACCTTGTCACCCATATTCATTACCACTCAAATCAGATTTCAGTGTGGGTGTGAGAGGGACTTTTCAAGCCATCATACACTGTTTGTTATGGGATTTGCTATTTTTCTATATGCTGTGTACTTGAAAATGAAGAAACACTTCAACCATGCGTAGCAGAACCAATGCCATGTAGTCCAGGTCTGTGGGCTTTTTCTCAGGCATGGGCTAGCTAAGACAGCCTGTGGATAAAATGTACGAGACAAATACTTTTTTGTAAATAAGGTGGGGTCTTTTACAGTTTGCATGAGAGTGAAAAGTACTAGGAAATAGTGGCCTCTAATTAAGGAGTGACAACTGTGTGAAGAGCTCTCAAAGAGTTTGCTGTGTCTAATCTCTGTGACCCTGTCACCACTTCAGCCTGCTTGTCTCTCCCTCCTCCCTTGTCTTTGTTCTAGGGGACTTTCGTTCTTCCCTTCCTTGGGATGTAGTATTATTACAGAGGAGAGATGAAAATACTGATGCCCTAAAGACAGCAAACCTGAGTCATAAAGCCAGAAAATAAGACTTGTGTGTACTGTTTAGCTAATGTTTTACAAAGAGAAGTTGCATTTACACCTGGTGTCTGTGAAGTATGAATGTTAGCTCTGCTGGACATAGGAGAACACTGAAGATCAGAGAGCTGAAATTTATGCAACAGTAACTAACAGTAGGAAATTGTGTTCATAATAGCCTTTTTCCTAAAGAATTTTTAAAAAATTTACACATGTATGTGTGTGCTTGTGTGAATTGATACACACCACATCCATGCAGGTACTCTCAGAGGCCAGCAAGCATCTGATCCCCTGAAACTGGAGTTCCAGTGGCTGTAAGTGACCCAGCGTTAGTGCTGGCCACTGAACCTGGTTCCTCTGCAAGAGCATTAAGTACTTTGAACCACTGATCCATCTCTTAAGCCCCTAAACTTATTTTATTTTATTTTTTTTTTTTTTTGCGACAGGATCTCATTGTGTAGCCCTAGCTGGCCTGAAACTCACTGTGTAGCCAGACTATTCTCCTGCCTTTACCTCCCAAGTGCTGGGATTTAAGATGTGTACTATGACACCCAGCAGTAAATTTTATTTTTAAAATTTATCTGTGTGTGTGTGTGTATGTGTGTGTGTGTGTGTGTGTATGTGATGGGGGTGTTGCACACATTATACCATACATATAACAGGTCAGAGGACAACTTCGTAGAATTGCTTCTCCATCTACCTTAGCTTAGGAATAAAACCTAGATTATCAGGTTTGCATGACAAACATTTTTTTACCTGCTGAGCCATCTCTCTGGCCCCACTCACTCTCTTTGTTGGATAAAAGTTGATAATAGCATGCCTCTAAAAAGTATTTGTTGAGATATAAACTGAAAGGAGAATAAGGTGTCCATTGAGAGAGGGTAGATTGGTACATTGTGGTGTGATATATTCAGTGCATTCTTGATAGCAGTGTTGTTTTGAAAAAAATGTATGTGCATGTATGTATGTGGGTTCGCATGTGTGGGCTTGCATGTGTGTGGAGGCATGTGTGTGTCAGCTGCCTCATTCAGTCACTTCCTGCCTTATTTGTCTGAGGCAGGGTCTCTTGCAGAACCTGGTGCTCACTTTATCCACTCACCATCTGCCCAGCCCCAGTGGTGCTCCTGCACCGTCCCCAGTGTTTTCTTGTCTGCTGGGAAGGCCCCAGACATCTCCACTGGAATGGAAGTCTTCTATGGACAGAATCAGCATGATGTCAGACTGTTCAGAGAGTCCCTCCGGCTCACACACTCTTGCTGTGACAGATGATGGTGGGTCAGCTCAGCACTTAGAGCCACTCCAACTACATACAGCGTGGGTCAGACTCAACCAGAGAGAACTGGGAGTCCAGCCATACAACGTTCAGTATTAACAAAACTCACAAATGGGATATTGGAGGTTCGAGCTCTGGAGCATGCTATCTGCAGGCTAGGAGAGTTCTGAGGTTCTTAATGCTGGCATTTACCAGCTGCTCGTTTTGTGAAAAGTTGTTCAGCTATACACTTAGAATTTGGACAGTTTTCTCTCTGTATGTCAGGCCTGACCACTTGGATTAGCATTTATTGTACACCTGTTTACACATGTGCCTTTTGTCTTCATGAAGATAATTAGTGGAGCAAATGAAGTATGTGAAAGTTTAGTTAAATATGTGACATTGCAAATTATTCCACAAAAGAAACTTTAACAGGACACAGTGATACAGATCACTTGCCCAAAGAAGGAGCTTCCTAGGCTAGAGAGATGGTTCAGCAGTTCAGAGTACTGGCTGCTCTTGCAGAGGTTCTGAGTTCAATTACCAGCAACCACATGGTGGCTCACAACCATCTATAGTGGGATCTGATGTCCTCCTTTGTTATAAAGGCATACATGCAGGGTAGAGCATTCATATAAATAAATAAATAAATAAATCTTTAACCCCCCCAAACAAAACATATCTGCTAAAAGTGGGGGTGGGGGTGGGGAGCTTCCTGGAGATAAAAAAGGAATTGACAGCAGGAAATAGAGGTAGGACAGCCGTGTTCAGAAGTTGCTCTGATCAGGGATATACAGACTTAAGTAGATATAGGCAAAGGGGACATTGCGGACAGAAAGTACAGTTTGGGAGTAAGAGGTATGAAGAGAACAGAATGGGGTAGAGAGTGCTGTTTGCAGTTGCACCTTGGGCAGAGACCAGCATGGATAGATTTTTAAGAGGCTTGTCCTGACCATGATGAGCAAGGCTTGTCACCTCCAGAATAAAGGGCTGTCTGGCTTAAAAGGAAACACAGCTGTGTGGTGTACTGCACCCCTGGAATCTCTAGCAGTGAGCAGGAGCAATACAGTGGCATGAGTTCAAGGACAGCCTGGTTTACGTGGTGAGACCTGTCACAATAAAGCAAGGTCTGGAGATGGCGCTCAGTGGCTCAGGCAGAGCCCAGGGTGCTACCCAGTTTCATAGCCAAGCAAGAGAATTTTTCTTCAAGACAGGGCTTCTCTGCATAACAGTCCTGGCTGTCCTGGAACCTGCTTTGAAGACATCTGACTTCAAACTTGCAGAGATCCACCTGCCTCTGCCTCCAGAAAGCTGTGATTAAAGGCGTGTAACCACCACCTGGTATAAATATCTATTAATGTATATTTAATGAATATTAAATATAGGTGATGCATTTAACATATAATCTCTCATAAGAGATACTCTTACCAGTGGTTAAGTAATAGATTAGTTTGACATAGGTTTCATTGCCTCACGTACTTTAGGGAGAATTTTCACTCAAGCATTGGGGTGGGTGGCAACTGGACAGCTGCGTTCCTTGCTTCCCACTGGCCCGTTTTAAGAGCTCTTACTTTGCCAGCTCCTTGCTTCCTTGCCACTTGTTTCATCACTGGCAGTCATATTTCACGTCCTCCCCCCTCCCCTCCCCCCTTCACCTCATAGTCAGGGTTTTAAAGAACTATTATGAGACCATTTCTTGAGTCCTGGCAGGACCCCATGTCTGTGCAAGTGTGTGGGCAGGGACTGAAGATCACAGGCAGATAGGTGGCTGCTGGACTCCAAGTGTGACACTGTCTCCTTTTATGACTGAGGCCTTTCTCTGTCTCAGATCTGTATGTGATGTGCTGTCTAAAGTATTTTCAGCCATATTATGAATAATGAAAGTGTGTCCTATGTTTGTTAGAGTCTGTGGGAAGAGTCTTAGAAAGACTGAATTATATGTGTTTAATAAATTATATATGTTTAATAAATGCACACATATTTCACTTTAGGTGAAGTTAACTATATACTAAGGACCTTTTGAAATTATTGCTTATTAAAAGAAGGCAATGGGGTAAAAAGTGGTGTTTGCAGTTGCAGATTGGGGAAAGACCAACATGGATAGAGACTGACCGTAGCATATCCAGGCTGTTATAATTATCTCTACTTTGCTGTGTCCTCTTCATTGTGTTAAAAAAACAAAAACATATGCCAGGCAGTGGTGGCACATGCCTTTTATCTCAGCATTTGGGGGGCAGAGGCAGGTGGATCTCTGAGTTCGAGGCCAGCCTGATCTATAGTACAAGTTCCAGGACTGGCTCCAAAGCTATAGAGAAACCCTGTCTCAAAAAGCAAACAAAACCCCAGAGAGATATAGAACCTTGATGCAAGTGGTTGAATACATTGTAATTGTGCCAGGGAGATGGTTTGTCAGATAAAGTGCTTGCTGTTCAGGCATGAGGATCAGATTTCTGCTCTGCATAAGATCCAGGTGGGTGTGGCAGCCTGCCTGTCGTCTTTGTGCCCCAGTGGTGGAGCTTGCTCTGTGGAGAAGGCTGGCTCACTAGACTAGCAAATAAGTGAGTTGAGATTCATTGAGAAACTGCCTCACTAAATGCAATAGAGTAATAAAGGAAGACATCTGAAATCAGCCACTGGCTTCTGCACACAAATGTGTACACATGTAGACACACAGCACATATGCATGTACATTGCACACATATACACCAAAAGAAAAAGAAATTATAATGACCCAAGACCTCATTGTAGATACAGAGGTTGCAGAGCTAAAACAATTATTCAGAATTTGGTTTTATTTCTTGTTGTCGGTTTCCTTCTCTCTAGCTCTTTGTCTTTAATTCGCTGATAATGAGTAAGTATTTGGAAAGTAAGGGGATACAGTTCTGACCATTTGTGGTACTGTGTGGACCTGAGAGATTAAAAAGGTGGTCATCCATGGTGGTATAGACATATTGCAAGCTCAGCAGCTGGGGCGCAGAGTGTCACAGGATAGAGACCAGTCTGTGCTACGTAGCAAGATCCTTTGTTGTGCTCATTATTCTTGAATGCTAAGAGGTGAAACAGTCGTTAAAAATGGTCAGCCAGTTATAAAAGAACTGTCTCAGTATAGCTTACATTTGCTGAACTTTTGTAAGGTCTGTGAACTGGAATAGTATGCTACAGTGAACAAAAGAATCCAGACTATCTGGAAATGAAAAATTCTTAAGTGAATTGAGTTTTCAAAAAGATAAAACAGTAGCTAGGCCAACACCTACTGGCATTAGCCATTTCTGCAGGTGGTTGTGGCTATTAATTCATGTGGAATAGCAATGATTTGCTTATTGCTTTGGAAGTTTTGGAATATCTTGCCATCTCCCTCTATGGCAAAGGAGCATTTGGGGAACTGTGATGTGTTATTGTGCCAGACTCCTTTGTTAAGGCTTTCAGCCCCCAACTCTTCCTCTCCTCTTTATTTACCACAGAGTGACTCTCATCAGTTCCGTGTCATGGCAGCTGTCCTTCGCCATTGTTTACTAATCGTAGGTCCAACTGAAGAGAAAACAGAAGAGCTGCACAGGTGGGTAACCTCTGTGGTGATACTCAGTGGAGCACATCATCCATTGTTCTCTCCATGTATCTAGTTTTGATGGTTAATTAGGACCACAGGTGAAAATATTATATTGACTCAGTAGGCCAGAGCCATGCCTTTGTGTTAAATTTGTACGCTGTCCTCTCTGACTGTTACGTTGGACTCCTGTGTAAGATTTCGGCATTTGTTGTAGTCAACACTAACCCTCAGAACAACAGCATCACAGTTACTGAACAGCTTCTGAGTTTCATTTTGCTAAGTACTATAGAGAGAGTGGGACCAGACTGGGAGTGGTAACCTTTTGAGGTAGCTGTTTTTGTTTGTTTTCCAAAGATAAGAAAACGAGGTCTCCTCCTTTTTATTACTACACTTCACTATTTCATTTTAAAGGTATTAGCAAAAAAGAATATTCCATACAATAATAATTAAAATACAAAACAACAAAATAAGAATATAATCATAGTGTCTTCTATTAGAATACGTTAGGTAAGGCTGAGGAGGGTTGGGTCAGTGGTAAATATGCTTGCCATGTGAGAATAAGGATGCGTACAAAAGCGGGGCGCCATAACAAGAGTGTTTGTTATCCCAGTGCTCTTGTAGGGAAGTGATGGGGAGACAGACAGCCAGCCTGGTGTATACAGCAGGGAAACAGGCCCCGCATCAGATCAGGGTGGAAGGCAGGGATCAGGGTGACCTGGGTTGTTCTCTGACATCCTCACATGAGCAGCCACATTCATACTCACAACAGTGTTCACTCACACATACACAGACAGTGAAGTTATAGATATATAGAAAATAAAAATAACTCCAATTAGGTGACTTGTCTGTTAGAGACATTGATGGAGTATTGCTAGAATTCATCATTCTTTGGGGCTAGGTGGGGACAGCTCAGTAGAATGTTAGTCTGCTGTGCACAAATCCCTTGCTTTAATTACCAGCACTGAAAAATAAAAATGATCATTCTGTTAGAACAGCTGGAGAAGAGTTGATCAATTTGCAGTGTTCTTACTTGCTATAGATTAGGTAACAAAACAGTTGACTTCCTTATAAGACTGTAGTGCTATATTCTGGAAGAAACAAATGACTACCAGGCATGGTGGCACACACCTTTAGTCCCTGCATTTGAGAGGCAGAGGCAGGCCGATCTTTGTGAGTTCAAGGCCATCCTGGTCTACAGAGCTAGTGCCAGGACAGCAAGAGCTACACAGAGAAGCCCCATCTTGAAGAAACAACAACAGCAATAATAAACGCCATGTGAAATGATGGAGAGCCACAAAGAAAGGTTGCCATCAGCTCTGCTTTATACAGAGTCAACAAGAGCTGCTTCTAGTCAGTTACCTTGTGGGCACTTAGACTTTCCCAGATGTAACTTAAATACAATTTTATGGCAACACAACTACAGAATAAGTTACATACATGCTAACCCTTTAGCCATTATTTTTCAATCAAGCCTATATTATTTTCATTATGTGGAATAGTATACTTTGCATCATGCTGAGTTTATAGGTAGATTTTTTTTTTTGGTTTTTCAAGACAGGGTTTCTCTTTGTAGTTTTGGAGCCTATCATGGCACTCACTCTGTAGACCAAGCTGGCCTCAAACTCACAGAGATCCACCTGCCTCTGACTCCCAAATGCTGGGATTAAAGGCATGTGCTACCACTCTCGACTAGGTAGATTATTTTTGTGTGTTCTCTGCCCCATAGCCCTTCAGATGTTTTCTCCATGACTGAAAGGTGTAAGCTGTGAGATGGGTGAGGTGGGACACATCTCCAAAAGCAGCACCCCAGAGTGATGGCAGTCAGCCTGGGCTATGTGCTGTGAGACCTGACTCCAAAAGCTGCAAATAGTTCCTTACCACAGATCAAGTGTTCCTTTAACTTTCTGGAGTTGGTAACCACATATCTAAGTAAGTCACATCCTAAATGACTGCATTAAGCATTTTACCCTTTATGATTTCTTTTCCCCATAATCAAGAGACACTAACAGTTTAGGATCAAAATTAAAAGCGTTTTTGGCTAAAATGCTCAGAAGTGAATTGATTTGTGTGTGTGTGTGTGTGTGTGTGTGTGTGTGTGTGTGTGTGTGTGTGTGTGTGTGTGTGTGTGTTTAAGACTCGGATTCCCCAGGCAAGGGGAACACAGGCTGTAGAGAGAGAACCTGGTGAGCACTGCTGTGCTGGCCACAGATGCTCTGCAAGAGGTCTCAGAAGAAAGATTTAGATCTTAGTGTGGTGCTTGCTGTGTGTCAAGGGTGTGAAACTGCAGGGATGGTTCAGATTCTAAACAGTAGTCAGATTCTCTTCCTTCCTTTTAAAATCTTTTCCTTTGTGTGAAAAGTAACCTTGATAAAATGCATTAGCTACACTGTGAACAGAGATGTGTCCCACAGTCGGGACTGTGATACTGAATGTAGAGATGCATCCCACAGTCACAGTCAGGACTGTGACACTGTGGACACAGAGATGGGTCCCAGAGCCACGGTCAGGATCATGGGTATTTCTCGGGCTTTCCTGGGAGATCGAGGTTGCTGCTGACTTAGCTGGAGCTTCGAATGGCCTTAGGTGCCCTTTTAATCAGAAGAAAGTGATTAGCATCAGTTTGGACAATGATGGCTCCAGGCTAATCCTCTTTTAAGTGCAGAGAACTGAACCAAGGTCAGGAGCTCTTTCTGGAGGTGTTAAATTTGTACCTGTGCAGTGTCTGAACACAGCACTGTTTAAAACTACACAGGCGCCAGACACAGGCTAGACACACAGGCTGACATTTAAAAGTCATCTTTCGTTTTTTAGATAAATGTTTAATTTTTTGAGAATTTCATACAAATTATTCACTTCTGTCCCTGTTATATTTTATTCTTTAAAAGTTGTTTTAAAGGTTTTTTTTTTTCTGTTTTTACTCCTTTTCTCAATGCTTTTTCTTTTTCTTTAAAGTAACACTGTAGTGACAGGTAATCCTAGATAGGGTATTTGTGGATGTGTGATGATTACATAATGTATGAGGCCTCCAGGCCCTGTTAGTGGGCTCCTAACAGCAGCTATGTCTGTTAGTGTAGCAAACAAGCAGATTGACTTCTTTTTTAAAAATTTTTTATTTAAATTAAAAACAAGCAGATTGACTTTTATTGGAACACTCAATGTTTGTAGATTGCTTCCCAAATTTTTAATATTTCATTTAGAAACTTGTTTTGTTTTCAGATATTCTAAATTTCTTCCCGAAACCAGAAATTCCATTCATATTAAATGATAAAGATGCTTTAGAAAAGAAAAAAAGAACCAGGCGGTGGTGGCGCACACCTTTAATCCCAGCACTCAGGAGGCAGAAGTAGGCGGATCTCTGTGAGTTCGAGGCCGGACTGGACCGATAGCCTCCAAAACAATACAGAGAAACCCTGTCTCGTAAAACTCAAAAAAAAAAAAAAAAAAAGAGTCTGTCAAATTTCTGGTCAATTTTTCTGTAAGTCAACATCATTGCTTTCTTCAGAGAAGTGAAAACAACATGTTGTGTTGTATGAGTTCTAAGCAGTACTGCTGTTTCTTGTGCTTATTCTTCTCGCTAGGATATAAATGGTATTATCTAGCTTTGTGTTAATGATGTCCTACTTCTATACTGCTTGAAAGTATTTTTAATATTTCTTCCCACAGTTAATAAGCTCACCCATGAATACTTAGGCCACCACACTTTGGATAGTTGTAATTTATTTTGGAAAGGAAATAGACAAGGACAGCCTCCATGCTGCTAAGGAGGGTGAGACCCTCTTGTTTGAGGTGCTCAGTGTCAGTCTCTTCTATACTCCTAGTGCATCAGCGTGTGCCCATCCATGTCTTTGATCCATATTGAATGAATGGTGTGTGTGTGTAAAATCCTCTTCTTTTGTCTGCATGTTGGGTATCTAGCTTCAGCCACCCTTTATTGAATAAGCCTTCCTTTCCCTATTGCTCTTGGCATCTACACGTGTGTGTGTGTGTGTGTGTGTGTGTGTGTGTGTGTGTGTGTGTGTGTGTGTGAGAGAGAGAGAGAGAGAGAGACAGACAGACAGACAGACAGACACACACACACACACACACACACACTAATTCTGGATTCTTTATTCTTTTCCATTGGGTGGAGTGTCTTTAGGCCATTTGAATACCTTTCTGCTTGAAGTAGTATATTGTTTTCAACCAGGAAGTATGATACTCCAAGATTGTTCAGGTTGTTCAGTCTGTTGACAGTCCATATGCATTTAAAGATGAGTTTTTCTATTTCTATAAAAACATCACTGTGATATTGGTAGGACTTATCTTGTATTTGAACTATTAAACTCCTAACAATATCATTTCCTAATTTTATATATCACACTTTAAATATTGGAAAATGAACTGATTTTATTTCTGTTTATATTTATTTGCTAGTGAGCACTTAGTCATGTGTTAGGTACTAATTTGAGCTTCCGGGTTCAAAAACCGATTAAAGCATATAGTCCATTCTCCAAGCTCACCACTTAGTAGAGAAGTGAGTAAATGAGTCACCCCCCCCCACACACCACCACCATCAGCACTGTTTCAGGCATAAGCAAGCTTATATGAGAGTACAGTCGAGGCATTTACTTTGGAGAAGTCAGAAAGGGAGGTGTTTGTTGCTCTTGCTAACTCTCTTGACGCCTTTAAGCTTCCAGCTGAGTGCTGCTCTAAGGTGTCCTACGGGTGTCATGTCACATGTCCTGATAATCAGCACTGACTGAGGAGTCAGGACTTAAGTACTGGGATGGTTCTGAGTAGTTTTCAGTGACTGAGTCCAGAAACAAACAGTTGCTAAAGGACAAGGTGAGTGTGGTCTGAAGTGAGGGTCTTCCTCACAGGTTTATCCTATGCCTTCTTACCCATGTCCCATGTCTAGTAACTGATTTTTCTGTTATTTATTTTGTTTGAATGTTGGTTGTTTGTTGGTTGTTTTGTTTTGAGACGGTTTCTTTGTGTAGCTGTGGCTGTACTGGAACTTGCACTGTAGACCAGGCTGGCCTTGAACTCAGAGATCTGCCTGCCTCTGCCTCCTGGGTGTTGGTATTAAAGGAGTTTTCTTCTTCTTTGGAACACTTGCAGGTTTACTTTCTTGCCTGTCTGCCTCTAAACATCAGTTCGCCATTTCAACCTCCTTCCCCCTCATACCCTGTGAGTCTCAACACACACAACTCCACATCAGACAGGCAACTCCACAGCTGTGTGGGAGATTACCTGACTGACAGACGGTTTCATCTCCACTGCATGCATAGTTGTTTTTCAGAAAACAGACCCTGTATAATGAATTGGACAGTATATTCCCACCACGGCAATGTGCCAGTTACATCAATTTCTTCTGAATGAGAACTGTCTTCCATTGTGTAATATTGGATGAATCCATGGAGTTAGATCTGAGGCATTGCTCTCCTCTTCAGGGAACATTCTGCTTTTGACAGTATCCCTCTTCTATTGTCAAGCAAAACAGTTTCATGGCACCGATCCACTCTTTCCCCTGCCTCTGAAAGCTACCGATTTCTACAAAGCACATGGCTCTGTATTCCGTAGTCTGCCCTTCTTCTTCCCTCTGCACAGTCTGCGCATTTGGGCCTTGCGTTTGCACCATCTGGAAAGGCTGGGATGCTTCTAACCCAGGTATTTTAGGCTCGGCTCCCCCTCGCCCTTTAGAACTTAGTTCAAATGTAACTTGCTGTGTTAGGCCTTCTCCAGCCTCCTAATTTAGACACATAAGTATATCCTGTCCCTATTTCATCTTCTTCATTTTTTCATGGCATTTATCACTGACTAAAATAATATTTTTTTCCTTTATTTTCTTGCATGCTCATTATTTCCCTCCTGAAATAATAAGCTTAAGAAAGATAGATAGGTAGGTAGGTAGGTAGGTTGGTAGATAGATAGATAGATAGATAGATAGATAGATAGATAGATAGATAGATAGATAGATCAGGCTAGAGAGATGACTCGGCAGTTAAGAGCATGTACTGCTCTTACAGAGGGCCTAAAATCAGGTCCCAGCACCAGTGTCGGGCAGCTTACAACTGTATCTAAGTCCACTCCAAAGGATCCAAGGCTCTCTTTTGGCCTCAGAGTACACGTGCACACATGTGCATACCCAGATATAGATACACAGACACACACAAATAGAAGTATTCCTTTTAAAAAGGGATAAGAGAGCCTACCTGTCTTATTCTCTACTATATTCCTGACACCTAGGCAAGTACATGTACATGCATATGAACATACATAGGTACGTACATACATATACATATATACACACAGTAAAAATTAAATGAACAGGAGAGTAAATGGATAAATGATGATTTTGTCAGTACTTAACAGTAATTAGAAACCCAGAAACTTCCTCAAGCCCTCACCCTTGGTGGTACCAATAAATCTGTTGTGGTATCTATCTGTGCCTGTTTCCTGATGTTCTCGGACATTTCAGTGGCTCTCTTCCTGTCTAGGTCTATTTTTATACCTTTTACTTTTGCCTCCGAAGACTTTATTCTAGCATTATCTCCCCTTCTAGATCTTCGGTCTCCTTGAGGGTATTAAGTCTTCAAAATATGAATATGCTAAGAGCTGTCTCATTTGTAGGAAAAAATAAATCCTTATCAAAACTCTTTTCACTGGGCTGGAGGATGACTTGGTGGTTAAGAGCACTTCTGCTCTCTCTAGAGACACCCAATAGTTGTTTAGCCCACAGCCATCTGTAGCTGTGGCTCTGGGAATTCAGTGCCCTCTTCTGGCCTCTGGGGATACCTACAACCACACATACATAACCCTGTGAGTGTGTGCGCACACGCATGTGTGTGTGTGTGTGCGCGCGCACAATAAGATGTAATAATTTTTAAACTTTATATCTCAGAGCTGTTACTGTGTTTGTTTCTGTCCCTTTGCAGAAGTTTTTTGAGTGTTTCCTGTGCCATTAGTCTCCAGAGGTTTAGTCATCTCTAGGCCTAGTAGGAAAGCCTTTTTTTAAATTCTTCTCTCGTATATTACATCCTGACTGCAGTTTCCCCTCCCTCCACTCCTGCAGCCCCTCCCCCTATCTTCTCTGTCCTCCCCTAAAAGAGCAGGTTTCCCAGGGATATCCACCGAACATGGCCTAACAAGATATGATAAGACTGGGCACAAACTTCATATATGGATGGATGTGGCAACCCAGTAGGAAGAAAAGGGTCCCAAATGCACGCAAAAGAGTCAGAGACGTTCCCTATTCCCATTGTTGGGAGCCCCACAAGTAGAAAGACCCTTTAAACACACCTTCAAGTGTGTTTATTTACATGTAAATTATGTTTACATACAGCTGTTTTATGTGTAATCAATTATGAATTATATATAGAAATAAACAGTAAAGGGGATAATAAATTAAACTTTGGAAGTAAATTTTAAAATTAACCTACCACAAACTTACTGTATTCTCAGTTAATAGCCTTTTCTGTCTCAGGGTGTATTGTATGTATCAGACAAAACTGATCAGTAGCAAATGGACGTAAACTCATATTTTATATAACCCACCTTTAAATTTTTAGCTTTCCTATTTATGTTTTATTTGTTAGCTAAGTTCTCACAATATAACCTGGCTACCTTGCCTCAGCTTCTTTAGTGTTGATGCCTGCTTAATTTACAACTAAAAATAAAAAGCGTGTGTATGTGCATGCAAGTGTGTGCATGTGTGCATGTGCATGCATGTGCACGCGTGTGTGTATATGTGAGTGTGTATTAGATGGGGCATGTGTGCTGAGGCACTCGTGTGGAAGTCAACTCCTCCTTACTCTAGGTTACCAGGCTATACAGCAAGCACCTCCACACTCTGGCCCAATTTTCAAAACTTTTTAAGCAAATTTCTGGTGGTGCATTCTGGTAATTCCAGCAGTCAAGAGGCAGAGGCAAGAGAGTCAGGAGTTCAAGGTCACTGTCAGCTACTCAGTGAGCTAAGGCCACTCTGGTGTATGGGGGACTCACTCTCAAAGTTTACATGGTGAATTCAAGACCATCCTGGGTCTCAAAACAGAAACTTGACTCCATGCTGAGGCAGTTGGATTGTCCTGACTTTCTTATGGTACAGCAGACAAAGGATTCTGCTGTTTTCTTGTGAGGAAAAAAGTAGAATGTGCTACTGTTGTAAGTAATGTCTTAAATTTATGTTTCCTTTGCAGGAATCACTTAAAGTGCTTTGCCTGTTTTGTGAGAATTTGCTCAGTTCAAAATTTATGAAGCAAGGCTGAAAATTTTGTGCAGGGATAGCATGTTTAGCAGATGTGAGGACCCAGAGAGCAGCCCTCTTCCCCACAAAAAAGAAGCACAGATCAAACAGTCTCTACCCTACCTAAGCATATGCCAGTTGCACTATGACCAAGTCAGAATGCAAGTGAGTGACTAAGGAAGGGGGATCATGGCCGCCCTGCCTGTGCCCAGAGTTGTCACTCTTCACTGGGGCTGGTGAGTGGGGAGCATCACGTTAAGACTCAGCTGTGGCTGCCAGGGTTAGTGCTCTGGTTCAATAGCAAAGTGAGACTTCTTCTCCACTTTCCAAACAAACAGAGAAGAATGCTATGTTTTCCTTCTGCACCCCAGTCCCAGTGAATCATTTTATGTACCTCTCTGCAGTTGGATGTGCCTATCCTACTTTACAGAACACTGCTTTGACCTTAATGTCTCTGTGGCCTTGCCCTATTCATTTTTGATCACACAAATCAATTAACATGCAATAATCAGAATTGTGCCTCTGCTACTTTGCCTGGACAACTCTAGTTTAATGTCATCAGCAAACCATGTTACTGTAAAGAGAGGCATGACGGTTTGAATGCTGTCATCTTCCTTCCCCCTTGCTACTTATCCTTCCCTCCCTCCCTGCACCACAAAAAGCTCCTAATAGTGGAAGTTACTAAGAGCAAGGCTGCAGAGGCATGTCAGTACCTGATTTCATAAGATATTACAAAGCTCTAGGAATTAAATTACTGTAGTAGTTACATGAAAATAGACATGTAGATCAGTGAAACAGAATAGAGAGCCTGGAAGTAAACCTACATGCTACAAATGTGTAGGTAACTGTACTAACACAAGGGTGTAAGGAATAGCACATTCCTCAAGAAATGGTATTAGGAAAACTGGGTTTCTGTTTGTAAAATAATGAAGTTAAATTGTGACACACCACCACCAAAGAACTGAAAAGGTATCAAAACCTTAAGTATAAAGTCTAACACAGTAAATCTTCGAATACATAGGGTAAATAAGCTTGTAGAACTTGCTTTTAGCAATAAGTTGTAAGTATGACACCAGATCAGAGAACAAAGGCAAGGATTGTTAGGTGAGAATTCATCAAACTGAAAATCCACAGTGAAGATGGAGGTTTCTGTCCTACCTGGTCCCACAGATAATTCACCCCAAATAAACACACGAATGCTGTATTAATTATAAAACTGTTGGCCAATGGCTATGGCTTCTTACTGACTAGATCTCTCTTAATTTTTAACCCATTTCTATTAATCTAAGTATTTCCACATAGTCTTATGTCACCAGAAAAGGGTCCGGACCTGTTACTCCTTCCTTTACTACATGGCGCCTCTTCATGGTGCCTCTCTCCCCAGCATCCTCCTCGTCTCCTAGCCCCATCTATCTTCCTGCCAATCAGTGTTTTATTCATCAACCAGTAAGGGAAACATATACACAGAAGGGCATCACTGCAGTGCATAGGAAACTAAGTGAAACACACCTGGGCAATAGGAAGCTATTTATAGGGTTCCCCTTCTGCTCCTTTGGTAAGGAGCAAGCATCTAAAAAATATATAGGGAACTTTTTTGTTTGGTTTACTTTTGATGCAGCTCAGGCTAGTCTTGAACTGATTATGTATCCTAAACTAGTCTTCAATTGACAATTCCCTGCTTTAGCCTCCTGAATGCCAGGATTACAGGAATGTGCTGTGGATCCAGCACAGGACTCTTAATAGCCAGGAAAAAAGCAAGAGGGGAAGGGGAGGAGAGAAAGAGTGGGGAGGAAAGGAAGGCAAGAAGGACAGACCAAGGATCTGAATAGACATTTCTCCAAAGAAACATGCCTGTGGAAGCATGGTTAGCATTACTAATCTATAAAATACAAATCAGAACCTGAAGGTTCATCTCTCATCTCATATGGTGGCTGCTTAACGAAGACACAAAGCTAGGGTGTCTGAGAGCATGTGGAGAAGGAGAATCTTTGTACGCCGGCAGCGGTGTGAGTTAATATAGCCATTGTGGGAAACAGTGAAGGATCTTCCATCATTGGAAAATAGAAGTGTCATTTGCTCCAGGAGCCACACTGATGGATATGTATCCAAAAAAAAAAAAAAAGTCATTGTCCCAAAGAGATACCTGCATACTCGTGTTCATCACATCACCATTCACAATGGTGACAGGGGTGTGAAGACAGGAGGTGGGGTATTGAGACAGCCTGAAGTCTAACAGCAAATAAGTGGATAAAATGGGACTGTGTGCACGTAATGGGATATTATTGGACCTTTAAGAAGACGAAAATCCTGGCATTTGCAAGAACATGTGTAAGTATAGAAGACACTATAATAAGTTAAATGAACCAGATACAAAAGGACAAACACTACATGATCCCCTTAATAAGGAATCTAAGATAGAGAAACTCTTAGAGCCAAGAAGTATGATAGTGGTAACCAGGGACCAGGGGGAGGGTGTGTGGTTTCAGTCAAAAACTACAGTTTGTGGTTGTGACTTGTATTGGTGCTGTCCAGCAGGGTCTGTAGTTGACAAGACTGTACCATTATATATTTAACATTTGGTAAAAGAGGCAGATCTTAAGCTTAAGTGCCCATGCCACAAAAGGAACAAAAATTAAACTCTTTCTTTTAAATAAAGAGAACAGGGGAATCGTTTGAAGATCTTGAGATTGTTTGGCTGTCTTTCTTTCCAAGCTTGAAAATACACATGTAAGCCTCAAGTATAAAGAAACTATATTTGATCATAAGATTTGTCACTCGCTACTGCTGGTGTGAGCTGTTAGCATGTTCCTCACTGCCATTTGGCATTCTGTTGAGTTCAGCAGTTGATGGAAGACTAGCTGTGGGGCTATCTTCCCCTTCCCACAGCCAGTAAGCTTTTAATCAAGGCACAAGGAGCTGTAAGTAAGCCTTGCTTTTGAGTCTGTGTATGAGGAGGGCTGGGAGCATGAGCAGGGGATGTCATGGCACAGTGATTAATGGTCTCTAGGACCTGAAAAGGAGAGTAATATACACAGTCTTTCTACCCCCTGGAGGAGGAATGCAAACACCATTGTGTCAATGTGGGCATCCTCACCGACTTCCTGGTAGCTGGGGAATCTCATGCACTCTTCTCCCACAAATAAAACTGTCAGAGAAGTGACAGGGCTCAAAGGCTGACCCTTTTCGCTTAAAAAGAATAGCTCAGACACAGTGAGCCAGAAAATTAATTTTGTAGCTGTTTGAGAACTGACTTACTTAATGAGAAATGAGAAAATGGGAACTTGAAAAGCCTTAAACACCAAATATTTGTTGATTCCAGCTCTACATTTGGCTTTTTAAATATGCCAAATTCCTGGAAACCCCCCCCCCTCTAAGTGAATCTAAAGGAGTAGCATCCCTTTGTAATGGAGTGACCATCTCAAAACTCTTCTGGCCAGCCGTCTGTGATAAATTTAGAGTCATATGCCCATGGTTTCCAGAAATGCTTGTCTTGTGTTGCAGGATGCTAGCATTTCAGAATGGCTTGTACTGTTTTAGAAAGTGATTCCTAGCTAAAGTTCTTTCTTCTCTTCAGTGACTGTGGTTCTTAGTAACGTCTCCAAAGGCTTAAGTGAGGAACAAGCCATTTTAAAGTATAAACAACGAACCATGGATGTTTGAAAAAAAATCTAAAGTTTGTGTGAAAAGCGGTGTGTTCTAACTGCCTTTGAGTGTTCACAAATGACAGAGCAGTGGTTTCAATGAGGACAGCAATAACTTACATTTTACCAGTTCAATCATTTTTTACCTACAATTCATAATATTTTTATCCCCACTCATTTTCTGCATTGTCTAATTTGTAATTGATTTTTTTATTTTTATTTTTCTGTAATATAAAAAGAATGAAATATTGATTAATGGAGAAATAAAGCCATACTTCAAAATAAAAGAAAGTAAAACCTCTGTATCATCCTTCTGTTTGTTTTATCTTATTTTTTAGAGTATCACTATAAATTTTAAATTGGTGTGATCTAAATTAAGACAACATCAGCTGGATTAAGCTCCGGCTGCGGTTTCTGAGTGGTTACACTTGTAAACTGTATTTGCAAGAGCTTATTTTTAGTCAGGATGTGGTTATTTTTAGACTCTCTTCTGTGTCACTAGGAAATGCAATGCCTGTCTTTCCATTGTTGTTTATCAGGAAGTGCTAGGGGATAGGCTATTAAAATCCAGTCCACATACGAACACTGCCTCTCCCGGTAGATAAAAGTACAAAATAGTACAGGGAGGAAAGTATGCACACTGAAAACATGCCTAATTCTGAATTTCTACTATCATTTTAACCTCTTGTATACTAAGCAACAGAATAGGTTTTTAGGGAATGCCAAAAATACAAGGTTTGGGTTCCCCCTGCTGGTGTCCATCCTGGGTTTGCCTGGGAGAGAGGCTAGAAACAGCAGTGCTGGCCTCTTAAAGAGACCCGATGAGAGAGGGGGAAAGGGAACCATTTCGTTTTCCCTGAAAATGTCACATAAAAAATAGGATAATTTAAAAATTGTATTTTGTACATTAGAAAAAACTCATCCCACTACTCCTGTGTTTGCTTTTGATGGTGTTGCCTCTGATAAGCTGCTTACAGTGCATTATGTTGTAATCTAAGGGGTGATAAACACCAGTGGACCCACAAAAGGAGTTGAAGCCTCTGAAGGAAATTCAGGACAGCATTGTCATAGTAAATTAAAGAACTAGCATTCCAGCTGGCTAATTCCTGGTTTAGTGTTTCAGAGAGTGACGTGGCATCCTGTGATGATGTTTGTCCACTTAACATCGCTTCTTTTTAATTGGTCATATGTATGTTTGAGACAGTTCTTTATTTTCTCTTAGTAAATGCCTGTAAGATTAATGGCTCATTTTTGAGAAAGAAAAATTTTAATTGACTCATAAAAGTCACCTCCAAACTTGGTATTATGTTTGCATTTTAAAAGCCTATTCAATCAAGCTAAAATATTGTATTTTCCAATTGCCTTTCAGCAATGCTGTCAACCTTTTAAGCAATGTTCCAGTCTCTTGTTTGGATGTTCTCATTTGTCCATTAACCCATGGAGAAACAGCTCAGGAGGCAGCGACTCTAGATGAACTGCCCGGTGATAAAACAACTGAGAAAGACACAGTTTTAAAAAGCAATGCCATGGTATACAATGGCATGAATATGGAGGCCATTCATGTTCTACTCACTTTTATGGAGAAGAGAATTGACAAGGTAAGGCTGCTGGAAGGGCATCTGAAGACCGCTGTGCCCTACACAGAGACAGCCCACGCATGAGCTCACAGCTAAGCCTTCTCTTTACACTTGACATGCTATATAGTTGTCCTTTTAAAAGTGTTTTATCATGATAAACTGGTAGAAATCGTATGAGTTTGTTTATGTTGAAAGTTGTATTTTTATACCATATATATAACTAGGGCCTGAAAACAATGGAAGATGAATAACTGCCCTGCATAGCTACTTTGTCAGCATGAGAAGAACTAACTTACTCTGAAATGACGTCTCAGAAGTGTTCCCTCCTCCGTTGTCTCTAGTCTGTCCCTCGGTTTCTCTGGTGAACGTGTTGAAAGGCAGCCGTGTGGCTTCGATGGCTCTAGGAATCCTTTGCTTCCTTGAAGCACATTAGCTAAGCTGGTGGAAACCCTAGGAAATGTAGGAAAGACCAGAAAAGACCAAGCCAGATAGTGATGTGGAGACAACTTAGGGAAATACTATTTAAAGGAACTTTAAAATTTGCTTGTAAGCTTTGGTATCATAAGATATATCATCCTCCTTTCCCCCTTCTTCCCCTCCAAAAAAACAAAAAATGTCTTCATGTTCTCAGTAGGAGAGCCATACCTTTAGGACCTGAACTAATATGGCGTGCATGGTTTTCTTTATAGGGAAGCAGCTATAGAGAGGGTCTAACTCCGGTTCTCAGCTTATTAACAGAGTGTTCCCGAGCCCATCGGAACATCCGAAAATTTCTCAAAGATCAGGTAATTGCTTACATCTTAAATTTAAAATTTCGTACATATGTTGTTAACGTAGAACTAATGAATTCTAATCGGAAACCTTACAGCCAGGAATGAACGCTCTTGTCCACATCGTCACTCGTCCGGCATTTATCTAGCACGTGTTCACCAAGGTCTGTTACACGCTGCTGTCAAACAGCTCGTGGGCGTTCAGTGCCATGAGTTCTTTATTCCTACAGGCTTTATCTCCTGGGAAATAACAAAGAACAGGTGTAATAGCAGGGCATGGTAAGTGTTCTAAGAAGGGAAAGGAGATTTGAGATGTGGGAGCGCCTCCTGGAAGAGGTGATGGTGAGCAGGAGGGCTGAGAAGTATGGAGTGAATGTGGAGAGGCATCTGTCAGAGAGAAGGGTTAGAGTTCTTAGATGAGAGTCTTTGGTGTGCTTCTGGGCACACATGGCAGCCAGTGAGCCTGGACAGAAGGCAGAAGGAAGAGACGGTCAGTGCAACAGAGTCCAGGGCGGTGACAAGGTTGAATCCCACTTTGGATTCTCTCTGCATGCTGAAAAAACACTGGAATCTTTTCAGACGGCTTGGTATGGCCTTATCTGCACTGAAAAATACTTCAAATGTTATGTGTGAGACAGTGTAATGGAGCATGAGTGGATGGATGTGCCCTACAACATAGTTAGACCAATCCTAGAACAGCTGACAAAGGCTGAGAAAGTGTAGGAGTGGCCAGAGTTCATGCTTTGGGCTGTCTTGAAAGAGCAGCTGATGGATTGAGGTTCACTCTGAGAAGACATAATAAGCTATGAACCTTTCGATTCTGTCTTAAGCTTCAACAGTAATGGACTCCTTAAAAATTCAATGTCAAACACCTTAGTCAGTGCTTTTAGTCCAGTCTTGTCTTGTCCTGTGGGGAATGTGCCATGCTTCTTCCTTCTCTCTTGCCTAGACAAGCTGGTATGCAGTTCATGACTGTAGTCACTGTTTTCCTGACAGCTTTAACTGCACTCTTCCTCAGTCTTCCCATTTTGAAACAAACAAATGGTTGAATAAATGTGGCCTGCTACTGAGCACTTGAACTGACTAGTCTCCTTAAATTTAAAACTACCAATAACAAGTGGCTTCTAAGCACATTCCAATATATTTGACAACTCCCTTTTCTTCAAAGGGAGATGGAGTCCCATGTAGCTCACATTGTCCTCTAATTCACTGTATAGCTGGATGACCTCAAACTTCTGATCCTCATGCTACCACCTCCAAAGTGCTAGGATGACATTTGTGTACACCACACCAAATGCATGCAGTGCTGGAGATCCATCCTAGAATTTGGTGCATACTAGGCACGCCCTCTGTCAACAGAGTACGTGCATGCTTGCCCTCTGGTAGCACTACCTCCTTGAAACACTTACTTCCTTTGGATCTTGGGACACAGTAGAGAACTTTGCTGGTCATCTTCCAAATTCTGAATGTTTGCATGCCTAAGACAAGTGAATCTGTGTCTACCTGTCTCCTCCCTTGTTACCACATCCCAGTGTTCTGATGCTGAACCCATCTATATGCTGATAATTCCCGGGCATGTAAAATACAACCTGAGCCATCCTCCGATCCCTAGACAATCATGATGACATGCTCATTTTAGAGTATTGGTTGTGTAGTGGTTTCCCTTTAGCATAGCCCCAACTGGTACCATAATTTCCCATCCTCCTTTCCTGATGATCTCTCTTCCTTTCCCAGTTCTTCACTGGCTTTTTATACTTGAATCAGGGTCCCTTTCGATACGGGGATAATTAGGTAGACCTTACTGTGTATCAGGCACAGGAAGAGTGCTAATCAACAATGCCAGAAAGCAGGAGCTCTTAAAACATGACCACTCTTTCAGCCAGATAAATGAACAAGCTTAGGCATGAGTTGGATTACTATAAAATACTCTACCTCGACTAGAAGAATTTGGTGAAGAATAATAAATGAAAATATTTTATGGGGCTGGAAAGATGGCTCAGAGCAAGGCTTGTTCTTCCAGAGGTCCCAGGTTCAATTCTCAACACGCACAGTGTAGCTCACATCTGTGTGTAACCCTCTTCCAGGAGGTCCAGTGCCCTTCCTGTCTCCACAGACATCGCATGCACATCTTGTACAGACATGCATTCAGGTAAAATACCCATGGGTATAAAATACATATTTTTCTTTTTCTTAAAAGAAACTTCATTTTCTGTGTTTTTTACTTGTTAATAGAAAAGCAAGGTCAAGGTTCAAGTAAACAAGTAAAAAGCTGCATTTAGTTTTTCTAATATGGACATTTAAAGAAAGATTTTTGTTAGCCATGTACTATATAGATGCACAAGAGTGTAAAACCCTGTGTCTCCTTGGGAAACACTGCAGTGTGGGTGAGGGCTTGAGACAGGACAGATAAAAGATAACTAAAGCTATAGGGTGTGTTATCCTGTGAAGCATACTGCCTTCTCACTGCCATCCCCAAGGAGATGCAGGACATCACATGACATCAGTTGCACTGTTTGTTGCGGGGACAAGCGTCCTGACAGAAGCAGCTGAGGGAGAGAGAATCTATTCTGGCTCAGGGTCCATCATAGTAAGGAGGGCCTGGCAGCAGCAGTTTCTAGCTGTACCATAAGGAGCGTGAAGCTGTTTGTTCCTAGCTCAGCAGACCAGGTAGCAGAGAAACGGAAGCCAGTGTTCAGCTGGCTTGTTCATGTTCGTTGTTCGTGTCCCTACAGTGCAAAAAAGTCACTCCATTTCCAAATAGTCTTAACTCTTTCTAGTATCCCTGAGCTACATAGACCCTGTCTCAAAACAGTAACAGGTGGCTGGGGTCATGGCCCAGTGGGTAAGAACATTTGCTACATAACCAAATCCTTATTACCCACATAAACAAGTTGGACATGGTCATGCATTGCCTGCAACCTCAAACACTGTAGGGGGACACTGACAGAAGGATTGATGAGGATTGCTGGCTGTTAGTGTGGGTCCAGGTACAGTGAGAGACCGTGCTTCAAGGGAATAAGGCGGAGAGTAATAAACGAGACACAGTGTCCTCTGGCCTCCGTGTATGTGCACACAACAGCAACAAAAAGTACAAACTTGGAGACTCAAGGCAAATCCCTTCTATCTGTAAACCAAATGACTTCTGCAGTGGTGGCACAACCACCAGGTATCTATTTCCATTCCCAAAGAAAAGCAAATATGAGGAATTGGCTCAAAGCCCCAGGGAGGGGGCAGTGGGGGAGACACTAAAGGTGAGCATCTTAAGCACCCTGTAGTTTTCTACGGTTCGCTAGCCATTGCCTAGATGACTATGTGCTGGCATCCCTGGCTTTCCTGAGCAGGAGTGACCTGTCGCCAGTCACCCTTTGTTTCTTGGGTCCCTACTGTAGTCCCTACTATAGCGTCTCCGCCGTGCATCATCCCACCACTCATTGCAGGGCTCTGAGCCTGAAGCAGACTCTTCCTGCTTACCCTTCTCTGAAATTGTGACTGACACCATCATGATCTCGAGTCTTACACTATGCACCATGTAGACGGCAAGAAAGTCTGCTCTGATGGGAACTCTGCTATCCGGAGAGGTCTGTTGGCCTGTGGTGGAGGAGGGAGTGGCCTAGGAGATGCAGGAGGTGGCTTCAAGGCTTTATAAAGACCTCATAATTAGCGTTCTTGCCAGTGTCAGCAGTCTCTCAGCACTCCTTCCTAAGTCACACCTTAGTCACATTTCTCAGTATTCCTTCCTAAGTCACACCTTAGTCACATTTCTCAGTACTCCTTCCTAAGTCACACCTTAGTCCCATTTCTCAGCACTCCTTCCTAAGGCATACCTTTAGTCACATTTCTCAGTACTCCTTCCTAAGTCACACCTTAGTCACATTTCGCAGTATTACTTCCTAAGTCATACCTTAGTCACATTTCTCAGCACTCCTTCCTAAGTCACACCTTAGTCACATTTCTCAGTATTCCTTCCTAAGGCATACCTTTAGTCACATTTCTCAGTACTCCTTCCTAAGTCACACCTTAGTCACATTTCTCAGTATTCCTTCCTAAGTCATACCTTAGTCACATTTCTCAGTACTCCTTCCTAAGTCATACCTTAGTCACATTTCTCAGCACTCCTTCCTAAGGCATACCTTTAGTCACATTTCTCAGCACTCCTTCCTAAGTCACACCTTAGTCACATTTCTCAGTATTCCTTCCTAAGGCATACCTTTAGTCACATTTCTCAGCACTCCTTCCTAAGTCACACCTTAGTCACATTTGTCAGTATTCCTTCCTAAGTCACACCTTAGTCACATTTCTCAGCACTCCTTCCTAAGTCACACCTTAGTCACATTTCTCAGCACTCCTTCCTAAGGCATACCTTTAGTCACATTTCTCAGTACTCCTTCCTAAGTCACACCTTAGTCACATTTCTCAGTATTCCTTCCTAAGTCATACCTTAGTCACATTTCTCAGCACTCCTTCCTAAGTCACACCTTAGTCACATTTCTCAGTATTCCTTCCTAAGGCATACCTTTAGTCACATTTCTCAGTATTCCTTCCTAAGTCACACCTTAGTCACATTTCTCAGTATTCCTTCCTAAGTCATACCTTTAGTCACATTTCTTATTCCTTCCTTGGGCAAGCTGCAAGCTTTACAATTCTTTTATTCCATTTCCCTTTGTTTCTAACTCTTACTATAAATCTAACAGCAGCCATAACACTAATATCATAACCCAAACATTTTCTTTTAAAATTTCTCCAGCAAAATAAACTAGTCCATCATTCCTAATTCCAGCCTCTGCAATGTCTTAGGGCATGAATTCATTATGGTCGATGGCTTTGTTTTCTATTTTCCCATCAGATTCTCATTTCCATCTAATACTCATTTCCTGGTTTCTTCCTTTTCTGAGTCCTACCAGAAACTCCAATTAAACCATGTTTACAGCATCTAAACCTCTCTAGTATGTTCCTCCAAATTCTTCCAACCTCTTCTAGTCACCCACTTCCAAAGCTGCCACTCCATTTCAGGTATAGTCACAGCAAACAACTTCTGGTACCAGTTTTCCGTGTGAGTCTGCTCATCATTACTATAATGAAATACCTGGGGCAGCCTAACTGTACAGAGAAAAGAAATTTCTTTAGCCTGGAGATATAAGAGTAAGACCTGGCATTGGTTTGGCTCTGGTGAAGACTGCATGACATGTGTCAGAAGCATGTATGCAGGGAAGAAGGGTCACACCTCAAAGCAAAAGGCCAGAATGAGCTCACTCTAGCATAACACAGCTTGCTGTCCTGCAAGCTCAAGGGTCTGAGCAGAGTTACCTTAACCCTCTGGAAACAACTCCTCCGTGACCTAAGAACCTTGAAGCTGCCTCGGCTCTTACAGGTCAGCTCACCACCTCTTGTCACCCCCACACTAGGGATCATGGTTTAGCATATGAACCTTAGAGAATGCACAGGGAGATATGAATGCTTACCTATCATAGGACCTTCCCTTACTTCCATTGTCTACAGATCTTCACTGCTGAGCCTGCCCACTTTTCTGAATGATAACTCAAAAGCATAACTTTGTCTTCTCTTTTCTGTTCTTTGGCTATTGGCCAAAATCCTGAGTGTATTTGCCCTGACGCTCCCCACCCCTTCTACAACTGCTTACAGACTTCTGGTGCTGATTGTAACTCAGAGGCCATGACTTCCTCTCCCTCTTCGCCACCTTCCTCCTAGCAGATGCCCTGAAGTTTTTCTTTGAAACTCTAATAAAATGGTCCGTGGACTTCAAAGAAAGGAAAGGAAGGGAGGAGAGAGAAGAAGAAAACAAGCTTCTAAAGAGCAGATACTAGATAGCGCTCAAGAAAGGCAGAACTTAATGTAGTGCATGGTCTCGGGGTGTGGCTCATTGGTGGAACTTGCTTTAGCCACAAGCTCAGTCTCTGGGGAAAATAACAGATAATTAGTTTTGACAATACTGGAGTTGAAGTTATGTCTAAATAGTTACTGCATGTAGTAGCAACTACTTTATTAAATCTAACTCGGTCATACCCAAAGGAATCTGGCCTTGGGTGCTCTGTTTGAGCAGTTACATATGAAAGCAGAGGAAATTACTGACCTAGGTTAGGCGCTTGAAGAAGTGATACTGTGGTACAAAGAGAAACTGGATACAACTTAGCAAAAAAATTGTTGAGGGATAATGTGAGGAGAGATGTATTTGGGAGCCACAAAACAAATTGGAGCTGGCTGACCCTTAAATCACTTGCCTCTGTGACACCATCCTCCAGTAAGCCCTCACCCAAAGTAGAATTGGTGGGTAGGATTACCTGATTTTGGGCTCTGAAGCTCCCAAACTGTAAAATTCAACTTAGCATGCCTTGGGCCTCTTCTTACACTAGCAGAATTGGACCAATACACCATGTGATGAAAATTACTTGGATTTATTCATTTCCCCTCTAAATCAACAAATATTTATTGGACACATAATATTCCAGGCACTGAGAAGAGACTAATAAAGAAAGGGGGAAATTGTCTCTATGGAACTTACTTTTGAAGAAGATACTAGGATAAACATTAGGACTAAGAGAGAAATGCTCAGAAACAAAGGCACACCTGGAGCATGCATGCACACTTCTTAAGAGTCACAGGATGTACTTCTGTGGAAAGAGGTGCACAGTCAGCATTTACTATGCCAGGTGTGTGTGTGGGAGACACAGAGAGAAACAGAGGCACACAGAGAGACAGAGACAGAGAGGGAGACAAAGAGACACACAGACAGAGACAGACAGACAGACAGACACACGCAGAGAGAGAGAGAGAGAGAGAGAGAGAGAGAGAGAGAGAGAGAGAGAGAGAGAGAGAGAGAGCACTAATGCAGCTAGCACAGAGAAAAGTCCTTGGTGATGAAAGGTTATCTCTTCCCCAAATGCTGGAGTCTAAAAGTGCTTCAGATTTATAATATTTTGAGATTTGCAGATATCTGCATAGATTACACAGTAAGATATCTTGCAGTGGGACCCAACTGTAAATATGAAATTCTTTCATGTTCTGTATACACCTTGTACCCAGAACTTATCTTCACTTAACCCATCACATGAAGTTCATGTCCCTCATCACATGAAATTTCTACTTATGGTATCATGTCAGCACCCAAAGGTTTCAGACTTTGGAGTTAGGAATATTCAACCTGAAACAGCCATTTTTATTATAAAATTAAACAACTAAAAAGCATAAATACAGATTTTTTTAGAAATTAGATACTAGTGTGCTGCTACACTTAAAAGAGATAATTCAGTGTGGTTTGGGCTGGTAAAGTGTGTGGATGGATGGGAAGCCGTGGGTGTTGCTGCATACAGGAGAGGTGCGTATGGAGTGTTGATCCGTAGACACCATCCACTCCTCTCCTCCCCTTCACTCTTCTCTCTCATTGTCCTGAAACTGTCTCTATTCCCCCCTCCCACCCTGCCGCGCCTGCTGCGCAGCCTGTATCCGAGAATGTGGCGAGGGGGTCGGGATTGATGACACAGAGACCAGTCGGTTGCGTTAAGAAATCTTTATGCTCCCCAAATCGGCTTAGGAGAACTCCCCAAGAAAACGCTTCCCTTCAGAAAAACTTCTGCCATACATACACGCACAAATCTCCAACACATCTCTCTCTGGTTAAATCTCTGACACCAGAATCGGGAACAGCAGAGGGCAGGAAGAAGTAGCTAGCCATTGGGAAGATCAAAGTCAGGGTGTTTCAGTGAGCCGGCCCTTATCGAGCCCTTATCAGGAACTTATGGCACTGGATTGTTTTCAGTAAACATGTTTTCAGTAAACATTGTCTCGCAGCTGCCTGCTCCCAGGCTGATGGAGGAGTGGGTTTCTGGCCAGGGTCTGTGGTCCCCACACCACCCCACTCCCCTCTGCCTGCCCCTCCATGCTGAAATTACCACACCACCACATCTGGATTGTTTCCTACGGTTTCTGAGGGTCCTCAGAACTTGGGTCCTCGTGCTTACACAGAGCTCCACTGACTTTACCCCTCTGGGTTTGCAGACAGTCTTGCTATGCAGCTAAAGCAGGCTGTGTACTCTTAGCCTCCTCGCTCAGCTTCCCATTCCCTTGTGTGCTCTATCATGTCCAGCGAGAAAGGGAGACTTGAGTCTCGTTAGGCACTGGAGGCACAGCAGGTGCTGAGATGGCCGGTACACAGGGAAGACATGGCTCTGTCCAAACAGAACTTTATTATGTGCATGAGATTATCGGAGTCTGGGTGTTGTTGATGATGATGATGATGATAGTAATGTCATTTTATTTGGAAGCTAACATTTATTTTTGACTTTAGTAAAACTAAGTGTAGTTTCTTCTAAGACTGACCAGTTGCATGGTATCCTTCTCACATACCCCAGGACCCTCAATTGACGATGGATCTTTTCATTTATGCCATCAGGTTTTACCACCATTGAGGGATGTGACAAATCGACCTGAAGTTGGCTCAACTGTGAGAAATAAGCTGGTGCGCCTCATGACACATGTTGACCTTGGAGTCAAGCAAATTGCTGCTGAATTTCTTTTTGTCCTTTGCAAAGAGAGAGGTAGGTTAAACTCTGTTTGCCCTATATTTTCTACCTATTGGAGGGAGTTTGAGATTCCCTGTTGTTGTAGTGTGTGATTCCCTCTGCAGAGCTGTAGAGCTGATTGACTGCCTTTTATTACAGAGGCTGTGCAGATGACAGGCAGTGGTAATTGGACAATGCTGTTAAGAGTCCTTAGGGCAGGCATGTAAACTTTGCTTTGTGTGTGCTTATCCCAGACCTCGTAGCATGTTGGACTTGGGAGTCATTGTAAGAGGTCTGCCCCTGTTAATGGCCAGGGACAGTTTTCAGTCGGCTCCTCTCCTTCCTCTTCAGATGGCAGTAAAAGTTTGGTCTCTTCACTGTATAGTCACAGAATGGTGACTATTTGGTGTACTGCATAAAACTTCAAAAGTCTACTGTGGTGTGACTTTACCCTTGTGATAACAGTATTATATTCTTGTTTATTAATATCTTTGTACAGATATCACATCTAAGCAGATGTGATCACTTTTTTGAAAAGCCACAGTTTTGTAAGATAGTTCAGAGATGAAACCCTGTCCTCAAAATATTTATTTATTTGTTCATTTATTTCCTTTTTTAATGCTGGGAATTAAATTTAGGGTTTCATAAATGCTAGGCAATGCCCCACCACTGAGCTATATTCCTGGACCTCAAAATCTTAAATCTTCTGTATTATTAAACCTCATTTCTAACTTTTTAGTTCAATCACTTAAATTCCTATAGGGGTGGAACATTATTAGCAATGTAATTGAAATGTTGTTATAATGTTGATGGCAGCTATTAGAAACAACAGGTGTCCTGTGCCTAAACCCACTCAATCCCACAGGGACACTCTTACGGTAATATTGCTTCCGTTTCATCTTCTTCCATGGTTTGAAAGAAGATCGCTTTGCATCTTGTAATCAGATAGTTACCGTAGTTCTTATATGTGTTATTACAATACTGGCTGATTGTATCTATGTATCTTAGATCACAAATGAGCTGTGTGGAGGCTGGGGAGATGAGTTAGTCAGCAGAATTGGAATAGAGGGAGAAAGGCAGGCAGGCAAACGAGCCAGCTTGTTGGTTCACATGTATAATCCCAGTGGAGAAGCAGAAACAGAACGGTCCCTTGGAGAAGGACCCCTGTGGCTTGTTGGTCAGACAGTCCAGCTTGATTTTCAGACTGCAGGACAGTGAGAGACCCTGCCTCAAAAGGCAGTGAACAGCATTCCAGAGGAATGACGCCTGAAGGTGCCTTCTGGCTTCCACATGCTCATGCACACACATTTGCACCTGTTTTTAAGAGTGTGTGGGGGTGGGTTTGTTTGTGCGTGACTGTGTGCATGCATGTGCATGTGTACATTAATCTAAACCCACATACATGTCACCCATTCACTTATGAATGGATGTCAGAGCTGGGGAGACGTGCAGCAGGAAAGCCTGAGTTCAGATTCTCAGAGCTTGTGTAAAGCTGAGTACAGTGCATAACTGTGGTCCTAGTGCGCCCCAGAAGACGGGAAGTGGAGACAAGACACTCTTGAGGAGGCAGAGGACCAGCCACCTGCCTTACTCAGCTGCAAACGAGACTTTAAACATACCCAAGGTGTGCTCATTGTGCTGTGGCATACTTGCCTACATTTGCACACACAGGTTTTCAGTAGTACTGTATTAGTAGTACTGTTACTACATTCGCACACACAGGTTTTCAGTAGTACTGTATCGGTAGTACTGTTACTACATTCACACACACAGGTTTTCAGTAGTACTGTATTAGTAGTACTGTATCAGTAGTACTGTTACTTTGACTAAGAAGATGGTTAGTTTTTATAGATTTTTGTTTACAATCAACACACATTTCTTGTGTACTTCTAAAGAATTCATAGATGAGCCAAGTGGTAGTGCATGCCTTTCATCCCAGCACTCATGGGGCAGAGGCAAACCAGTCTCTGAGTGCCAGGCCAGCCTGGTCTGTGGGCGAGTTCCAGGCCAGCCAGGCAACACAGAGAAACCTGTCTCAAACAACAAACAAACAAGTAAATACATAAATAAAAGATAGATAGAAACTCATCTATGACTGTGTATCAGCCTCACCTTGCTGATAAGTCAGTGCATGCCTTTGCAAGTGAATTGGTATCTAGTACTTATGGAGTTTTATAATACAACTGAACTCAGACCTAGCCCAGCTCAGCAAAATAATGTTTGTGGTTTTTTCTTTAATTAAATTTTGAAACTTATGTGTGTGGTCTTTTCAAGTACTAGAAATGTATAAATGTGTTGGAATAAAATCCATTCCTTTGAGGCCATGAGATGACTCTCGAGCTTCAGCATCTGAATTGGATCCTGGAATCTACATAGTAGAGGCAGAGACCTGAGGATTGCAGGTTTTCCTCTGACTTCCATGACACACACACATGCAAGCACACACACATGCAAGCACACACGCACACAAAAGCACACACACATGCAAACACACACATGCAAGCACACACGCACACAAAAGCACACACACACATGCAAGCACACACACGCAAGCACACACGCACACAAAAGCACACACACATGCAAACACACACATGCAAGCACACACGCACACAAAAGCACACACACACATGCAAACACACACATGCAAGCACACACGCACACAAAAGCACACACACACATGCAAGCACACACACACGCAAGCACACACCCACACAAAAGCACACACACATGCAAGCACACACACATGCAAGCACACACGCACACAAAAGCACACACACATGCAAACACACATGCAAGCACACACGCACACAAAAGCACACACACATGCAAACACACACATGCAAACACACACATGCAAACACACACATGCAAGCACACACATGCAAGCACATACGCACACAAAAGCACACACACATGCAAACACACACATGCAAGCACACACGCACACAAAGGCACACACGCACATGCAAGCACACATGCACACAAAAGCACACACGCACATGCAAGCACACACACACACACACACAAGCACACACGCAAGCACATGCACACATACGCAAGCAAATACAAGCACACACACACAGAAACTAAGATAAACAAACAAATGTGATGAATATTTTTAGATGCATCCATCCAAGAGTTATTTTTAAGCTAGACATAGAAGTACACTCGACTGTCAGGATTTCCATCCTCATGTTATTATTTACTTATGCAAATACCTACAGCAGCCAGGTTGGTAGTGATGAAAGTAAGTCACTCAGTCTACATGTAAAATGCCAGATAAAAAATGGACACTTTGCAATGGTTGGTTGCTTAGAGAACAGGGCTGGAGGGGCAAGGGGCTGCAGGGGTTGGAGACAAGGCACTGCTGGATAGCTACAACTCAATGCTGCCATTAAGGAACCGTAGACTATCGAATAACTTTCTTTTTTATTGTTGAAAATGAAGTCTTCTCTCATACAGTATATATATCCCGACCATAGTTTTCCCTCTCTCCACTCCTCCCTTTTCTCCCAGATTCACCCCCATCTTCCCATCAGAAAAGAGCATGCCTTGAAGAGACGGCAAAAACAAAACAGTAAAGTAAGACAAGGCAGAAGCCCTCACACTGGAGCTGGACAGGACAGCCCAGCAGGAGGAAGAGCCCCGAGAGCAGGCAGAAGAGTCAGGCACCCCAGTGTCCACAGCTAGGAGCGCACAGGACACCAGGCTAACAGCCACAACACACACAGGACCTGATGCAGACCCTGCAGCCTGTGCTTCTCACTTCAGTCTGTGTGAGCCCTGTTGATTTGGCAGGCCGCGTTTTCCTGGTGTTCCCCATCCCTCTAATTCCATGGGATTCCCTGAGTGGCAAGGGAGGGGGCCTGGTGGAGATCTCTAATTGAGACTCTGCTTGCATAATGTCTGGTTATGGGTCTCTGCATATGCTCCCAACTGCCACCAGAGGAAGCCTCTCTGATGATGACTGAACACGGCACTGATCTGGGAGTACAGCAGAAGGTCATTAGGAGGCATTTATTGATGCCTTTTAGACCAGTCAAGTCCTGTTTGGTTCTGCCCTGGTTAGGTTCCTGGTCCATTCAGGCTCCGGTGCCTGGCCATCACTTTGTTGAACATGGGCTCCCCTCATGGAGTGGGCCTCAAGTTAAATCAGACATTGGTTGGCCACTCTCACAAGTTCTGCAGCACCAGTGCCCAGCACATCTTGCAGGCAGGACAGATGATTGGTCAAAGGTTAGCTTGGTGTCCAGGTTTCTCTTTCTGTAGCCTTCCAGCACCGAAGACACTAGAACATTGGTGTGAAGGCTCCATGCAGGCACTAGCTCAACCTCTCTGTATGCAGTGAGCTGTGTAGATGTTGTCCTTGGCATTGGGCCCCGCTATCAGTTTGTCAAGAATGATCCTCTGTTAGGGCATCAGCCTTGGTTCTGGACTCTCCATGGGAGCCCCAAATACAACCCAGTAGTGCCACTGGCAGCCCTGCCTGCTTACCATAGATGGCCAGCTCAGACTTCACATCCTCCATTACTAGCCCTTATTAGGTCCCCTCATATATTCCAGGAAGTTTCCACTGCATGGGTTTCCATACCACCCTCCAGATGCCCCCCCCCCCAATTCTAGCTGTCTCTCCCCCACAGGTCTTGAACAGTTTTATTCATTTCCTTTAACATTTTTTCTTGGTCTCCTTTAAGGGATTTATTCATTTCCTCCAGTTGTTTGTGTTTTCCTGGCTTTCTTTAAGGGATTTATTAATTTCCTGTTTAAGGACCTCTGTCATCTCATATAGTTGGTTTTAAGCTCTTTTTCTTCTGCTTTAGCTGTATTAGAATATCAGGAGCCTGCTGCGATAGACTAGTAGGACTCTAGTGGGCACATATTGCCCTGGCTGTTATTAATTGTGTTCTTATGCTGGCATCTAGGCATCTCGGTTTGGAGTGATTGTAGGTCTAGGTACTGATTTCTGGATTTGCCTTTGTTGAGTGTATGTTTTGTTCCTTGATCCTGTTTCCTCTCTGGTGTTTCAGAGTGTGTTAGCCCACCCAACTGGTATGTTCACAGGGAATGTCTGCTGGTGCTGGAGGTGGGGGGGGCAGCAAGAAGTCAGGGGAGGACGGTCTGTGGGAATCACAGGAGATGTGGATGGGGTGGGAGGCACAGCTGGTGAACCTTTGCAGTGCTAGGGATGAACCTGAGGGATTGGGTCTGGGAGAACAGAGTGGAGAGTGTTTTACAGGTCAGATAACTTTCAGTTTCTTCTCTTAACAAAGCCAAGTTGAATGTGAAGGTGCTGTGCTCTGTGTTCAAACCACAAAGAGCAGTAAGCGACAGTGGGAAGCAAGATACAAAGGGTGAGGTCCTAGGAGAGACTGGGCATGGAAGGAATACCCAGTTGTCTTAAATACCCATCTGTGCCAGGCCAGCTCACTTCTGCAGCCAGCAGGAGCCAAAATGCTAACTTGTGGTCATGCCACCAACTTGTGTTGAACTGTGACAGAACTAAAATTTTATTGTCTCCTACAAAGTCACAGCTTTCTGGAAATCATGCTAGGCATGTTAGTAGGATAATAGAATCAGGCTTGAATTCCCTCCTAAGGAGTGGGTCTTTGGTCCATTCAGACAGCTGTTTGTTAGCCTCAAGGGGGGCCACTCTTGGACCACTGGGATTATCCTGCAAGACCAGTCATAGGTTTTACAGCTGAGTAGGACTGTTGCTGCCTCTCTTCCTTTGGCAGCTTGAGTAGCACCCTCAGATATGGTGACAGTCCTTAGAGAGGACCCTTCCGCAGCAATTCCAGCTTGAGTTCTCCAAGCCCTGTCTGAAGTGTAGTGTTCTCAGAAGTAGGGTCTTACCTTCAAGTTCTGGGAAGCAACCAAGGGCAATGGCCTGTATTGTTTTGGGGGTCCCTCAAAGGGAGGCTAACCATGCCTGATACTAGGGTTTCTGTTAGACTGTAGCATTTTGTAGGGAGTATTATCATAACTGCATGTGACATTAAGTGCATGTAAACCACACAAACACACACATACTCGTGTGTGTGTGTAAGCATGTAACATATATTTCTCTATGGCTTTTTCAAACATTCTTAGTTTTACTTGTCTCCCTTCCTCCACCTGTGTGACCCTGCATCCCAAGCTGAAGTCCACACACATTCTCCCTTCCTCCTCCTGAGTCCCTATCTGTGCTTCTATGAATTTTTTTAAGCAGTGGTGTTTTTTTTTTGTTTGTTTGTTTGTTTTGAGACAAGGTTTCTCTGTATTGCTTCGGAGCCTTTCCTGGAACTCATTCTGTAGGCTTTGAACGCACAGAGATCGCTTGTCTCTGCCTCCTGAGTGCTGGTGCTGGACACCAGCAATGTCCGGCCCCAGCAGTGGTTTTTGAGGTGAATGGTATGAGAATGCTATTTCAACTGTTGGTTTTATACATGAATAAATAAATGTGTGTTTTTTTTTCTACAGCTGACCTTAGGCTGTCGTTTTATGAACATTCTGCTCAAAGCCTTGAGTAAAATTGGGCAGTTTTTATTCTTGTTATATACATAATTGTGTGCCTTGACAGAAATGAAGTACCCCTCATATAAAGTTGCCAGTAATTGTTCAGTATACTCCTTAAAAATTTCTCTCTCTCTCTCTCTGTCTCTCTCTCTGTCTGTCTGTCTCTCTCTGTCTCTCTCTCTCTGTCTGTCTCTCTCTCTGTCTGTCTCTCTCTCTGTCTGTCTCTCTCTCTGTCTGTCTCTCTCTGTCTCTGTCTCTCTCTGTCTCTCTCTCACACACACACATATATAATATGTACCTCTGCAGTGCAGGGTTCTAGGGTACTCTAGGTACCAGTGCCTCGGGTGTGTGTGTGTGTGTGTGTGTAGGTGCACACGTGTGTACATATGGGCCCGCATTTGATATTGGGTGTCTTCTTCAGTTGTGTGTGTGTGCGCATGTGTGTGTGTGTGTGTGCAGGTGCACACGTGTGTACATATGGGCCTGCATTTGATGCTGGGTGTCTTCTTCAGTTGTGTGTGTGTGTGTGTGTGTGTGTGTGTGTGCAGGTGCACACGTGTGTACATATGGGCCCGCATTTGATGCTGGGTGTCTTCTTCAGTTGTGTGTGTGTGTGTGTGTGTGCAGGTGCACACGTGTGTACATATGGGCCCGCATTTGATGCTGGGTGCCTTCTTCAGTTGCTTTCTACTTTACTTATTGAAGCAGCCTCACAACTGAACCTGGAACTTGCTAGTTCCTAGGAAATGAGTGTCCGTCTTGCAAACACCTCTTCAGCGTTTACAGGGCTCTGACCTTACACCTGTGTCACAAGCACTTTTTCCCTGCACCGTCTCCCCAGCCTGCCCCGCCCCGCTGATGTTGTGTTAGCCCTTACAATTTGCTAATGTCCCTAGGTGTTCATATTTCTTATATATTTTCCTTTGTATCTCTTTAAGGATTAAAAAACTTTTAAATTGTTCATGCCACATGTGCAGAACCTCAGTCTGACCTTCATTGTTTTTAGTTTTGTTTTTAATAAGATTAGTGATCAAAAAGTGATGCATAATTCTTACTAACAGGGGCAGAGAGTAATCTGAGTCCCTGCTATCTAACAACAGGGTCTTGGGCTTCATAGCAAGGAGGATTGTTCGTAGGTAGTTCAGCCTAACTACTCTATGTTTAAAGGCCTCTCAAAGGGTTCTTGCCATTCTGCAAAGTGGGTCGTGACGGTATGTACTGTAGGGCTCCTGTCTAAAACCCTGTTGTGTTTTTGCAGTGGATAGTCTGCTGAAATACACTGGCTATGGGAATGCTGCAGGACTGTTGGCGGCCAGGGGCCTCTTGGCTGGAGGAAGAGGAGATAATTGGTACTCAGAGGACGAGGACACGGACACTGAAGAATACAAAAACGCAAAACCAAAGTATAGTACCAAGCTTCTGTTTATCTAAGCAACTGTTAGTGGTTTGTCTTCCACTTTGGTTTTCATTTCCAGTGCTTTCTCTTGTGAATTTGTAAGTTTTCCATCTACTGGTGTTTGTAAGAGACAGTTTCATGTAGTTAATGACTTCAACTGACTGAAAAAGGATAGTATTTCATGAAATGTGCTGCACTATTCTTTCAACAAGTTCATTACCCTCTGGGGCAGTAATTGTATTTGTTGATCACCAATTTAAAAGAGCATTGTTACTGCTTGCCTTCCCTTACATGAGGCTTTCTAATGAACAGCTAACATACATGCGTCCATAATATAACATACAGCTAACAACATCAAGGGTTGGAGTCGGTTATTTAATGCCTCCGTCATTCTCAGCACACTTACAGGTCAAAAAGTATTGCAGCAAGACGCATAGCTGCAGAACAAAAGACACTCTGCACTGAACAGTCACCAGACACACACTTACGAGCTCGGCCGTTAGCAGGCACCTCAGTGTCTGGGGACAAACCTGAAACATCGCTTAAGTCAGTATGTGCTATTAAGACAGTCTTGTTTTCTTAGGCTGTCACCTTTCTTCCTTTCCTCCTCCTTCCTTCTGTTCCTCCCTGTCCTTCTCATCCTCTCCAACTCTTATCCTTACTTCCCACTTTCTAGCAGTCACCTGAACTGAGTTTTACTGGGCTCCACAACTGGTTGTTAGTAAGGCACCTTCATTTTTAGGCATTGTCAGTGACAGTGACATGCTGTTTTCTATGGCCCTTCTTCCAGAGAATGATATGGTCATAAGTAGGTAACCAAGAATAGAACATCACAGTCTATAAAATCAAGTGTAGATTGTGTTCTGTTGACAGGATAATATTAAATTACCATAAGAAAAAAAATCACCAGTCTGTAATCAGGCAGGAACAACATGGCCTATTTCTTGACAAATAAGGTTTGAGTATGTATGTTATTTTTGGCATCCTAATACCCTGAGCTTCAGCAGGGTCTTACAGAGTATTACCTGAGAAACAAAGACTTTGATGGGGGAGGAGTGCTAGCAGTGACTCTGGAGTGATGGTTTTATAGACTACTGTCACTTAGATACATCTCTGTCAAGTATCTGAAAATAAAGTAGAGAAATTGTACATATTTAAGTCAATATTCTGAATTAGTCTTGCAAGCTCTTGTTCTCATTAATTCCATAAATTATATTTTCATATCACTTTAGCATGTCTTCTCATTTGAGACTTAAAGACATACTAGTTGAAAAAGTGCCCCTTTCTGTTGTTGGTGTGTGTTTGGGGTGGGGGGCATTCACCCCTTTTTGTTGAAAAACTGCCCCTTTCTGTTGTTGGTGTGTGTTTGGGGTGGGGTTGGAGGTCACAGTGCTGCCCAGGCTGATTGCAAAGTCATAGACTCAAGTAGACCCTCCCCCTGAGCTTCCCCAGCAGCTGAGACTTCAAGCACACAGCACCACAGCCACGAAGATGGAGATGGCATTAGCTATTTCTCCAATTCCAGGGCATGTGGGCACCGCCAGATAAGGTAGAAAACCCATAAGTGTTCATAGATAGCTGGTGTCTTTGGTTTCAATATGTGTGCTTGGTTCTGTCTACTGGATAGCCATCATAACGGCCGTGGTAACTAGAAAGTATTGAGTACTCAGGGAAGAAGGCACAGGAACACTGGGTCTCGCCCCATGGTGTAAGAAATGAAGGTTCATTCCATTGCAGGGGTGATGTTAGACCTCAGAAGGCACCTTGCGTGATCAGTGTGATGATATCTTAGCTCTCTGCCATGGGACAAAACCGTGCTTGGGCTTTGCAGCCTTAATGAAACTCTTCTCAGCTCTGAGACTTGGTCAGGGTCACGGCCAGTGTCAAGTCTTGGTCTCTGAAATGTTGCTCATCGTAAGCACAAATATGAATTTTCAAGTATATCACACCCCTTAAAATAGATTATCTGTCCTCTCAAGAGGAAAATCTGGAAGAGTTGTTAATGTCACTTTAAAATATATTCTTCCAGGGGTTCCTGTGGAAATGACAGTAAATAAAATACTTTGTCAACAAAGCAGCCCTCCATGTCTCTGGGGAATGACCCACAGAGCTTGAAGAGCTCCTTAGTAAAACTCTTTGCTAGTGTGATCAAACTTAGAAAGTGGGCATCTGAAGGGATTGCTCGTTTTACTGTCCCCTTTAGTATCAATGTTCCCAGGATCCCACACTCTGCTGCTCTATGACACGTCTATTCACAACAGTTTCTAGTATTAACTAAAGTAATGACTTCTCATTCAGAAATGTAAGTAGATTCTGGTTAATGTACCAAGGATTGCATGGAGCTTCCATCCAGGCGTTGAGACACAGTTAATTTTATAGCAGTCTCTTTTGTATGTCGGCGCAAATGTATTTAATGAGCTGGCAATGGCTCTCTGCAGCTCGGCGCGTTTAACAAAGCACACTCATGGAGCCCGGTTAGACCCACATCGCCATCTAGCTAGTCAGAGGCAGTCCTCTATCAAAGGAAGGAAGCCAACTGGGTAAACTCCTTTTCATGTGCTTTGTAGCCCTCGCTGGCAAGGAACTCGCAATGCAGGTTAGGTCAGGCTGGCTTCAGACTCACAGAGGTCCACCTGCCTCAGCCTCTCAAGCGCTGGGATTAAAGAAGTGTGCCAGCACATCCAACCAGATTTTAATTTTATACTGCTTTCTTTTATGTCTCTGAGCATAGAGCCCCTTGAGAACTCATGTGGTTTACATCATTCTAAGCACTGGCAGAAAGATGTATGTTTTGGCTTACTTTAAGTTTTCAGGCCTTGACTTTCAGGTTAGGTACCTAGGCATCCAGAGGTGTCTTACTGGGCTGCTTTATAGAGAGGCAGGAGGAGGAGCAGAGTCAAATGTGGCCAGATCCTGGGGTGATTTCTGAGTGTCCGCGTGAGAGTATGGGGTTCAGAACCTTAGCACTGTGCTCAGCCCTCTGGGGATAGCTCTGAGAGCATTGGTCTCGCGTCCTATGACTGTGGCGGTGGCTGTCCACATGCACTGTTGACTCAGCAGAAGGCACCATGCTGAGTGCTCTCCCTCTCTGCCAGACTGTCATGCCGCTCTGGTCTGGTCGTAATTGTCTTGTTAATTGTATAAACTGTGTGGTCCTGCTATTTCTTAAAGTGAATGAGCCATGTAGCTTTTCCTCTTTGCCTAATCTGGACTGTGTTTGTACATGCATTCCTTGCTGACTGCCTTTGTCTCTATGAGGGTTTGACAGTGTCATGCATGTACATGTGAATTACAGTTATTCTTACCCCTACCTTTTCTTTTCTCCCTCCTTTCCATGCCACCAACCCTTCCCCACGAATCCCTTGCCCACATCTGTATCGTCTTGTTGTGTGGCCTGCCGTGTCTAACCAGAGCCCTCTATATGACCATGGATTTGGAACTGTTCCTTGCAGTTTGGTGGACTCTCATTGGGTGAACATCTGAAGATACTGACTGCTCCTTCTCCAGAGTCTTTCAGTAGTCAGTAGTTTAGCAACAAAGGTAGGGCCCCTTGAGACCCACTCACGCCTGACTGTTGACAAGGCTGTTCTTATCCCTGAGCAGTGCTGACAGCTGTAAAGTCCGCGGTGGTGACTGCTGAGTCATGCCAAGAAGCTCTCACTTCTGGCCTTCCTGTTTCCACTCTTAACAGTCCGTAAGCCTTAGAGATAGTGATATAATGAGCTCTTCTTTTTCTCAGCACTCGTCACCATGTATTGTAAAGAAGAGCAGTGTATCCTAAGGCAGTGTATCCATGGGTATTAACATTGATGATTAGAAGGAAGTAAGAGGCCTCTCCAGCAGTGCATTTTAAACTTACTCTTCAGTACCAGGCTTGAAGTATCTTGGAGATGGAGCCAGAAATCCAACCCGAGCAGTTTGCCCCCTGTAGGTGCTGCTGCTGTGGCAGGGGTACAGCCCCTCCCTTGCCAGAATTGAGTACAGTTAAGCCAGGTTTTCATGGAGTTCTTTTTGTTAAGTGACACTAACGTTGACTAGAAACAGCAACAGTAAAAGTGAAAAGAACTAAGGCAAGACTCAGCTGTGCTCACACTGTTGTGTGCCACAGCCCTTCTGCTGCCAGGCCAGACCTTGCTAGTTCATGCGATAGTTGTAAAAAAGAAAATCGTGGGCTGGAGAGATGGCTCAGAGGTTAAGAACGCTGACTGTTCTTCCAGAGGTCCTGAGTTCAGTTCCCAGCAACCACATGGTGGCTCACAACCATCTGCAATGAGACCTGGCGCCCTCTTCTGGCCTGCAAGGGATACATTCAGGCAGAGTGCTGTATACATAATAAATAAATAAACCTTAGGAAGGAAGGAAGGAAGGAAGGAAGGAAGGAAGGAAGGAAGGAAGGAAGGAAGGAACTAAGAAAACAACTGTTCTGCCCAACCTAGGAGTCACAGCACCACAGGACTCACCAGTGTGTCCCTGACACTTTCCTGAGGCACATGAGTGCTTGTGTTACTATCATTGTTTTCTGAAAAGTCTACAGGTGTGGTTCTTCAGATCACATCTCTGTCAGTGTGAGACGCCTGCTCTCAGGTGACAGATGAGTAGAACTATAGCTCATGTGTCTACCTCCACTTGTACTCTCCTGAAGGCCTGATCCCTGGCTTGATAGGAACTGTAACTGAAATAGGTACCTTTACCCACCTTGAAGGCTGGCTGTTAGGAGGTAGAAAGAGCCATCTGCTTGTGGAAATAATGACAGGGACACTGCATTTCCATACCTCTCTTATGAGAACCCTTGTTTAGTTCTCTTTGTTCTTAAGTTTGGGAAATACAGTGGCCCATTTAGCGATTCTATGATGGCCTCTAACTAGAGACCTGTTTGTTGCACCTTAAAGGGAGAGTACAGAGCAGTGTCTGAGCAGGCCCAGAGTGAGCCCGGTGTACCAAGGACACCTGGGGAACTTTACATGTTATCTAAGGTAAGGCCAGCTCTGTCTTTAAAGTTTCCCAAGTGATTCTCATGTATAGTCAAGACTAGGAATAAGTGAGCAAGCTGCATGTTTGCAGTGTACCTGAGTTCTGGAAACTGTAGAGGACTACCTGGGAACAAGTGGGCGGAGCCAGCAGAAGGCCCTCTAGGTCCCACTGTCTTCTGCTCACCCTATTCCCACCCTTTTTCCTGAGGAGTTCCGCATCGTCTGTCTTATGCAGTTTACTGGTGGGAACAAGGGGTTTCCTTGGTTTGTTCATTTGCCTTTTTAGTGATGAGGAAGGGGCATGCTAGGAATTTAATGCATGGCCTCACACCTAGTTCCCAGCATATGCTGCGGCCCAGTCCCCTTTAAACCTTGTAAGTTACTCGGGCTGGCTGAATTTATACTCCTCCCTTTGCAGCCCCAAGCAAGAATCTTAGGTATGCACCACTAAGTCCTGCAGAATAGATTTTCCTAAGCACAGTTCTAGTCACAGGCCTTATCTGAGAACAGCGGCTCAGGCACAAATCCAGTTTGCTAAGACTGCGAATGCAGACTCTTCCATAAGTACCTGTGGTCTGTAGCCTTTGAGGAAATAGCAAAAGAAAGGGAAATCTAATTTGTAGTAAGTGATAGTGACCCATGAGCTAACCCTTAAGACAACAGAGCAGTCTCAAATGGGACTGGACACTAACCACCAGTGGAGCCAATTTATTTCAGTGGCTTTAGTTGGCTCATACAATATTTTTTCTTTGGTTTACCCCAGGCTCCAACACCTCACAGTTTGTATTGATTTGCTTATCTTGGCCTAAGGTCTTTATTTAAAGACCTTAGAAAGTCACCTATCACCAGTGTGCTGTCTGAAGGGATGTTTTCATGTAGATCAGTAAAACAACCTATACTTGGCTGGTATAAGATGGTCTAACTGTAGTCGTGTCTTCTCAGCCTATACTTGGCTGGTATAAGATGGTCTAACTGTAGTCGTGTCTTCTCAGCCTATACTTGGCTGGTATAAGATGGTCTAACTGTAGTCGTGTCTTCTCAGCCTATACTTGGCTGGTATAAGATGGTCTAACTGTAGTCGTGTCTTCTCAGCCTATACTTGGCTGGTATAAGATGGTCTAACTGTAGTCGTGTCTTCTCAGCCTATACTTGGCTGGTATAAGATGGTCTAACTGTAGTCGTGTCTTCTCAGCCTATACTTGGCTGGTATAAGATGGTCTAACTGTAGTCATATGTCTTCTCAAGAATGTTTCAAGGTGTTGATATTTAGCAGACATTGGAAGAGCTGTGTTTTATTTCCCCTCCTCAGCAAAAAAGAAAAGACAGAAATGGTGTCAGCACTTAATAGAACGTTTGTGTAAGAAATGCATTGCTGTGAGCACTGTGCTGTGAGCACTGTTCCGGGGCTCTTACAGAAAGCACAGCACTGCACTTGACTTTGGTGGGCTCGTCAGCTCTAATCTAATGTAGCTCTCTTCTGCCTTTCCTTTTGCGTCTGGGTCACTCGTCCCCCTGGGCGGGTCTCACTGATGGGCACTGAGACTGTGGAGCAGATGCTTTCATTGCAGGTGCAGCCTTTGTGGCATCATTTGCCAGTTTTTGTTTTTCCCTCTTTTTTTTGAACATATTTGTTTTATGCTGTATCACAAAATGGATTTTTCTCATCTCACTTCTGAAAGTATTTGTCCCTTACAATTAATGAATAAGATGTGCATCCAAGGATATTTATCCAATGGCACCAACCAAATTTTTCATTTTTAAAAGCAGCCATGCCTTAAAAAATAGTTGGCAAGTCAGTTTTAATTCTTAAAAAGCTCATTTACCAAAGCAAACTAGTAAAATTAATAATAATAATAATAATCCTATAGCAATACTATATAATAAAATTACTATTAAAATTATTGCCAGTTTTTGGCCATTATACTCTTTCTTATATAACTTAAAATTTGGACCAGAAAAGTATAGAAAGAGCATAATTCTAAAACATACAGCATAACTTTTTTTTCTTTTTGTAGCATTAATCTTATCACTGGTCATTTAGAGGAACCAATGCCAAACCCTATAGATGAAATGACAGAAGAACAAAAAGAATATGAAGCCATGAAACTTGTCAACATGCTTGATAAACTTTCCAGGTATTGTATTCCCATCCATTTTTGCTTGGTTTCTAAGAATGTTCTATTTCTTTGTCTCTCTCACTGAGAGTTACCATAGAACAACATGGAATCCATGTCTATCGGAACAGGGAGGCCCAGGCAGCAGCAGCAGCAGCAGCTAGGTGCCGCCCACGGTGTTTCTACACTTGCCGCTCTGGGTGTGCGTCCCTGGAACATGTCAACACTTAGTGCTGAGCAGGAATTAGCTGTGGCTGTGCTATTAACCCACTAACCTCCCTGTCATCAAAAGAGTGCTTTGAGTTAGGGTCAGTCACTTTGCTGCTTCTTGTATTTTTGTTTCAGTCTGTTTTGGTTTTCATTTGAAACCATGGTATGCTTTTTCTCTTTTCCTTTTTGATGTGCAAGTTTGCAATATTGCTTTTTGAGTTGCTGCTGAAACCAAGAATTCTAAGATGCCATATAGTCTTCAGGAAGAAGTGAAAAGAAATGGCATAAATAAAGGACTTTTTTAAAGCAGGCACTTGTACTAATTAGGGGTTCCAAAAACAACCAGCCCCTCCCCTCCTGCTTCACACCTCCTTCCTTTCCAAAATAGCCTGTTTTGTAAATAGTGAAATCAGGGCTTGCTAACCAACAACTCTTTGGGGGCGTTTTTTTAGAAGAAGATGAGTGAGTGTTTCTTTGTGTTGGTGACAGCCACCATGTAAAGGTGAATCTCTTGTGCTCATCTCATTTCACATAACCATAAAGGCTGCTATTCATCCATCAAGAGAAATAACAATCGGAATAGAACAGCTAGAGACTAGCCTTGAGAAGGGAAGGGGCTAACAGGAAAGAATAGGTTCCATTTGTAGCCAGAGGCTTAGCTGAGCAGAGAAATGGATGACTGTGGGTTGACAGAATTATAGCAGATAAGGCTTTAGCTTTCTAGATGACAGTGATCATGTGTAGAATCTGCTTAAAAGTAGCTTCATTATCTACAAAGTATTCTAGAACTTGTTGACTTCTGGCTACTCCTAAATTTTTGTGCTTTCCCAGCATTTGTCCTGTTTGCAAATTACATTTTCCTTAATATTTTATATAACGAGTTTTTTCCAAGAAGGAATTAATAATAGTCACAGAGACTGTTGCTAGAGCAGACCTATTTAAGCAGAATAATAACCTCTATGTGAATACATAAAGATAAAATCTGCCCGCTGGGAAAAGAGTTCCGTGCTAAAGTACAGGCCCCTGGGTTCAGTCCCCAGCACCCTCCCCTCCAGAAAAAGAATATATGTAAGAATAAGTTGTATGTGCATGACAGCATCCAGATGGGTGAAACATGATGGTATAAGTAAATTAGAATGAAATCAGTAGATCCATCTGGTGGAAGCTAGAAAGGAAATTGTTAGCAAGGACTGGGGCAGAACATGTTAATGTTTAACACAGTAGATCACTCAGGTAGTATAAATTTCCTGTTGTGTCCATAGGAGTTGCTGGGAGTTAGCACAGATGCTGTGTAGCTGGTTCACGTAAACCTGCATGAGGAAATGCCCAAGCCTAAAACAAAAAAATGAGGAATAAACTGCCCAAGATAGTACAGTGTAATCTGGATCCTTGGCTTATTTATAGTTGCATCACCAGTTTCATCAAGTGCCCTATTAATTCACATAAAACAATTCTCGTTTGAATCTCAGAGGAATCTACATATTTTATACATATTTTAGAAGCTACTAATAAACAAACACATAAGTATTAACTCTGAAATGCCTAACTTCCACTTAAGCATATCTAAAAGAAAACAAAGATTCACCGAGAAGCACCCGGCAGGTGCCCGGCTCCAGCTGAAGGTGGTCCTGATGCTCACATGTCTAAAACAGAGCCAGTATGTCTGTGTTGACTTTGATGGAACCTATTTTGCCATTAAAGTTGAAACGAAAGTAAATTTGAGAATAGTCTTAAGCGGTGGTGACTCTTTGCATGCAATGTGGTGGGTTTTGCATTGTCTGCCTGTGTGTGCTTTCTAACATTTACTTTCTCTAATAATAGTGGCAGCTGAATGGAGGTCAGCAGTAGGCTTTCCAGAGCAAGAATGCACAGAATGGAACCATTCCTTCATGTGTCTTTACTGTTTGTTGTGCTAAATTATTCATTAGTCTTAAGCTTAATCTCTCTTTTCACTTTTTCTTATTTTTGATAAAATAAGAAAAAATAAGATTCCATACAGCCAAGTAGACTTAGGTTCAGTATCCTACGGGGAGCATTTATTCAGCAGCTCCCATGGGCAGGACACTGAGCTAGGAGGCAAGGGAGATTTGGAGATGAGTAAGGCTTTTTTTTTCTTTTGGAAAACTCATACTCTAGTGGGAGAAATGGCTGTATAATTAATTTCAGAATGCAAAGTAGAAATGGTGACAAGTTATGTGTTGAGCTGTATCCCCCAAGGAAAAGGACCAGTTCTCTCTGTCCAAGTGGTTCAGGGAGTCTTTCCCAGGGAAAGGAAGTAACCTACGGGCTGCTCATGAAGTCTAAGAAGTATTCTAGAGAGAAATGGAAGTGGCCGTTCATTATAGGGAGAGAGACTTAGTCCTTTTAAATCTTTGGACTTCACTTACTGCATCTTTCTTCCAAAGAGCTCAAGTGGCATGCTAACCTCACTGACCAGTGGGAAATACAAGGACCACAGAAATGCCCAAAACATTTCCAAGCAGGTGGCTGCTGATAATCCATTTTCTTTTGACAGTTTACAAAACACTCACCTGTGCGTGCTCTCTCCAGCTCTAAGAGAAAGAGGAAGTAGGAGCTTCATTTTGTAGAACTCCAGGCCTTTTCTCTGTCCACTGTGTTCCTGTGTCTATGTTACAGTGTTTGCTAGAACACTTCTTAGTCATCCTATCGGCAGCTTTTCCTGCACCTCAAAAAGAAAGGCATGTGAGTGAAGGATAGGATTGGAGGTGATGTGGCCAAGGCATGGACACTGGACACTTCCTTTTTTCATCCGTAGGAGAGCAGATGTGAAGGACCAGCCCCACGATGGTGGTTAGCAACAGCGGCCCGTGCCAAAGCACTTACCAAAGTGATTACTAAGGTTGGTCAGCCAAGTACTATTCCTGAGCCTGGTGTAGGCTGTAGATGTCACTCCTGTGAAACTTGAGAGGTCATATTTCCATCTCACCTTCACGCTAGACACAGCTCTGAAGAGTCCATGTCCCCAGCATCTTTATCCCAGCGAGGATAGCGAGGTGGCGAGGAAACTAGTGCTTAGAAGCTTCCCATGGAGAATGGCCGGAGTAGCATCCTCAGTGATGTTAGGTCTGTCTGTGTTAGCTGTTTCTAGTTCTTTGTGCCTCTGGAGGCTTCCAGGGCTAGGAAAGTCATGTCAACCCTGTAACTCCTGTACTGTATACTAGCCAGTGCCTTTTGCCCTGTGGTTTCCCAGTGTGCAAGGCTGGAAAATGGAAGTGGCTGACCCCTCAGGTTGGAAGTTGGTTTTTGGGTTTTTTTTTCTTATTAAAATAACCTGCAGGGTTCAAGGCTTCAAAGTGTAGTTGTCAGTTCCATTTCTTAGCCAGACTTCAGAAATGTGGGCCATGGCTGGCTAATTTAAATAAGTGATAAGCATTTCTTTAATCTAGAATGATAAGTATAATATTCAGCCGTCAAGCCTGAAGTGTAAGATTACAGAAAACTTCATGTGACATTTACAACTTGCCTGCCTCTCCACCTCCTCTCTCCTTAGACTTTGAAAGCAAAAACTAAGCCCTGCACTCAAGCAGGAGACTGGAATGGTGCTTGTGTGGGTAGGAAGTCCAGGGTCCCTAGCACAGCTGCCTGTACCTAGCAGCAACACACTCGCACACTGATGATGCCAAGGGCAAGAGCTTTTTAATTACAGTTTTGGTTCTACTCCTCTAATCCCCTTTATTTCCTTAATTGACACCAGATGGATTGATTTTATACTCCCGTCTCCCTCTAGCACTGTTCATCAAGGCACTTTGTCTATTTGCTTATACCAACAAACACTGTTTTAAATTGTATATAAATAAATGAACAAATAAAGAAGCCTATTCTGCCACCGCTTCCTTCTCTCATCCATTCTCTGCCCACTAACCATGCTTCCCATCCCACCCCATTTTCGCCAGCCATATTGATATATGGGACATGGCTTTCATAATGCTGGTACCAAATATAAGGTTATGGTGATTTACAGCTGGAGAGTAACAGAAAGTAACTTTTTTCCACATAACTAAATTCTACTGCTCATCTTACAAAAATACCAAAGCCTGTAATGCACATGGCTTTGTGTGTAGTCTAGGGTGCGCTTGCTTTTCAGGTACGTTTCAGAAACACAACCCACCCTTTCAAAGCATTTAGGTACCAGAGTTTGAAGACCTTAATGGTTCAGGTCAGGAGACCCTTTGGATCTGCACTGTCCATTGTGGGACCCACTCGTTCATGGCCACTGAACACACTAAGTGTGATTAATCCACATTAGGATGTTCTCTAAACACAAAAAGAGAATGGAAAGTATCTCATTAATTATTTAGTAGATTGTGTGTTTAAAATGACCAGTTTTTCTATGGGACTAAATGCAATATACCATTGAAATCAACTTACCCACTGTACTTTTCTGCCTGGGTCGCTGGACTTGAATTTCAGCATGCAGCTTCCAGGGTAGTGGCTCCAGTTGTGACATGCAGCACTGTCCTCCGTCACTAAGGTTCTGTGAGAAGCCAGTTAAGGGAGCTTAGTACTTTGTATGCCGAGACCACCTTACGAGAGAGAACGGGGATTACTTGGAGAAGCTTGAGTCTACACATCTTTAGGTCATAGAGGGCTATCTCAGTGGCTGAATGCCTGAGTAGGGTGTGATGCACCCTTTTTATTCCTTACTGTAAGTCACTGAATGCTTGCTTAAACCAAGCTGAAAGGGCTTTTGACAATTAGCAAAATGTGAAATGAAAATCGCCTCCCTCCTAGTTGCCTGCCATTTACCGTTCAAATCTTCCTGATTGGAGGTGTATTAGAGCTTCCATTTGTGCTGCTCCTTCAACAGAGTTCACTGGCATGTAAACCTCACTGAATTTTGTTAATTTAGACAACAGGGTAGAAAAGCTTTCTAGTAATGTTACCAAGAACTAATAAGAGTGCCGTTAGTTAGGGCTAAAACTAAATTATGCTCTTTGAGTGCTCTCCCTGATCTCACCCTCTCATGTGCTCTTAGCTGTGCTAACTAACTCGGGGCCACAGCAGATTTTTTTTTGAAGCTTTGCATGTTATCTTCTAACAGAAATGAGAATCATACAAAACTAACTTAGTGTTCCAAAGTGTAAAAAGTGCTTCTATATGTGCTCCCTGGTGATCTTTTAAGACAGTTCTGTGATCTAAATAGCATGAGAAGTGTTTTTATTAAGAAGTGAACTATCAAAGGTTAAGTGGCTGACTCAAGAGCAGTCTCAAAACCCCCAAATATTATGCTATTTTGAAAAATGACCAGCCACTTTGAGAAGTTTGTCAGTCTGATTATTTGTAAATGAGACATAAGTTTTAAATAAATACAAAGCACCGAAAACCAACAGTGAGTGTGTGTACTTAGACAGACTGCAGATTATAGTGGAGATGTATCACACACCCCGATTTCCTACTCCATATCAGATGCTGCATCGTTAGTTAAAGAACTAGTTTTATGAGGGAAACAAAGTTCTAAGATGCCCTGGTAAACTGGGTTCTGATATTATTTGTAAAAGAGAGTGAGTAAGGTGTCCTAACAGACCCTTGCTTGTGATCACATCACTACCTCTTAACTCTCAAATGGCTTTCCTGTTGAAATTGTCAGGCAATTCCCAATCCCATTACAAAGTGCAAGGGTGTGTGATATAAATGGTACACCATGTCCATTTATCTTGGGATTGACATATTTACTTTCCCATCATTGCTCCAACTTAGAATGTAATGTTAAGGTCTGAGGGAAAGGTCTCACAATTATTTACTAAGATGTAATTTGAAGACCTTTTGTTTGCTGTTGAAAAGCCACCATTCCCATTATTCCTTGTCTGTTAATGTCCTGGTGAAAGACCACAATAAGGAGGTGCACTAGGAAGCCATTAGAAGCAGTGTCCACACCCAAAGGCCACTCCACTCACAGTATCCAACACACTTCTGTAACTTTTTAGGTAAGAAGGGTTGTCACCAAGAGCGAGAAACCCTGAACACTTGAGAGGCCTGTGACTACTTGAGTCATGCTCTCCAGACTTGGAGTTCAGCAGGCTCTGCAGCACTACACCGTCTGGACTGCCAGGGGCTCCATCCCCATAGGCATCTTATGTTAATTAAAATACTTCATTTATATATTAATGCCTCGTCCCATCTTTCAAAGGTGAAAGGAATTAAGTATGAAATGGCTAATTTAACATGTCAGGGCTCTTTCTCCAGGCCAACCTCACATTAAGAACAGGAATCCCTGTGCCAAAGTAATGGTTCCCAATTATCCTGTCTCAGGTTTTGTTATACATTGAACAGAAGTCAGCAAAACAAGTATGTAACAGAAGCTGGCTAAATAGCAGCACCCTCATTAAAACAGAGAATTAATCAGGGGTGATAAAGGAAGCAATGCTGCATAGGTTTCCCCTTTTCTTCTTTTCTAATCATAGAACAAGATATGGGACACAAAAGGATCAGAGCTGTTGTGCAGTGCTCAATTAGAGGGAGGTGAATAGGTCTCTAACATGCTGTTTTATCAAAAGAGCAGACTGGTGTTTGCATGATTGTTGTTTCATTACAGACCCTGTCATTAATTCCATGTGTCAATACTGCCCTGTAGTACACAGAGCAGACAAGAAAGAAGAGCCCTTGAAAACAAGGGAATGATTTTTGAGTCGTTATCAAGCTAAGTGGCAAGCGGGAAGCTGAAACTCGTATAGGTAAATTCGAAGGGACTCTTGGGAGATTTGCTAGTGGGAAACAAGGATGTGTTTTACCAACTGCTTGATTATGTCCTGCTTTAACAAGTGCACTTGAATCGAATGCTTTGTTTATATTGCACAAAATGTGTGCTGTGGGCAAGAGTATACTCTTGCTTCCAGGTCAAGTAAGGTGTTACACACATCTGACCTATTCTATAACATGCAATGCTACGTGCAATTAGGCATGTTACTGTCTGAGCCCTAATATTACACCATCACTACTGGGGGTGTCATGTAGGAATTTGAAGCCCTACAACACTGTGACCATCTCTGAGTTCTAAGGAGCTATCACAAAGTGCCATCCCAACAGGAAGATGTTAAAAGATCTGGAAAAAATGTTTAAAACACAGAAAAATTTAAATGTTTGAATTCCCTGAGTCCCCCATTTTTGGTTTCCATTGGCAGTCCCTGGGTTAGGCTGGGGCAAATAGGGTTTCTTTTCTTGGACGTGCACTATCTGTGTCCTCTTGCCTGGCCACACCCTTTCAGACTATGGTTCCTTATCGTCTAGTAAGATCAAATTTCTAAATGATGTTTCGTTCCAGTTGAACATTCTTGGAGGCTTATCTCTTCCCTGGCCAGATGCCTGATCAGATGAGAAGCCCGCCATGATACTGTCACAGTGCCTAGAATGGGCTCTTTATCCAGTAGACATCACTGTACTTTTTGGTGATAACGGGGGCAGTCTTAACTGTGTTAAGGCCTGTGTATAGCATTGAAGGTAAGTATGAAGCAGTTATTGCTATGTGAATATCTTAATACTGATACACATTTCAACCATGATGTTTATTGGACACTTGGCCATCATTGTTTAGAGAGGACCTTCGTAAATTTAGGACCAGTAATAACTCTTTATAAAATGATGCAGTGAGGGCCATGATGCATTCTGGATCCTTTTGAGGTACTTGTCATTTCGTTCTGCTGGCAGATTGCAGAAGGAGTTTTGTGATCATGGTATTTGTCATTGACAGGCAGGTGCTATGTCTGACCATTAGGTTTGGAATACCTTGATTAGGAAAAAAAGGCCTAGGATGGTGATTTTGAGTGTCTTAACACCCCAGGAGCTTTTTATATGATTGAAATTATTTCGTGACTTGATACTTATTCTTAAAAAATCATTATATAGTGGGGTCATCTTGTCCAACTCCTTATTTTATAGCTCACAGAGGCAAATGGCTTGTTCAAGGATTTGTAACAGATTAGCAGAAGATGTGAGGCTAGAATCTAGAACTCCTAATATCTTGGTCATAAGATGTGGAATCTGTACCAGATGGGAGTTGAGAGCAAGAAAGCCTGACTTGTGCTGGGCGGAGAGCATCGTCTGGTGATGTTGACCCATCGAGGGTACCGTCACAACTAGCAAGAGAATGCTCCCTGGCACATTGTCCTCTGCCATTGTCCATTTATGCCATGACCCATGAACTATAGCCTACTGTGTGCTCTGTCCTAGACTAGATATGTGAAAATCACAACTGGGGAAGACATGTACACTGCCTTCCAGTTGAGCAGTCTACTTGAGAGCAATTAAGTCCTTGGACAGCATTCGGCAGGGTTTCCTGTGGATTAATAGTCCTTCCCTGATCCTGTGAGAGAGTTTCCTATGGATTACTAGTCCTTCCTGATCCTGTGAGGGGATTTCCTGTGGATTAGTAATCCTTCCCTGATCCTCTGAGGGGATTTCCTGATCCTGTGAGAGGGTTTCCTGTGGATTACTAGTCCTTCCTGATCCTGTGAGAATCATGTTCTTCTGTGGATTAGTAGTCCTTTCTTGATTCTATAGCAGGGCTTCCTGAGGACTGTCAATCCTTTCCTGAACCCACAAATCTTAATGAAAGCAATCTGTTCACAGATTTATCCTGTGTCCTATTTGTGGCTTAGTTGTGAGGAGCTTATATGAGACGTGACTTACGTAACAAGACCAGCTCACAGGTGCCTAACTGAAGAAGCTGTGCTCTCTGAGGCCCTGTGCCAGAACACAGGAGGACTAAGAACCGACTAAGCACAGCACGGAACACAGTTTCTTCTAATGTGTCAGCATAGTATTGTTTGCAGCTGTCAAACTCTGGAGTCATGGTTTTTGATAACGAATACTCTGAAGTGCCGAGGGTGGCCCTTGAAACAGGAGACAAAAATCCCTTGGTACACAGTCCAGTTCCAGCTTTGGAACCCGGGTTTCTACCCCTTCCATGCCTCGTGGCACTTTTGAACTTCCGTTTCCTTTTTCCTCAGCTGAGCCGACATGCGTGCCAGCCCTGCATGTGACCAACTCTCGCTTGTGTGCCTTTGCTTGACTAACCCTGCTCCTGGGACGTCATGTCTTCACTGCCGTTAGTGTGGCCTCGAGTCTGCCTCCCTCAGGGCCCTGCAGGGACATGCCCCCCCCCCCACGCATGCACTTGGGACAGTGAAAGAGTCCTGCTGTGGTGGTCACGGCACGTCCCATTCTCTGTCCATTTCTTACTGACCTGACACAGATGCCAGTGAAACCCACCAGGATCAGCAGTGAGTCTCAGCAGAGCTCAGCTGTGGTGTTTAGGTTGCCGTACTAGCTTTAGGATAGAGATGAAGAGCAGAAAAGTTGGACTTGAGAGTACGAGAAGCAATCCAGGGCCCATGGATAAAGCAGTCACAAGCTAGTAAATGATCCATTCCTGCTCCCCAAACAGGACAGAAAATCTCTTTGAACACATTTCACAGACAGCAGGGTTGGCTCTGCCTGTCAGTCATCCTAAACTTGTTGATCTGCTGTCCTGTAACCCTTTCGATTGTGTGCGTGCGTGCTTGCGTGTGTGTTATCTTCCAGAGTGACTAAAGCTTCTTGAGGACAGGAGCCATGTCTCTTGCTTCTGCACATCCCCCCGCCACACACTATTTTATCATAAGGGGAAGCCTTCTGTAAACACAAGGAAAAGGCGTACAGCTCGTGCGTTCCAGTTATATCCCAGCCATTCCCCTGCGCACTTTGTGTGTGCAGTCTGTGGTCTGTGCATTCATGATCGCTTAGTGAGGTGCTTGTCTCTGCTCCAGTTCTACAGAGAATGAAATCAAAGCTTAGAGTTTTTGAGGTCTTGCAGTTACTGAGTTCTAGATCTAGAATTAAAACCCAGGTCTGGCTTTGGAACCTGTATATGCTTTTCAGGCCCCACAGTAAACACTCGCATCCTCTCCAGCTCCCAGAGCTCTTTGAGCTAAACTGTTGCTGCTACCACTGCTGTGCTGCGACCTCCGTGTCATCACTGGGAAATAGGCAGAGCTAGTATTGCGATGCACCCATTTTACAGATGGGGAAACTAAGATTTCACTGCTGGTAACTGAAAGAGTGCAGACCTTAGATTTGCTAACTTACAGTCTGTTCGTTCTTCCCACACATCGTGTTGCTGCCTTTAGTTTATTTGCATGAATGCATGACTGTGGCCACGTTGCACCGATTCCTTTTCCACAGAAATATCAGTACAAAGAAACATTGCATGGAGCCGTGTGGAAAAGAAAATAATTCATACCTTCTGAGGGGTTTCCGTTTTAATGGAAGGTGATACAGAGCACCCCCTAAATGCTCGAAAGTAGTTCACAAGTGAGAATGAGACAGTGGGTGCCCTTTGTTCCATAAATTAACTATTGTAAACTGACCATAAAACTCTGTAAGATTCTCAATTATTCCTAGTTGTAAAGTTGGGCTAGAAGTTAGGAATAGAGATAGCAGACTTGATTAGGAAATACTCTTCCTGGGTTTATATAGAAAGTAGCTGAGTCGTTCACATTCTGGCAGCTAGTCCTAGGGCTGACTGTTGTTTTGGAAACGTAGTTGTCAGTGCTGCTGGTGATGGTGCGTCTGTCTCTGGCAGGGCCCCTGGCGGTTCTCCTTCCTCTCCTCCATTCAGTCCCTACCATACCTCCCTGCCCTCCGTTTCCAGCACCTTTAAACCGAGGTCATTAGGGTTTTCAAGTTTTTTGTTTGGTTGGTTGTCGTGGGTGTGGGTTTGGGTGTGGGTTTGGCTTTACAAGCCAGGCATCTGTCCTGTGCTCTGGCTCCTGTAGTAGTGTCATAGCCTTCATACCTGCCCTGGGGCCATAGGGACACTACCACTCCCCTCTCCACACCTACATGAGTGTGAGCCCGCAGACACTGCAGGGTGAATGCCAAGCTCCTTCCTTTGGCCCTGCTACCCCTCCCTTGCCCCGCACTGCCTTAGACCCTGTCTTCCCTAATGCTGCTTCCTTTTCTAGCCATGCAAGAGCACAAAGCGGCAAAAGCGAATTAGCACAGTCACACATGGCAACAGGGCCTTCCACAGGCTCCTTTGCCCAGCACAGGATGTCCCTGTGGTCTGTGGTAGCTTCTCTGCCCCCCCAGCTGGTGTGGCCATGCTTCTTCTCGGGGCCACAGTGTAAAGTCCACAGTTCTCTCAGGACATTGACCCCACGTGTGCCCCAGGTCATCGTGGGTTTGTTTGTCCATCAGCAAGGGCAGCAGCTGCCACTTGTCTTACTCATCTGCCCAGCAGGTGGCGGTCCCTGTCACGTGGTTGTTGAGCAGTGAACTCAGCTGCTTTTCCATGCAGTTAGGGCAGCCAGTTGAGACGGGCTCACAGCAGAGAGCACTGGACTAGGGTTCAGGAGACCTGTCGCACGCCCAGCTCTGCCACTCAGGGGCCCCTTTGCAAGGGGGTCGCACTAAATGATCTGTGAGACCCCTTCCAACTTCAAGCTGCATGACTTCCATCGTGTCCCTGAGTATAACACGCGGGAACCTTGCTTTAGCCAGCAGACAGCCGTCCACACTTCCGGACCCTGGTCTCAGCAGAGCCGCTTGCTGAGGGCCTGCCACTTTAACCCAGTCACCGGGCTGAGCCCACCTCCCAGGGTCCCTGCCAGCTGTGTAGCTGCCCTTTCCCAAGAAGGAGCCCTTCTTTGTGTTGCCTGAAGGGACAGTACCAAGGAGAGAGGCCAACAAGGGTTATTGTTTCCCTCACACCACAGCCCACCAGCACGACAGCTGCTGCTCCATGATCTCAGGCAGTGGCGCCCATTTCCATGGGAAATAGATTTGAAGGCTCCTGGGCCTCTGACACCTGCCCTCTTAAGTGCACTCCTAGCCTGTCGGGAGTGGAAGCATTGGAGTTACCAACTGAATAGGTACATTCGTCACAATCTCTATGTAATATAAATAAGGCCTATGAAAAGATTAAATAAATCTTCCTGGTGCTTTTTGATTGGCTTAATCAATAATTAACCATCTTAGATGAGGCTGTAACTTGTGGAGTGGATACAATTGGATTAGGTGAAGACAGTTGGGGAGCTTTGAAGAGATTAAAAATGGCTGTCAATCCCATAATTAAACTGCCACAAACAAAAGCAATGGTGTTTTAAACAAAAAGAAGGAGAGAGAGAGAAGGAAAGAAAACCTGGAGAAATCCAACTGATTTGAAATGAGTCAACAAGCGTCCATGAGTTAAAGCCGTGGGAGCAAAACCAAATTTGACAAATTGATTCCATTAAATGAAACGTGTGCTTAATTCTAAGTTAGGCAGGTGAAACTCTGGCAGCTTCAACTTCTCTAAAACAAATGAATCCACAAGAGGGGGAAAAAGGTAATTATTCAAACAGAAGAGACCTGCTCCTTGTCCTGAGCCCATTTGGACCTTGACTTTTCATCCTTTAATTGGCTTAGTAGGTTTGGCTGTGTGAATGAAGTCTTTCATCCTCTCTTTCTTCCCATGCCCCTTTCATCTCTGTCACACACACACACAGAGCTGAGAGAAAATACTTTGGTTTTTAAAGACTTCTCTTTTAAAAGGATGTGGATCTAGGTGGGGGAGGGTGTGTGTGTGATGCTGGTGAATACTTTTTTTTTCTTTCTTTTATCTCTTTTTCCAGAGAGGAGTTGCTTAAACCAATGGGACTAAAACCTGACGGGACAATAACGCCTTTGGAGGAAGCACTCAGCCAGTATTCTGTCATCGAAGAGACCAGCTCTGACACAGACTGAAAAGCATCATCACCTGCTCCACTCTCTGTGGCTTTTATCAGCGTCTTTTCTTGGTAGCTCCAGGGGAATCTTTCTCTCTAAAACATTTATGCCCTTGCTTTGGCTAGAAACACATTAGCTGGTTTACTCGTTGAGAACCCAGCGTATTTAAAAGGTGGTCCTGTGTTCTCTGCAACACTGAGACGTCACACAGAGCAGGAGTTAGACAGAGTTGTGGGCTAGCAGCAGAGGCAGTCATTCCATTTCGTGAGGAAGCAGCCCTGGTCCAGGCTGGTAGTCTTGTTGCCAGGATTCCTAGGCGAAGATTCATCCATGTCCTTCCACCCACTTGTGTAAACCATCCCTTCCACGTCTCTCCAGCAACCCCAAGGCACATGAGAGCCCGAGGAGCTGGTAAACAAGGGCTGAGGCCAGTGACTCCTTAGGTCAGCAGTGACTGTGTGGAAGCCAGGCAGCTGCTCCGTGAGCCCAGCCCCACACTTCATTTCAGCTTTCTCTAGACGTGGAAACACACAGAGCCCCAGACTTACAAACCTGTTACACTCGGAGAGTTTGTATGTCACTTAGTTAAAACTTGAGAGTACATCTCTCCTATGAGGAGTTAAAAATGATGGTTTCGTTCCAGGCAGCTACATGTGCCTATTTACCCCCAATGTTCCTGAACACTACATGCACCGTAGGGCTGGACCACCATCTGTACCACTGCATCCAGAGCGTGCATTCTGAGGTCTCACTCAGGGTGCCAAGTACATACTCATCCTCCAGGCAACAGAGAGGATGGGGCTCCCCGAGTAGTGGGAGTTCTTTTGTGGCCTGTGCTGGGGGTAGGGAGCCAACAGCACCCATTTGTACATAAAGGTCATTCGTATGTCACATGTTTTAACAAGGGTCTCTGTGTGTATTTGTGTGTGTGTTCTTTCTACCATATGTGATCAGTTTAATGGTAACCTTATTTATTAAAAAAAGAAACACAAATAGTTACTATTAAACTGATCAAGGCTGTTAATTTTTACTCTTAGAATGATCATATGAAGTAGACGTGCAATCATGTAGACAGCAGGCCAAGTTGATCAGTGGCTAAAGTTGAAAAGGGGTTGGTTCCTTTCATATATGTATGTATGTGTACATACACATACATACACATATGCACACACATAGATTATGTGCTTAACCACTGCCTTTTAAAACTTTAAATTAAATAAAACATTGGGGATGATTCAATTTAGCCATCTGTGTGTGTTTCTTTATGGATCCATGGACTAACGATGCCATTGCACAGTTTATGTTTTAAAGTTTCTCCATCTGTTGCCTCTCTTGTCATCACGTACCCTCTCTAAAAGACAGTGTGCACAGTACTGTGAGAACGCCATTCATCCTAAATTGTTGTTGACAAAACCACACATCAGGAATTGAATTGTAAAAGGCCTTTGAGCTGCCAGAGAGATGTCAGTCAGTTTCTTAAAATTTACCCAGAGGGAACCTTAAAGAACAGTGGCATCACTAAGATTTACGTTCATGTCTAACGTGATTGCTTGGCCTTGCCCCCACCCCACACAAGCAGAAAGGGAGTTTCCCGGAGTTAAAGCCAGCCGCTGAAGGTGAAAGAAGCCAGCTGGGTCTAGCGGGCCTGCAGCACCCATCCATCCATCACGGCTCAGATGGGGCCAGAGTGCCTGCCGCCATGGGAGAGAAGCCCTGCCCAGGAGAGCAAATCTGGGACTCTGCTTACCTAAGAGCACCCAAGCTGACCCAGAAAACAATGACCATAGACATATTTTCCTAATGGTGGCCCTGAGCTGCTGTAACAGAATAAATCAAATTCAGAATGCTTTGTAATCCACTAGGAAGAGTTACGTGTGTTATAGGATTTTTATCCACAGTTGTTGGGAAGAGCTTGTGGTCCATGTTTTAGCCAATGGCATATAAAATTTTCATTTTATTTGGCAATTCATAATTTTAGCTTAAAAAATCAGAAAAAGGGAATTTAATTAACTATTTTGTTATTTCATTCTACAAATGCGTTTTGAAAGTATTTTTGTAATCTGTGGTCAGGTAGCTTTTCCATGAGTATCAGCCTAATAAATCAGGCCATGCCTGCTGAGATGCCCCTGGCTGCGCTGCACCTCGTGCTGCATAGTGCTGCAGTGAGGGTGCTCCTAGGCTCCCGGTGAGCTCTCTCACTGTGCAAATCTCTCTGCTACTGGGCACTTCTTTCTCTTAAGGGGTAGTTCTTAGAAAGAAGATGGAGCAGTTTCACCTTGCACACAAAGACCTCTGAGCACCAAGTTCCGTGTCTCCTCTATAACTTCACCCCATCTCACGGCAACTTCCCCTTAGTTCCCAGCCCGGCAGCCCCCCAGAGTCCAGCTGCAGGCGCGCTTGACTTAGCACCTCCCCCACGAATGCCTGACCACACAGCCAGAGGCTTTGAGATGGAAGCAGCCCCGGCTGCCCAGAGTGGTGGTTCGTAGGCCATTTTAAGCAATAACCTGTAGCAGAAGCAGTCTTGGACTTTCCCATCATGGAGGTGCCGGCATGTGAGTGAGAAGCATGGTCAGTTAGCAGAGTTCCACGAGGACCTGGGCACCCTTAGGTCAGAGACAGTGATGTGGGCCACTCCCTCTGCAGTGACAATGATGGGGCAGTGACCACTGCAGTCTCTAGCCCTCTGCCCACACTGCACTTTGAAAGGATGGGTGAGGAAGTATACCCTACAACAAGGCATTCGAGCTGCTTGAAGGAATAGTTCCCAGGTGGTTGTGACCCTTTCAGGTACCCAGGGGCCCTCAGTGGCAGACATGGCAGATGCCACCCTTCCTTCATGTATGACAGGCCAAAGCTTTGCAAGGGACTAAACGGCGCTTCAGCAAGCACACGCACTTGCTGCCTCCTAGGACTAGGTGTCAGCATGCACCCCCTTGTCTGTCAAAGACATACCTGCTCCTTACATAATGTTTGGAAAGTGCAGGAAACAATAAGACTCATCATCGGCCCAGAGTCGTCCCTCCCTGAGCTTCCGTGTTGATGTTTAGTGTCTCCCCTTCCTGTGTTTTTCTATGCATATATAATTTATTTTACTACAAGATTGGGATCATGCTGTGTTTACAGATTTGTACCCTGCTTTCTTTAACATATTGTGAGCATTTTCCCATACCAATAAATATTCTTCAAATGTTAATGGCTATGACATTCCATTACATGAAGTGTGGCAAACACTGCTGATCACCACAGCAAATATTACAACCTTTAGGTCCCGCCCATTAAAAAGATGTTGCCTTTTGTCTTTTGGGAAGGCAGCCTGGGCCTCTACACAGTAAAGCCACAGCAACTGGAATAGCTGGGGGTTGCAGGCTCACCCAGCTGTGTAGCTCTGTCCAGAAGCCGTGGTAGCATGTCACAGCAGCAGAATTAAGTGCTCAGAAAGTCTTGCAAAGCGGGTAGCAAGGGTGCCCGAGGACTTGGAAATCAAAAGGTGCTAGCCTTGGCTGGCAGGGAGCCTTGGGTACCCACTGTGGTTGCAAGGTGGGGAGTGCTCAGGGGTGGAGAGTGACTGCTCTTCAGGAAACCCAACGTGACACCTGTTGGAGTGTGCCGGGCACACTGGAGGAGGAAGAAAGGAATCGTGTTCGAGGAAAACGTCATGAAGGTGAAGTGTAACAGCTGAGAGACTTGAGAAAGGAGGAGCTCCTGGAAGGACTGGAAGATGTGTTGGCGTGCTGCTGAGCCTGGCGCTGTTTCCACGGCGACCTGAACAGATGCTTTGTAATTGACATTCCAACTTCAGCATGAACTTGACATGCACAGGAATAAGCTTTAATACACGCTCCTATGTATTGTACTTTCCAGAAAGACAGCAGTGCCCAAGCACCCATATACTGCATAACCAGTGCCATGGGTACGTAAGCACTGCATATATACACACTGATGTGAGGGACACATGGAGGTTTGTTTCTGAGCTTTACCGTATTCGTGGTATCTTTTTGCCTGTTTGTTTTCCTGTCAAAATACACAATTCATAGGCATTGTATGGGAAGGAGATGCTGGAAATTCAAGCTTTAAAAAAAGTCTTATAATTAAAGACTTAAAACTTGTGGTAACGAATATCAAAAGAAAATCAAAATTTTGCTTATTTGAAGAGCCTGGAGGTATTCAAGGGAAACATATGAGCCATACTGAGGAAGGGGTGCAAATGTAATGGCTCTCGGTTCGTTGTGGGAGGGGTTATAAAGGGGTTTATGAAAACCCTGTGATGTTGGCTATGGCAGGAGAGTTTACACCGTGGGCATTGGCGGGCATTGGCAGACACTGCACACCATGGCCTTGCCCTACATCTGCAGCAGTCACTAATAGACCCTGCAGGACCTAGAATGGCTTGAGGATCCGAGATGGCAGGTAGGTCTGAGAAGGGCCTTCCCACCAGCCCCTAACGTGCATACATAAAACCATGTGGTTCCTGTTCTGTGTGACCCCAGACCCTGTAATCCAAGAGCTCCCCTAGGAAGGGGATGATTCCAAGGGTTCCAGAGCTTATGCTAGCAGAGAAGCCAGGGAGGTCCCTGCTGAGTAAGTGGGGAGGAGAGGAAGGTAGATGCCTCTCCAGACAACTCCGAGAACCCAAGCATCCAGCAGTTTTCTTGGGGAAGAACTGACCCTAAGGGGCCTGAAGAGACTGAATGCAGGGATCCTTTGAGATGGGAGGGTGGTTCTTGGTATAGTCACCATCCAGTCATGCAGCCACTGGTTCAGAAGACATGAACGTGGGTGAAGTCAAGGCCTGGCCTGGTGCTTTTCTGCTTCTGCAGAAAGGTAGTTAACAGATACACTGTTGGTGAATGCAGAGAGCTTTGCGTCTACCTCCATCCATTCACCCGAAAGCCGCAGCACAGGCGGGAGACTAGTCTGCAGGGAATGCTTTCAGCAGTGCCCCTTGAGCTAAGGCTTGAAAGAAGCCACAAGAGCACAAGGCCTAATCCCTCCAGGGAGAGGGCAGAGCAGCTGCATAGGCCTCTACAGGGACAGTCCTGGCAGAGCAGGGGACTGCAGGAGGCCAGTTCAGCCCCAGCTGAGGGGCTAGCAACCCTTCCCGTGCTGCCTTGCAGCCAGACACCATCCCTGTGTAGGTTTAGACTCAGCCACAATCCACACTGGGTGTTGAGTAGGGGCAGCCGAGCAGCCTCCTGGGAAGAACAGTTTGCTCCACACCAGGATTAGGAGTCACACCATGCTGAAAGACCAAACAAGCCTCCTAGTGTTAGCACTCCTGGGACAGAGACAAAAGGGAAAGTGACCGACCCGACTGTGCCAGAGCCATAGCGTGGCACATGAGCTGACTTTGGACGAGGTGTGGCAAGCCCTCATGGGGGTCCCAAGTCATGTCTCATGACTCCCAGAGCCAAAGGTCACAGGGTCTAAAGAAATTCTCTCACATGAAAAGAGAGCAGAACAGAGAATGTGGGGAGCTTTTCCTCCACAGATTTGTGGCTAATTTTAAGTGTGGGCCTCAGATGTCACCCAAAAAGGAAAGATGGAGTAAATGAAACCCCAAAGTGAGCACAGGACCAAATGAGCAATGAGATGGTGGCCACAGACCCTGGAGCATGGCAGGGGACACATCCAGAGAGGACGCCGGGTCCTCTGAAGAAAGAGACGATGCAAGGGTTAAACACAGACACTGTGAATAAAGACTCTATGGGTAACAGTCAGTACGTGTGTGTGTGTGTGTGTGTGTGTGTGTGTGTGTGTGTGATCGTGCTAAACACAGACACTGTGAATAAAGACTCTACGGGGTAACAGTCAGTACACGTGCGTGCAGGTGTGTGTGTGTGTGTGTGTGTGTGTGAGATAGTGCTAAACACAGACACTGTGAATAAAGACTACGGGTAACAGTCAGTACATGTGTGTGTGTGTGTGTGTGTGTGTGTGTGTGAGATCGTGCTAAACACAGACACTGTAAATAAAGACTCTACGGGTAACAGTCAGTACACGTGTGTGTGTGTGTGTGTGTGTGTGTGTGAGATCGTGCTAAACACAGACACTGTGAATAAAGACTCTACGGGGTAACAGTCAGTACATGTGTGTGTGTGTGTGTGTGTGTGTGTGTGTGTGTGTGTGTGTGAGATCGTGCTAAACACAGACACTGTGAATAAAGACTACGGGTAACAGTCAGTACATGTGTGTGTGTGTGTGTGTGTGTGTGTGTGTGTGTGTGTGTGAGAGATCGTGCTAAACACAGACACTGTAAATAAAGACTCTACGGGTAACAGTCAGTACACGTGTGTGTGTGTGTGTGTGTGTGTGTGTGTGTGTGAGATCGTGCTAAACACAGACACTGTGAATAAAGACTCTACGGGTAACAGTCAGTACACGTGTGTGTGTGTGTGTGTGTGTGTGTGTGTGAGATCGTGCTAAACACAGACACTGTGAATAAAGACTCTACGGGGTAACAGTCAGTACACGTGCGTGCAGGTGTGTGTGTGTGTGTGTGTGTGTGTGTGTGTGTGTGTGTGTGTGATCGTACGTGCACATACCTCACTCCACATTCTTAGGAGTAATGATGAAATACCGTATTTACTCTGTGGCAGGGTCTCTGGCCGGGCTTTTCAAATGTCTAATCATTCAGTCTTCACAAGAAGCTGGGGCACAGCTTCTGCTCTTATACTTCCTTTGCTGGTGGGGAATGGAGGCTGAGCAGGCAGGATGACCTGGCTGGCACAGATGAGTGGACCCCCCACCCAGCTCTCTGCCCACAGGGGTCAGTGGGGGGCTGCATGAAACAGCCTCACCCAATAGGCTTCTTTGTGCCTTTCACTGTAGGGGTTAAAGCCCCTCAGCGCCCTGTCCTCCCAGAAGAGCCAGCCGTCCAGGTGTTTCCATGTATCATGGGGCCTGGTCAAGCAATGACAGAGCCCCATGCCACATGTGTGCTGGGTGGTAGGAGCTCTTCTCGGGATTCTCAGTCCAGTGTCTCAGAGTGGGTGAAGGGCACTGACCAGGTCGAGTCCAGCTCTGTAGCCTCACAGTCCAGGGTCTATGTGCCGCTGAGGCAACTGGCCCACGGGAACTGGTGATCCTGGCCTCACTCCGGCTTCTAGGACACTCTTTCTTATGGCCCCCATCCTCACATCTGTATCCCTTCTCTGAAAGGCAAAGGGGAGGGCACTGGAGGGCAGTTTTCCAGTCCACGTGGGCACCTCTCATTCTGCTGCCTCCACTTACGGAAACCCCGAGACCCACTCTATAAATATGCCAACTTTAACAGGAGGGCCCATCACCCCTCCGGGCTGTGCCTCCCTTACACCTCTGTGTAGCCCTGGAAACAGCCCATAATCACAAACCTAGGAGCCTTTGGCAGATTCCTCTTGGTGGTCTGCAAGGAAGATAACAAGAGCTGCGTCCCCACTAGGGCTGGGCAAGTCACCCCATCCTGGAAGAGCAGACCACAAGCCTCCTGCTCCTCATACTTCCTGGGATGAAAGAAAGAAAAATGGCCCTAATAGTTTGCGGCCACCGGGATTGGCCTGACTGATGCGTTTTACATGCTTTTCTCTGTAAGAAGGGATCACAGGCAGAGTGTGGGGTTGGTTGGAGATTACCACCCCCGCCCCTTTTTCCTTGGTGTCAATTAGCATAATTTAAAAGGCAAAGGCTGAGGGGGAAACTCCCAATATCTTTGGGGCTGTGAACGTTTCCGTCCTTTGGGGCTGATTATGGCCAAGTGACCCATATTTAAAAAGCATTTACAATAAAATGATGCACTTTCTTTTGTGCCGTCAGCTTTCCTGATGAAAAGCAAAAATGTCTTAAAATTGTCCCTTTTTGTCAGCGGTAATGGCTGTGCTATATTTCAGCTCATCCCCCTTGCGGCCATAGAAAGGGAAGGGTAATAAAGGCACAGCTGTAGACACTTTATGGCTGCGTGGGGGACATCGTGGGAGGGACAGGGAGTGGAGGAGGGAAACAGATGGACTGTGTGTCAACAAATGCAGCGGGAGAGAAAAGAAGCCTCTAAAGACCTGGACTGAAGTCCAAGATAAATGATGCTCCTGTTTGGGGAGAAGAAAACATGGAGGTGAAATTCAATAAAGACTGGCTGAAAAGAGAGGGGCTCCCTGGAGAAAAGGGAGAAAGGGGCCACAGTGAGGGGTGCAGACCAGAGGGGCAACAAAGGCCCATCCCTGCCAGTGCTGCCAATGCGCTGCTGCAGCCCAGGCGCAACCCCGCCCACTCAGGAGCCGAGCCAGCTCGGAGGCAGGGATGGTCACTGGGTCAGTCGGTCGGTCAGGAGGATGCCCTGGGAAATGAAGGCAGTCCTACTTCAGGACCGGTGTGAGCTTTGCATTGAGGAGAGGACAGAGAAGCATAATGTGACCCCAGTGGAAAGATGCTGCTGAGTCATCTTAGGATGAACAATACGCCCCCACACCCCACACATCCCGACAGTGACTAGCTGGGCCAGGTGAGCATGTCTGTGAGCCTGGACATCCCTGACAGTTCAAAAATCCTTCCCTTACCCTACCTCATTTGAATCTCCACCTGAAAGACCAGGTGGGGTCCTCATTCCCCAATTAAGGCGTCCAGGTGATCTGCTTTGTGATTGGTGAATGGAGAGATGGGGTCCCCCAAGGGACAGCCATAGGAAGAATGAAGCAAGGATCAAGAGACTTCTAACCTTACCCTAACTGAAACTCCAAGGTAGTTGATTCAGATGTTGAAGGGGGCATTGAGCTGTTGTCTCCAGGGTGAACTTCAAGCCAAGCTCACAGGGAGAAGATGCTCTACAGAGCAGGTGCGTCCAGACACAGCAAGCCTGGAACCAAGAACACTCACTCAAGGCATCCAGACCATGGCTAACTAAAAGAGTGGTAAGAGCACTGGTTGCTCTTCCAGAGGACCCCGGTTCAATTCCCAACACCCACATTGCATCTCACAAGCGTCTGTACTTCCAGTTCCAGGGGATCTAACACCCTTATACCAATGAACATAAAATTAAATTAAATTAAAAAAACAAACATAGAATTTCCCTACCTTAGTTTCTATATATATATATATATATATATATATATATATATGAACCCTGAAATCACACAATCTTGCATGTGAATTATTGTGTCAGCTATTTGCAATGGACAGTGTGTGTGTGTGTGTGTGTGTGTGTGTGTTTGGGGTTTTTTTGTTGCTGTTGTTTTGTTTGGAATAGTGTATCACTCTGTAGTCCAGATTTGGACTTCCTATGTAACCCAGGCTTGCCTGAAACTCTTAATTCTCCTGCCTCAGCTTCCTGAGTGCAGGTATTCCATATGAGCCTCCATACCCAACACGAGTCATGATTCTGAGCAAGTGATTTCACCTCCTTGAACTTTAGTTTTTCATTTTCCAGGCCATTTATAACAGCCATTCCTCAGGGGCTTGACATGAGAATTCATATAAAGTGTCTAGCAGAATTCCAACACCAGGAAGAAAGGCTTTTTTATTATTACCATGAAGAGTCCATGCTTGGGCTGCAGCAGGTCAGGAGGAAATTGCTCTTCAGGAATTCTTAGATTTTTGGGGACACACAAATCCCTGGGATGTGCTTATATAAACATCTAGACTCACTGGCGCTGGGAGGCCTGAGCGCCTATATGTCCAGGTGAAGGGGATGAGGCTTGTCTGCTGTCCCATTAGCTCTCAGGGAAAGCATGGCTGGAGAATGTGAGAAAATTAAGTGGGGGGGGCTTTCATAGATGAAGACAAATCTAGAATGCAACGTCCCCAAATTTCTGTGAAGACCAAGAAGCATAACTTATAAAATAACTAGTTACAACATAATTAGAAAAATCAGTGGAAGCTGAGAACCAATTCCCATAAACGATTCTCTAATGTACATATATGCCACGATCCTCATATGCCAGTACACACACACCACATCAAAAAGTAAATGTAACTTAAAAAACAGTAAAGGGGGCCTGGCAGTGGTGGCGCATGCCTTTAATCCCAGCACTCGGGAGGCAGAGGCAGGCGGATCTCTGTGAGTTCAAGACCAGCCTGGTCTAAGAGTGAGTTCCAGGACAAACTCCAAAAAAAAAAAAAGTGAAGGGAACTGAAGAGATGCCTCAGTGGATAAGAGCACTGACTGCTCTTTCAGAGGACACAGGTTGGGTCCCAGCACCCACATTTCAGTTCACAGCTGCCCATAGCCCCAATTCCAGGGAATCTGATCCACTCTTCTGACTGCCATTGGCTTCTGCATGGTCACAGTGCACAGACATGCACTCAGACACACACACATACACACAGACACACATAGACACATAGACACAGACATGCACTCAGGCCATAGACACATAGACACAGACACACATAGACATAGACATGCACTCAGGCACACACACATACACACAGACATGCACTCAGGCACACACACATACACACAGACATGCACTCAGACACACACACATACATACAGACATGCACTCAGGCACACACACATACACACAGACATGCACTCAGGCACACACACATACACACAGACATGCACTCAGGCACACACACATACACACAGACATGCACTCAGGCACACACACATACACACAGACATGCACTCAGGCCATAGACACATAGACACAGACACACATAGACACAGACATGCACTCAGGCACACACACATAGACACAGACATGCACTCAGGCACACACACATACACACAGACATGCACTCAGGCCATAGACACATAGACACAGACACACATAGACACAGACATGCACTCAGACACACACACATACACACAGACATGCACTCAGGCCATAGACACATAGACACAGACATGCACTCAGGCACATACACATACACACAGACATGCACTCAGGCACACAGGCATACATACAGACATGCACTCAGGCACACACACATACACACAGACATGCACTCAGGCACACAGGCATACATACAGACATGCACTCAGGCACACACACATACACACAGACATGCACTCAGGCACACAGGCATACATACAGACATGCACTCAGGCACACACACATACACACAGACATGCACTCAGACACACAGACATGCACTCAGGCCATAGACACATAGACACAGACACACATAGACACAGACATGCACTCAGGCACACACACACATAGACACAAACATGCACTCAGACACACACACATAGACACAGACATGCACTCAGGCACATACACATACACACAGACATGCACTCAGGCACATACACATACACACAGACATGCACTCAGACACACACACATAGACACAGACATGCACTCAGGCACATACACATACACACAGACATGCACTCAGGCACACAGGCATACACACAGACATGCACTCAGGCACACACACATACATACACACAGACATACACTCAGGCACACACACATAAAATAAAAATAAATTCATATTTAAAATACTTTCTTTACGGGGGCTGGTTAGGTGGCTCAGAGGTTAAGAGCATTAACTGCTTTTTCCAGAGTTCCTGAGTTCAATTCCCAGCAACCACATGATAGCTCACAACCATCTATAATGAGATCTGGTGCCCTCTCCTGGTATGCAGGCAAACATGCAGACTGAACACTGTATGCATAAGGAAATACTCTCTTTCCTTATGAAAGAGAGTACATACTCGGGTGTGGTGGTGCATGCCTTAAATGTACCGAGGAGGCAGAGGCAGGTAAGTCTCTCTGGTTTACATCGTAAATTCAGGCCAGCCAGGATGTACAGTGAGATCCTGTCTAGAACAGAAAGAAAGAATTAGACAAGCCAGGACTCTTCTGTGAAAACATCAATAAACAAATATGCCTGTCATTTTACAATCAGAAGAGTAGTTCCAAATCTGGCATCTTATCAGATTTCTCAGGGAACCTTTAGACACCCACTTAGTGCAGGCGAAACCAGACTGGTTTCCCAACTTGCTTGGGTCTACATTCTTCCTCTGCATCCTCTGGAGATTGGTCAGATCTGGATCCCCTCAGTCTATCTCTTACCTTCTTTTAATCCCATTTGGTAGCAGCTTGAAATTCAACAAAGCCATAAAGTGCGGGAGATCCCAGAGGCAGGCTCGAGAGTTCACCAAAGCTAAGAGACTAATCCGTAAGGTTTCAGCAATGAGTCTGTAAACAACACACACACACACTCCAGTTGCTTTAACAGCAGAGCTTCAGGATGCATGTGTGAACATGGAGTGACAGGTCGCTGGGTGTCTGGGACTCCTGACGCCAGAGCAGGGTGAGATTAAGGTGTCCAGCCCCAGGCTCCAGCAGGCCAGGACGGAACCGTCGTTCAGAATGGGTGCAATGCAAAAACTGAAGCCCTGAGCTGCAGGACACAGCGTGCATGAAGACACCGTGGGGCTGCATCAGCTGTGCTGCCGGCTCAGTTAGCCTGTGAGCCACATTCCTAGAATCCCTGTCCCCTAGGATTCTTCACCGGACCTGGAAAAATGGGATGTCAAGGGAATTGGGGGAGGAGGAATGCAGTGGTTATGTTCTGAGAGGCTTCCTGGTCAGTACAGCAGTGCCCCTGGGTTCCAAACCACACAGATCTCTCCATTCTCCATGTCCCAGGCTGGGCACTGATGTCCCATGCCCGGTTCCTTGACCGCAGGCCAGACACTGATGTCCCATGCCCGGTTCCTTGACCTCAGGCTGGGTACTGAACGCCTAACTGAGCCATTCGGAGGCTTCCTGTTCTCTGTCACCGCTCCAGTGCAGGGCTCAGGCGCTCTCCCTCACTAGCCACTCCCCCTTTGCACCCTCTCTTCCCTACCGACCCCCTCTCCCATCTCCTTTCTGCTGCCCAGGGAGGGTGAAGCCTTCCATGGGGGATGGAGCAGGGCCTAGGCCCTCCCCCATGTGTCAGGCTGAGAGAGCATCCCTCTATGTGAAATGAGCTCCCAAAATCCATTTGAATACTAGGGATAAACACTGATCTACTACCAGAGGCCCCATAGATTGTCCAGGCCTCCTAACTGACACCCACGTGCAGGGGGTTTGGGTCGGTCCTATACTGGTTTCCCAGCTATCAGTCTGGGATCCATGAGCTCCCGCCAGATTTCTCTTTAAACCGATAATGGCTCCCTATATTATGTTGTCTCTTTTCTTGCTCTCCTCTATTTTTCTCCTGACTCGATCTTCCTTCTCTCTCTTATCTTCCTCTCCCCTTCACTTCTCCCCTTCTCTTTCTCCTAACTCCCTCTCCCCTCCCCCATGCTCCCAATTATTTCAGGAGATCTTGTCCCTTTCCCCTTCTACAGGGGAACCATGTATGTCTCTTAGGGTCCTCCTTGTTTCCTAGACTCTCTGGCCATGTGGATTTCAGGCTGGTAATCCTTTGCTCTATGTCTAAAATCCATATATGAGTGAGTACATGCCATTTTTGTCTTTTGTGACTGGGTTAGCTTGCTCAGGATCATTTCTTCTAGTTCCATTCATTTGCCTGCAAATTTCAAGATTTCACTGGTTTTTTTTTCTGCTGAGTAGTACTCCATTGTGTAAATGTACCACATTTTCTCTATCCATTCTTCAGTTGAGGGGCATCTAGGTTGCTTCCAGGTTCTGACTATTACAAATAATGCTGCTATGAACATGGTTGAGCAGATGTCCTTGTTGTATGAATGTTCATCTTTTGAGTATATGTCTAAGAGTGGGATTGCTGGATCTTGTAGTAGACTGATTCCCATTTTCCTGAGGAAGCTCCACACTGATTTCCAAAGTGGCTGTATTAGTTTGCACTCCCTCTAGCAGTGGAGGAGTGTTCACCTTTCTCCAATCCTCCAGGAAAACTGTCATTGGTGTTTTTTATTTTAGACATTCTGACAGAGTAAGATGGTATCTCAGAGTTGTTTTTATTTGCATTTCCCAGATGGCTAGGGATGTTGAGCACTTTCTCAAGTGTCTCTCAGACATTTTAGACTCCTCTAATGAGGATTCTCTATTTGGTTCTGTATCCCACTTTTTAATTGAATTATTTGGTGTTTTGGAGACTAGCTTCTTGAATTCTTTGTATACTTTGGAAATCAGTCCTCTGTCAGATATGGGGTTGGTGAATATCTTTTTCCATTCTGAGGGCTGCTGTTTTGCCTTGTTGACTGTGTCTTTTGCCTTAAAGAAGCTTCTGAGTCTCAGGAGGTCCTATTTATTAATTGTTATCTCAGTATCTGTGCTACCAGTGTTATGTTCAGGAAGCTGTCTCCTGTACCAACTCATTCAAGGGTACCTCCCACATTGTCTTCTAAGAGGTTCAGTGTGGTTGGATTTATGTTGAGGTCTTTGATCCATTTGGACTTAAGTTTTGTGCATGACAATAGACATGGATCTATCTGTAGTCTTCTACATGCTAGCATCGGGTTATGCCAGCATCATTTGTTGAAGATACTGTTTTTTTTCCGTTGTATAATTTTAGCTTCTTTGTCAAAAACCAGGTGTTCCTAGTTCTATGAGTTAATATCAGGGTGTTCAATTCCATTCCATTGGTCTACCTGTCTATTTTTGTGCCATTACTAAGTTGTTTTCAGGACTATAGCTCTATAATAGAGCTTGAAGTCAGGGGTGATGATGCCTCTGGATGTTGCTTTGTTGAGCAGGGTTGTCTTGGCTATCCTGTATCTTTTGTTTTGCCATATAAAGTTGAGAATTGTTCTTTCAAGGTCTGTGAAGAATTGTGCTGAGATTTTGATGGGGATTACATTGAATCTGTAGATTGCTTTTGGCAAGATTGCCATTTTTACTACATTGATCCTACCTATCCAAGAGCATGGGAGATCTTTCCATTTTCTGGTGTCTTCTTTAATTTCTTTCTTTAAACACTCAAAGTTCTTGTGATACAGGTCTTTCACTTGTTATGTTGTTAGGGGCTATTGTAAAGGGCAATGTTTCTCTGATTTCTTTTGCAGCCCTTTTATCGTCTGTATAAAGTAGGGCTACTGAGTTTTTTGAGTTGATCTTGTAGCCTGCCACTTTTCTGAAGATGTTTATCAGTTGTAGGAGTTCCCTGGTAGAGCTTTTCAGATCATTTCTGTAACCTATCATATCATCTGCAAATAGTGAAAGTTTGATTTCTTCTTTTCTAATTTTTATTCCCTTGATTTCCTTTTGTTGTCTTATTGCTCTAGCTAGAACTTCAAGTACAATATTGAAGAGGTATGGGGAGAGTGGACAGCCTTGTCTTGTTCCTGATTTTAGAGGAATTGTGTTGAGTTTCTCTCCATTTAGTTTGATGTTGACTGTTGGTTTGCTGTATATAGCTTTTATTATGTCTAGGTATGTTCCTGTTAGCCCTGATCTCTCCAAGACCTTTATCATGAAGGGATGTTGGATTTTGTCAAAGGCATCTAGTTAAATTATCATGCGATTTTTGTTTCTCATCTTGTTTATATGGTGGATTACACTGATGGATTTTCATATGTTGGACCATCCCTGCATCCCTGAGATGAAGCCTATTTGATCACAGTGGATGATTTGTCTGATGTGTTCTTTGCTACCTCAAAGTTAAGGATTGGGAAAAGATGTTCCAATCAAATGGACCCAAGAAACAAGCAGGGGGGTAGCAATCTAATGAAAGACCCCCGCCACACTCATGTAAACTGCGCCCTTTGGCGCGAAATTTGAATGTAAACCATGCCCTTCTAAGAGCGTGAAATTCAAAAGCTGTGACATCACCAAGACGAGTACCCTATCGGCGGTGCTCTCGCCTTCTACCTCATTTTGCATATCAAGCCTGCCGGACCTGATTGAGAGCAGCTCTTGCAAGGTCTGCAGGACTTAATATGCAAATAAAGCCACTTCTATATAAGCAGTACTAAATCTAGCCCGGTATGCTCAGCCTCCTGAAACCCTGAAGCATCCGCAGGCACCTGTGTGAGTAATAAAAAACCCTCTTGCTTTTGCATCCAGTGGCTCTGTCTCGATTTTTGGGCGAGGGTCTCCTGCCGGGAATATTCCCAGTTTTTCATTGGAGGTCCCACCGAGATTGAAGACCCCTGCCCAACTCGACTAGAAGCCCACCGGGAGGTAAGCTGGCCAGCATCAGTGTTTCCTGTTGGTAACTGTGTCTGTTTATTGTCCATGCGACTTGGATCCGGGTCACTTGGTATCTGGGAGGCTTGAGAAGGAGCTGACGAGCTCGGGACTTCTCCCCCACCACCCTGGAAGACGTTCCAGGGAACGTAGAGGTAGGAGCTTGCCGTTTTCGGAGCCCGTGGCGGATACGCCCCTCTATCGGAGAATCAAGGGCCTCTGGTTCTTGAGTATCCATCTGAACTTTTGTTTTAGGTACCGTGCAGAGTGTCTGGTCGCCGGCTGTCTTGTTGTTCTCGTTGTACTGTGTCTGTCTGTCTTTTGTTTGCTTTTGAAGTCGTCATGGGACAGACCCTAACCACCCCCCTTAAGCCTAACTCTAGGACACTGGTCTGAGGTTCAAGAACGCGCCTGCAGCCAGGCGGTTGAAGTAAAGAAAAAGAAGTGGCAGACCTTTTGCTCTTCGGACTGGCCCACTTTTAACGTGGGTTGGCCGAGGGATGGCACCTTTAATCTTGATACTATTCTGCAGGTCAAAGAGAAGATTTTTTGACAAAGGACCCCATGGGCACCCAGACCAGGTCGCCTGCATCGTAACCTGGGAAAACTTGGCTTATGACCCACCTCCATGGGTCGCTCCCTTTGTCTCTCCGAAACCCGCTCTTTCTTCCCCCGCCCCTCCGGAACCCGCTCCTCCTTCCACCCCCCCGCCCCTCCGGAACCCTCTCCTTCCCTCCCCGCTCCTACAGCACCTCCTCCTTCTGCTCCCCCAGCTCCCTCTTATTTCTCATCCCTGTACCCTACCCTCACCCGGGAACAATCTCCCAAACCCGTCCTTCCCCCAGATCCTAACTCCCCCCTAATGGATTTGCTCTCTGATGACCCCCCTCCCTATCACCTGCCTCCGTTGCAGCCAGTCCTGATAGGAGCTAAACAGACGCCCCCGGTGGGAGACCAGAGGGGCGTCACCTACTCACCTCCTAACTCCCCAGTTGCAGGCCGTCTCCGGGAGCGGAGAGACCAACTGCCCTCGGAGATTACCTCCCAGGCGTTCCCCTTACGACAAGGAGGGAACAGCCAACTACAATACTGGCCGTTCTCTGCCTCTGACCTATACAACTGGAAACAGCACAACTCTCCTTTCCCCAAGGATCCTGTCACCTTGACTAATCTAATAGAATCAATCCTCATTACTCATCAACCCACTTGGGATGATTGCCAGCAGCTCTTGCAGACTCTCCTCACCTCAGAGGAGAGACAGAGGGTTTTTCTAGAAGCAAGGAAGAATGTGCCAGGGGAGAATGGACAGCCAACTCAGCTACCGAACGAGATCGATGCCGCCTTCCCCTTGACCAGACCCTACTGGGATTTTACCACAGATGCAGGTAGGGGATGCCTACGCCTTTATCGCCAGTTACTCATAGCGGGCCTCCGAGGGGCCGGTAAACGCCCCGTCAATTTGGCACAGGTAAAGCAAGTAAGTCAGGGTTCCGAGGAGTCTCCTGCCACCTTTCTAGAGAGACTCAAGGAAGCCTATCGCGTGTACACTCCCTATGACCCGGACGAACCGGGACAGGCTACCGGCGTGGCCATGGTGTTTATATGGCAGTCGGCACCTGACATTAGGAATAAGTTACAGAGACTGGATGGACTACAGGGCTACACCATCCAGGATCTACTAAAGGAAGCAGAACGTATCTATAATAAGAGGGAGACTGTAGAAGAGAGAGAGGACCGTATATGCAGAGAAACTGAAGAAAAGGAAACAGCTAGGGACCGTAAACAAAGTAAGGAGCTAAGCCGCCTCTTGGCCACCATAGTGCAGAACAGCAATAGGTCAGATAGGCAGGGAGACCAGAGGAGGCCCAGGGTGGAGCGGGACCAGTGTGCCTATTGCAAGGAGCGAGGCCACTGGGTGAGAGAATGCCCAAAGTGACCCCAAAAACCAAAGGGTCCGTGGCTGGAAAACTCCCTTCTGGCTTTAGATGAAGACTAGGGGGGTCGAGGCCGGGAGCCCCCCCCCCCGCGCCTAGGCTAACCCTCAGAGTCGGGGGCCAACCAGTCACCTTCCTAGTCGACACCGGAGCTCAGCATTTGGTCCTCACCACCTCCCTGGGCCAACTCAGCGGACGGACAGCCTGGGTGCAAGGGGCCACCGGTGGAAGGCGCTACCATTGGACTACTGAAAGGAAGGTGCATCTGGCTACCGGGATTCAAGAACAGCCCCACTCTCTTCGATGAAGCCTTACATCGGGACCTTGCGGACTTCCAGGTTCAGCACCCATCCCTGATTCTAATCCAGTACGTGGATGATCTCCTACTGGCAGCTCCAACCAAACCGGACTGCCTTAAAGGTACCGGGGCCCTACTACAAACCCTCGGGCATCTTGGGTACAGAGCCTCTGCCAAGAAGGCCCAAATTTGCCAGACGGAAGTGACTTATCTGGGGTACAAATTAAAAGAAGGACAGCGTTGGCTAACGGCCGCGCGCAAGGAAACTATATCCCAGATCCCAGTTCCCTGGGGACACCGGCAGCTGAGAGAATTCTTGGGCACCGCCGGGTTCTGCAGGTTGTGGATCCCCGGATTCGCCGAAATGGCGGCTCCTCTGTATCCCCTAACCAAACAAGGGGCTCCCTTTGAATGGACAGAGGCACAACAACAGGCCTTTAGTAACATCAAACAGGCCCTACTCTCCTCTCCAGTCTTGGGCTTGCCCGACATAACCAAACCTTTCAACCTATTCGTGGACGAGAAGCAAGGCTTTGCTAAGGGGGTCTTGACCCAGAGGTTCCGGCCATGGAAACGACCTATTGCCTACTTGTCCAAGAAATTGGACCCAGTAGCCTCCGGATGGCCCCCTTGCCTGAGAATGGTGGCGGCCATTGAAATCCTCGTCAAGGACGCAACAAAGCTAACTCTGGGACAGCCATTAACTGTACTGGCACCACATGCAGTTGAGTCTATTGTCTGCCAGCCTCCTGATCGTTGGCTATCCAACGCCCACATGACCCATTACCAGTCCCTGCTCCTGGATGCTGATCGGATTCGCTTCGGCCCAGCAGTCGCCCTTAGTCCTGCAACTCTGCTGCCACTGCCAGAGGGCCCTACATCCCACGACTGCCTGCAGATCCTCGAGGAAGCACATGGGACCAGAGTTGACCTGTCCAATCAGCCATTAAAGACTCGGACCACACATGGTACACGGATAGCAGTAGCTACTTGCTGAATGGAGAACGACGAGCAGGAGCAGCAGTGACCACCAAAAACCAGGTAGTCTGGGCCAGCGCCCTTCCTGGAGGAACCTCGACACAGCGGGCGGAGCTCATGGCTCTAACTCAGGCGCTCCAGCTGGCAGAAGGTAAGAGACTCAACGTGTATACCGATAGCCGCTATGTCTTCGCCACCGCCCACATACATGGGGAAATCTACCAGAGGAGGGGACTCCTAACCTCGGAGGGCAAGGAGATTAAAAATAAGACTGAGATCTTGGCCCTGCTCAAGGCCCTATTCCTCCCCAAGAAATTGAGCATCATGCACTGCCCAGGGCACCAAAGAGGAGACAGTGCAGAGGCAAAAGACAATCTTCTAGCAGATGAGACTGCTAAACAGGCCGCTCTGGATTCCCAGCTCCTCACCGTCACGATCCTAACTGAACCAGGACGGACCCAGCTAATGAACTGGGAATATAGTACTGAGGACTTAGATTTGATACAGAAACTAGGAGCAGACTATGATCCAGAGCGAGACAGATGGGTGCACCAAGGAAAAACCATTGTGCCAACTAAACCTACAATGGACCTAATTAATAACCTCCACAAACTAACTCATTTAAGTGCCCGCAAAATGCAATTCCTGGTGGATCGATCGGAGCTGGGAAAACTTTTCCTCAATAGAGATAAGGCCCTACAAAAGGTCACAGAGACTTGTACGGCTTGCGCTCAAGTCAATGCAGTACGAGCCAAGACTGCCCCGGGGTCCGTCTCCGGGGACACCGACCTGGAGTCCAGTGGGAAATAGACTTTACTGAAATTAAACCTGGCATGTATGGCTACAAATATCTTAGTTTTTATAGACACTTTCTCTGGATGGGTAGAGGTCTACCCCACCAAACATGAAACCGCAAAGGTGGTCACCAAGAAACTATTAGAAGAAATCTTTCCCTGATATGGGATGCCTCAGGTAATAGGGTCAGACAATGGGCCGGCCTTTGTCTCCCAGGTAAGTCAGCAGGTGGCCAAGATACTGGGGATTGATTGGAAATTACACTGTGCATATAGACCCCAGAGCTCAGGTCAGGTAGAACCTATGAATAGAACAATTAAGGAGGTCTTATCTAAATTAATGCTAGCAACTGGCTCAAAGGATTGGGTGCAACTCCTACCCCTGGCTCTGTATCGAGCCAGGAACACCCCAGGCCCTCACGGCCTTACCCCTTTTGAAATTCTATATGGGGCTCCACCCCCAGCCATCACTTTCTTTGATTCTGATATTTCAGACTATGCTAATTCCTCCTCTCTCCAAGCACACCCGCAGGCCCTGCAGATCGTGCAGAAAGAAGTTTGGAAGCCCTTAGCAGCTGCATACCAGGACGCCACTGATACACGAACAGTGCCTCACCAGTTCCAAATCGGAGACTCAGTCTGGGTCCGGAGACACCAAACCAAAAACCTCGGGCCTTGCTGGAAGGGACCATATACAGTACTCCTGACAACACCTACAGCACTAAAAGGTGACGGTATCGCCTCCTGGATCCACGCATCTCACGTGAAGGCTGCCCACCCGGATGCTTCCACGTCTCCTGCCCAGGCATGGAGACTCCAACGCTCTCAAAACCCCCTAAAGATAAGACTTATTCACAATTAGTTGTCTTGCTTGCCCTTTTGACTACCCCCATCCTGTCGACCAGCCCCCATACCCTAAAACAATTAACCTGGCAGATAGTCTCCCCAGCAGGAAATGTCTTGTGGTCTCAGTCAGGGAACCATGCCGTGGGAACCTGGTGGCCCTCACTCACCCCGGACTTCTGCCAACTGGTGGCAGGGTCAGACTATTGGGACATACCCGACTATGAGGCAGACACATTGCCAGAAAAACTAAGATCAAACCTTGGCAATAGAAGTGTGCATGGCTATGGTGTCCGGGGAGTCCGGGCCCCAATAGCGTGTGCCACCATCTGTGGGGACACCAGACCTTGAACAGAGACCCACTTCCCCTTTGGCCTGGGAGCAGGCAGCTGTGAGATAATGTTTACTGAAAACAATTCAGTGCTATAAAGCTATTGATAGGGCTCAGATAAGGGCTTGCTCACTGAAACACCATGACTTTGACACCCCCTATGGCTAGATGCTTCTTCCTGTTCCCCCTGCAGTGTCTCCCCGATTCTGGGGCTAGAGATTAAACCACCAGCCAAGAGGGTGAGAAGTCTGGGAGAGCTGTGAGCTCGGTTGGAGAATTGTATGTAGATGGATGACAGAAGTCCTTAAAAAGGGAAGCGTTTTTTCTTGGGGAGTGCTCCTCCTAAGCTGACTGGGGAAGCATAAAGTTTTCTTAAAGCAACCGACCGGTCTCTGTGTCATCTATCCCGACCACCTCGCTACATTCTCGGATGCAGGCCGCACAGCAGGTGCGACAATTGGAGGATCCCACCGAGATCGTGAAAGCGAGGTAAGTGAGCGGGTTCGGCTCTTTTTCTGGCCAGGGACAGATTGGGGAAAAAAGAAAAGAAACCATGGGGAATAGTTCTGGGAAGCTTGAATTACAGTATCAAGTTAAAAAGTTACATGAAGGACATGGGACTACAGTAAAGTCTAAAACCTTAGAAGGCTTTTTAAAATGAATTGAACGTGCGAGTCCATGGTTCATTACTGGGGGGAGCTTAAATGTCCCAGATTGGAAGGATGTTCGCTATGATCTTTAGAGAAGGGTGTTGGTGGCATATGCCTTTAATCCCAACACTCGAGAGACAGAGGTAGGTAGGATGGAGGCCATCCTTGTCTATAGAGCGAGTTCCAGGACAGCCTCCAAAAGGATAGAGAGAAACCCAGTCAAAAAAAAAAAAAAAGAGGAGGGTAAAATAGAAATAAAATAAAAAAATCTCCAGTCTTTCACCTGATCCACTGAGGTCAGGAAAGTAAAGGAAAACTTAGAGATCTAAAAAGATGGCCAACAAGTAAGGCTATAAGTATGTATTAAAAAGGGGGTACCAAGCTAGGGGTACCAAATTAAATGTCTAGGCCTTTGCCTGACAAAGGTCAGGAAAGAAAGGGAACCTAAGAGATCACCCTCAGTTGAAGGGTGGATTGGATTAAATGTCTAGGCCCTCACCTAACAAAGGTCAGGAAAAAAAAGGGGAACCTAAGATAAGAAGTTGCCCTCAGTTGGAGGGTGGATTGGAGGATCATCCTCAATGGGAGGATAGATTAAAGATGGGCAAATTTAAAAAATTGGTAACAGTTAATAAATGAGGTATTAGTATTCAGTAAAGAAAAAGGCAAAGTTATATAAAATAAAAATGTTTAGTTACATTTATACAGAGTAGGTTATTGATACAAATTTAAGGTCAATTTTGTGAGTCATCTCTAAAAACTTTTGACAAAAGCCTGGCCTTTCCACTTTGCATCTACAGAATTGCAAGGAGTGGGTATGGCTGTAGCCCCTGAGTGTAGCTCAAAACTTCTCTAATGAAGAAATGATGAGGGACATTCAGGACTTTTTCAACCTTTTGTTTTAATTCAAAGATTGGCTGGAGTTGTTCTGTTAAAGAAGTTTCAGTTCAACAAACTAATCATAACCTAGGCAAAAGGAGAGATATGTATGCATGGTCTGTGTGTATGGACATGGCCATGTCAGTATGTATGAAGTGTGAAATGTAAATGCGTGAATGTTGACAAAAGCAACTGTTCTAATTGCCTTGGATATGATTAAAGGGATACTTAAATCCCTTCAAACAGTTAAAAACTATATCGATTTAGATATAGCCAAAAGAAACATCCAGTCAGTCGGTTAATATTTTAACAAAAAATTCAAGTTAAGCCCTCAGAGCCAGTCAATTTAAAAAAAAATAAGAGAGAGAGAGAGAGGTTTTCAGGGAACTGCCCTGCCACTTTGGCAGGCCCCACCCCCAAAGGTGTCTGTATAGATGCAAATTAGGCCTTGTCAGCTCAGACGCAAACCAGGCCTTGTCAGCTAGTGAGAGCTACAGGTTAAAAAAAAAAGGGACTATTTGGGACATAGTATAGTTTACAATCCTTAAATGATTCTCAAAGGTACTTAATGGTTATGTCCCTTTTAAAGGACATCTACTAATAATTTAAATAGTGATCCCAATTCACCTAGATAGTTGACTAAGGAAGGTAGACAAATCCTTCTACTGTTATGGTCCAACTTCAACAGTCCATACAAAATTTAAAAATAAAAAAGGGGGAGTAATGTCCCCAGTCCCCACGTGATTCATTGAATAATCCACTCCTCATGTAAGAATTTTTTAAATGTAAATGCCAGTGAGCAATCTACTTCAGACAGATTCTGGCATAATGAAACTTGAGCAACTATTGCTCAGGTCAAATGGAAACATCCATACACTAGACAGTGGAGAAGACCCTAATTTGGGGTCGAGGGCATGTTTGTGTTTTCTTACAGGAAAAGAATAAAGCTTCAGTAGCTGTCACAACATTTGGTGAGATGCATGGAGCAGAGAAAACTGGACCTGAGACCGTGGGAGCCTGCCCAAGTCAGTTCGAGATCTCCTAAATCGGTGTTCCTGACCCTTGATGTAATCAAATCTACAGCCCGAGAAAGAAATAAAACAGTCAGTTCGAGATTTCCAGTTTCTCATCAGGCCTGCTACATCAACCTCCTGGACCCGTGAGTTTTCATCCCAAAGCCAACAAAACTGGAAGATTAGCAGTTTGCCTTTGACACACCTTAAAACAACAGAATTCATTTTGCCTTGGGGGAAAAAAGGACCCATTTAAAACATTTGGACATTGGTATGGACTGTGATGAGTGGCAAAAGCCTCTTTTCAGTATTTAAACAGGACTTAAAATATCAGACTTGGTGGTTCCTGTTTCTAGAATCACACCTATGCCAGTGTGTTCTTCTGGAGAAATGTGGTTTGTTCTGGTGCGACAAAAAGACTTTGACTCGGGTTGTATGTTCGACTGATACTACTGACATTAAATCGGCAGACTACATCACCACAGGAACAAATTGGTACTCTGTAAATAGTGCTATAAGCCTCTTATTCATATTTTTTATAATGCTACATGTGTAACATCAATGATTGTACCTAATGTATCTGTGCAAGTGCACTCTCTAATGCTTTCCTAAGTAGATCTTGAAATGATTGTAAACTTTATCACTGTTTTGACCGTCAAGTTGTAACTATAAATCACCCTTGTAACAAAGAAAGGCTGGTGGTAGAATGCTACGGCCCAGATCGGGGGAAGGGCAGATGACAGAGAGGCGCTATGTCAATGGGGGTCCTAGGAATGGTAACAGTGGCAGTAGGCATTCTGGCTTCACACTGAGTTCAAATGCCTTAGCCCATGGCAATCCCGATAGCCATAAAGCCTTATTACAGATGATTCTAAGGTTGGGGCGCTCTGTTGACGGGCAACCTGTGGGGAAGACCCCTCCCACCTAAGACAGGGGTTCAAGGTCCCCCGAGGACGGGAAAGGGAGGGTGACCCTACTTGACCTAAGCCAGGAGTGCCTCATTTAAAAATAAAAAGGGGTGAATTGTGGGGACACCAGACCTTGAACAGAGACCCACTTCCCCTTTGGCCTGGGAGCAGGCAGCTGTGAGATAATGTTTACTGAAAACAATTCAGTGCTGTAAAGCTCTTGATAGGGCTCAGATAAGGGCGCGCTCACTGAAACACCATGACTTTGACACCCCCTATGGCTAGATGCTTCTTCCTGTTCCCCCTGCTGTTTCTCCCCGATTCTGGGGCCGGAGATTAAACCACCACCCAGGAGGGTGAGAAGTTGGAGAATTGTATGTAGATGGATGACAGAAGTCCTTAAAAAGGGAAGCGTTTTTTCTTGGGGAGTGCTCCTCCTAAGCTGACTTGGGGAGCATAAAGTTTTCTTAAAGCAACCGACCGGTCATCTATCCCGACCACCTCGCTACATTCTCGGATGCAGGCTGCACAGCAGGTGCGACAACCATCGAGAAACGGTGTAAACTGGGTCACCAAGACTTTTACATGTGCCCAAAGGATGGGAGGGACTTCCACACGTCTCGTAAATGTGGATGCTATGACCTTTACTTTTGCGCCACCTGGGGCTGTGAGACCACGGGAGGTACATACTGGAACCCCTCATCTTCCTGGGACAAGATCCCCATATTAGAGGGCTGGGGAAAGGGACATTGTTTCAGCTGTTCTGGAGGACTCTGCCTTCCCCTTAACATCACCTTTACACCGAGTGGTAAAAAGGCTCCAGAATGGAGCAGGGGATATACTTGGGGGCTCCGCTGGTACATAGAAGGAGAAGATCGGGGGTTAACTTTAAAATACAACTTAGAGTGCAACAGGCCTCCCAACCAATCGGTCCCAACCAAGTCCTGGTGGAGCAGAGGCTGGCATCCTCCTCCGGTTTCATACCAACCCCCCTGCCAGTGGGTAACTCAGTTAGAGTTAAAATAACCACACCAACCTTGCCCCCTAACCAGTCCCAGAATAACCGGTCCCAGGAAGACTTCCTGGGGACAGGGGATAGACTTATTAACTTAGTAAAAGGAGCTCACCAGGCCCTTAACTCCTCAGACCCCGCTAGAGCTAGAGACTGTTGGCTATGCCTCAGCGTAGCCCCCCCCCCTACTATGAGGGAATTGCTGTTTCAGGAAATTTCTCTAACTATACCAGAGCCCCGGAATCGTGTTTGGTACTGCCTCACCACAAGCTAACTTTACCCGACGTTTCTGGGCAAGGGACATGTTTGGGTCAGGTTCCGAGGTCGCACCAGCCACTCTGCAATCGGACCGTCCAAACTCTGTCAGCAGGGAACTACTATCTGGCCGCCCCAAATGGTATGTACTAGGCCTGTAACACAGGTCTCACCCCCTGTATATCGGCCCAAGTGTGGAACCAAACCTCAGAGCTCTGTGTGTTGATCCAGCTGTGGCCCAGGATCACCTATCATAGTTCACAGACCGTTTATGAGTTCTTCGAAGACACCCCTAGAAGGCAGAGGAAGGAGCCAGTTACCATGACTCTCGCGATCCTCCTGGGAGTCGGGGACATTGCGGCAGGGATAGGCACTGGAACTCATGCCATGGTACAGACAGGGAGATTCCAAGCCTTGCATGACGCCACGCATTCAGACCTAAAAGCGGTTGAAAAGTCAATCACTGCCCTCGAAAGATCCCTGACCTCTTTATCTGAAGTTGTTTTACAAAATAGACAGGGATTAGATTTACTCTTTTTAAAGGAGGGCAGATTATGTGCTGCCCTTAAAGAAGAATGTTGCTTTTATGCAGACCAGACAGGGGTTGTGAGAGAATCTATGGCCAAATTAAGAGAAAGACTGGCCCTGCGAGAAAGAGAGTTTAGTTCACAACAAGGCTGGTTTGAAGGATGGTATAACAGATCACCCTGGTATGTTACCTTACTTTCTACTCTTATGGGACCTCTAGTTATACTGGTAATTACTGTAACATTTGGTCCCTGTATCCTTAACCGGCTGGTGCAGTTTATCAAGGAAAGGCTGTCTGTCATCCAGACTTTAGTCCTAACTCATCAATATCAGGTTCTAAAGCAACAGGAGACAGAGATCCCTCACAACAGTTAAGTAAAGGATTTTACCTAAGGATAAAAGAAATGGGGGAATGAAAAACCCCCGCCACACTCATGTAAACCACGCCCTTTGGCGCGAAATTTGAATGTAAACCATGCCCTTCTAAGAGCGCGAAATTCAAAAGCTGTGACATCACCAAGACAAGTACCCTATCGGCGGTGCTCTCGCCTTCTACCTCATTTTGCATATCAAGCCTGCCGGACCTGATTGAGAGCAGCTCTTGCAAGGTCTGCAGGACTTAATATGCAAATAAAGCCGCTTCTATATAAGCAGTACTAAATCTAGCCCGGTATGCTCAGCCTCCTGAAATGCTGGAGCATCCACAGGCGCCTGTGTGAGTAATAAAAAACCCTCTTGCTTTTGCATCCAGTGGCTCTGTCTCGATTTTTGGGCAAGGGTCTCCTGCCGGGAATATTCCCAGTTTTTCACTAATATCTAACAAATTAGACTTTAAGCTAAACATCAATCAAAAGAGATGAAGGAGGTCATTACATACTCGTCACAGGAGAAATCCACCAAGATGAAGTCTCGATTCTGAACATCTATGCCCCAAATACGAAGGCATCCACATTCATAAAAGAAAGATTACTAAAACTCAAATCATACATAAAACCCCACACACTTATAGTGGGAGACTTCAATACCCCACTCTCACCACTAGACAGGACCAGACAGAAACTTAACAAAGAAACAAAGGAACTAATGGAAGTTATGACCCAATTGGGTTTGACTGACATCTATAGAACATTCCATCCAAACACAAAAGAATATACCTTCTTCTCAGTGCCACATGGACCCTTGTCAAAAATCAACCACATACTTGGCAACATATCAAAACTCAACAGGTACAAAAAAAAATTGGAATAACGTCATGTATCTTATCAGACCACCATGCTTTAAAGTTAGAATTCAACAACAATACAAATTGCAGAAACCCTACAAACTCATGGAAATTGAATAATTTGCAATTGCACCATTCCTGTGTCAATGAAGAAATAAAAAAGAAATTAAAGACTTCCTAGAATTCAATGAGAATGAAGATACAACATACCCAAACTTATGGGACACTTTAAAAGCAGTGCTAAGAGGAAAGTTCATAGCTCTAGGTGCCCACATGAAGAAACTGGAAAATAGTCACACTAGAGAATTAACAGCACAATTGAAAGCTTTAGAACAGAAAGAAGCAAACTCACCCCAGGGGAGTAGATGCCAGGAAATAATAAAATTAAGGGCTGAAATCAATAAAGTAAAACTGGGAAAACAATACAAAGAATCAATATAACAAAGACTTGGTTCTTAGAGAAAATCAACAAAATAGACAAACCTTTAACCAAACTTACCAAATAGTAGAGTGTGAACACGCAAACTAACAAAATCAGAAAAGGGGGGGACATAACGGATGCTGAGGAAATCCAGAGAATCACCTGGTCATACTTTGAAAACATGCACTCCTCAAAATTCAAAAATCTAAAGGAAATGGATAATTTCTTGGATAGATATCACTTACCAAAATTAAATCAAGAACAGACAAGCAATTCAAATAGACCGATAACCACTAATGAAATAGAAGCAATCATCCAAAGTCTCCCAACCAAAAAAAGCCCAGGGCCAGATGACCTCAGTGCAGAATTCTACCAGAAATTCAAAGAACAGCTAATACCAATTCTCCTCAAAGTGTTCCACACAATAGAAACAGAAGGGTAATTGACAAACTCTTTTTACGAGGCTTCAATAACCTTGATATCCAAGTCACACAAAGACACAACTAAGAAAAAGAACTCCAGACCGATCTCCCTCATGAATATTGATGCAAAAATACTCAATAAAATACTGGCAAATCGAATCTAAGAACACATTAGTATATCAATCTTGACGACACCGAAGCAAAGTTTTGACAGTTAAAGCGAGGAGGGAAACATGTAAGGCAGACGAAAGGAGTAAAAACCACATTATATGGAATGGTAAAAAAAAAAGACACAAACTTGGGTGGAGAAAGGGGCTGCAGCTGGGGATGCTGTGAAAGCCCCCAGGTGAATGTGGTCAAAGTGTATTGTGCGAAACTCTTACAATGCTAATAAAAATGAGGAAAAAGTACTGCTGACACTTAGGAGTGAAAACAAACTCACTCAGAGTTTACTAGGAAGACTGTGGCTCTTGGCCTGCTTCCATCACACACACACACACACACACACACACACACTGGTGTCTGCAGGTGAGCCTAGCCCCCAGGCTTCAGTAGATACATGGTTGGGTGGCCCCTGGATGATTTCCTAGGCCTTTTCCCTTTATTTCACAGATGAAAAACCACTGTGAAGATCAAAGTCACATTTTGTGGCTAAGCCACGGTGCCAACTGACATTCTCTGGTCCCTGCTCTTCAAGGCTCTTGTTCACTGTCCTCCCTCAGGCAGGAAAAACCACCCTGAGGCTGTCAAGCCTCTCCCAGCCTCAGCCTCATGCAGGTGCCTGGGGCTGAATGCTAACTGGAAGCCAGGCTGTGGGTGAGGACAGGAAGCAGCCAGTGACTACAGCTCCCCGCATTCGCCAGGGACAACAGCTCGTTGTTTCTAGGAATCTTCTCGTCACACCTGCCCGGTCCACATCTGCGGTCTGACTGGCCACTTTTGTGTTTCCCACTGTCACGTCATTACGGCAGGACGGCATCGTTCGCCATACCCTGTCTGCACTGTATGCTTCCTCTCCGAGGCTGCCTGACATGGGCACCCCCTCTGCTGGGTAATGAGCTTGCTACCTCAGAGTCTTGTTATCTGGGCCTAATTGCAAGGCCATCCAGGAATAGCTCTGTGAACGAACCATGAGTCCCTGGTTATTTGTTTAGTGTAGATTCCTAGAAGCGGATTGCTTGGTAGTGAGGAGTCAGCTCATACAAGGCTTTTGTTGCGTCCACTCAAACTGCTTTCCAGGAAGCAGCCTACATTTTCTGTAGCCATTTAGGAGATTAAATTTCTGTGGCTAGCTACATTTGTCTTGAAAAGATTGTTTCACCTAAAAAATATGAGTCTTTTCATTCCACAGCAACTTTCCCGGTATTTTTTGGCACAGCATTCAACCCATTCATTCATTCATTCATTCATGCATTCATAATACATCAATAGAAGCTACATTGTTCATACAGTGTATGCACTGCGGTACAGTCACACCTGGCAGGGACAGCAGAGTCATTTGCCAGCACAGTGCCTTGATAAAGATCCAGCAACGCTGAGCCATGTGACACCTTTGGGTTTTCTCTCCCCCTGTTGTGAACCTGGGAGACTTTTACTATTTGTACAATTTGGAGATATTGAATTGATGGAAATTTTCTTATGATCATTTATGCCTTTTCCCAGGAGTGCTGCTTCTAAGCTTGCCAGGGGAGTCCTGAACACACCACCCTTCCTGCTTTAGGGAGACATCCTTCTCTACTTGAAGGTCTTCCTTACGCCTTGGAGGTTGTGACACAAGAAGAAGCCGCAGGTCTCTGTATGAGGCTGTGAGGCACTCTTGAAACAAGATATTCAAAACAAAGTCAAACTTCAAAAGGCCAACAGGACCGAGGGCTAAAGGAGTCAGCCACAGTTCAGACCCCAAGTCTCTTCTCGCAGTACACCCAGGCACTGCGTGGCATACACAGCAGCAAAGTTAGATTAGCTGAGGTCACCTCTGTCCTCCACAGAGACGTATACTGATGTATAAGAATGAAATAGAAAGACGATAAAAGTATTCTATAAAGATATAAAAAGTGAACATTGTATTATGCTGGAATTTGATCAATAACTGCAGTAGCTCCGGCCTGAGGAGATTTCTTGGGCACTCTGACCATCAAGAGCTAATAATACACTGCTTGGGACATGGTGGTATGCCTGGGATGGCTTGGAGATTTTGTTTTGAGCTAATGTCCTTGTAGTCACAAAAGCAACTATCATGAGAATAGGCAGTCATATAACTCTAGATTCTTAAAAATTGGGCTATAGGGATGATGAGGAAAAAATGGTTATAAAAAGATAACTGTTGAGCTGGACAATGGTGGCGCATGCCTTTAATCCCTGCACTCAGGAGACCAAGGCCAGTGGATCTCTGTGAGTTCGAGACCAGCCTGGTCTACAGAGGGAGTTCCAGGACAGCCTCCAAAGCCACAGAGAAACCCTGTCTCGAAAAACCAAAAACCAACCAAACAAACAAACAAAACTGACTTTATCACTGATATCAACACTTGAGGGAAAATGATTGGAAATGATAACTCTGTTCTGTCATAGTTGATTAATAATGACTAAAATATGAACAAAAGGAAGTGAAACACATGTCCAAAAAATTATATGGAACAACATTTTGTATCCCTACTTACTAAATTCTGCATAAATAAAGAAGCACTCTGGCAGCTAGTCGGTCAGGCTGCGAGATTCTCCTGACCACCATGGCTGGGCTCACTCCTCCTCACCAGCTCCTTACATCCCCTGCTGGGACCTGCATCCTCACAGGGCATGTGCTTCCTCTCTGTCCATTTCTCCTAAAAGGAAACGAAGAAGAGTCCAGGGTCTGACTCCTCCTCTTACTGCTCTTGCATCCATCAATCTTCAGACCCTGCCTGCATCTGCAGCTGGAGTCAGCACACACAGAGACACATAAACACAGACCAAAGACACACAGACACACAGACACAAAGACACACAGACACATCCACACAGACCAAAGACACACAGACACACCGGTATACAAACACACAGACATACACACAGACATAAAGACACACAGATGCACACACAGACACATACACACAAACACAGACACGGACACACACACACACACACATTATCTTCCCTTTTATGGTGGTGTGGTGATTTGAAAGAAAATGGCCATGACCCCTGAAGGAAGTGGCACTGTTAGGAGGTGTGGCTTTGTTGGAGGAAGAGTGTGACCTTGGGGGAGGGCTTTGAGGCCTCCTTTGCTCAAGCTTCATTCAGTGTGACACTTAGTCCACTTCCTGTTGCCTTCTGATCAAGATGTAACCAGCCAGCACCATATCAAGATGTAGCCAGGTAGAGAAATTAGCTAGTTACAGCATGGCCTCTTATTAAATGGAGAACTCAGGAGAATAAGTCTAGTGAATTAAGCACAAGCCTGTTTTTCAGATGACAAAAGATGGGGTTGTTGAAAGGTGGCCTCTGAGAGGCAGGAAGCCCTCCAGCCCCCAGCTGACAAGAGAGGCAGAAAGGAGCAGTCAGAGGCATATGCAAATGGGCTCCTGGGCAGAGGGGCGGGCCTGTGGGAATGCGTGGGAGCTGGTGAGTGAGAGCCCTGGAAGTCACTTGAGTTGAGAAAGAGGCCTGGGAAACTTGGGAAAAGCCCTCTTCTGAGGGCAGAGGGAAAGCCGTCACTAAGCCCAGGTTTTCCTTCAGCTGTTCTCCCTCCAGCGTGGAGACACTGAGGGGAGCTTAGCCGGCCTCCTCTCTCTCTGTGCTTGCCTGTTCTGACCTCACGAGGGGCAGCACAAGCATGAACACAGACACAGAATGGGGACGAGGGACCCAGGAACTGTGTTCAAGGCCTGTCTATGCTTCCATTCCCATGCCAATGGAACTCACGGCCCAAGCATACGTGACAAACGCCGTACTCAGTGGCTGTGTCCCAGGCCTGGCCATGACTCTTAGTGCATTGTTCCGTGCCATGGGTCAAAGTAGGACTTGTAAGCAGACACATGAACCACTTCTCACAAGGCAGTGCACACAGTCTGACAGCCAGCATGGGGTGGGAGGGTGCAGACACCATGAGTCCATCTGTGGGACCCCGGTGATAGCCACGACCAGGGGACAGGCTTTGCGTAAAGAGGCCTGGAAAAGGGCTCTGCAGACCACAGCTGAGAGCAGGTCTGGAGGAAGGTGGAGAGGAAACTCAGATTCAGTTTTTGTCCTCATTCTGTGATAGCCATGACTGTGACAAAAAGGAGGGACACCACTGAGGAGTACCTTACTAGACTATCATCACTATGCCTGGCTCATATGTCTACACACCCATCCAGAATTCATCAAACCTGAACGTAGAAGCAGATGCCTCACACGAGGTCTTGGGGGACTTTATTCTGAAGACTCCCAGGTTTTGTGAAACTGTGATCACCTCGTGTCTTTTCCCTTCACCATGCTCTGGGAACTAGCAGTAACCAGGAGAACCATTTTCCTCTCTGTATGGCCGTAAGTTCGTCTCACTGTCAAACTCGTTCATTTCTCTTTAGCTTCAGAAGCCTTGTTTCCCGTCCAGTTTCTAGGTGGAGGCACCATGGGCATCACTAACAGACCCATCAGAAATAAATCTGAACAGTCATGTCATGGTTTGCGTTACCTCCTGATTTTGCTATTTAAAGCAATACACAAAGCCACCCCTTCCCCTACCTATATAAAATGCTAGGGAGGCTGTTTTCCTTCAGTTTCCCAAAAGTTAAGCCAAAGTTCCCAAAACTTGTAGCAGGAAGAAAAAATGTTCCCGCAAAGATCTGAAGGTACCCTTACCAAGTATAGACACCCCAAAATACTTTAAGTTGTCTGTTATCACAGGTGACAGCCTGTGTTCCCCGTCACGTCACACAAGAAGTTCTGAGTGATGAAACCTCATGGGGATTCTCCAGCATATAACACAGTCACTTCCATGTCAAGGTGTTATGATGGGCCAAGCACTGGGCCTCTGCTAGACATCTGTAGACATCCCTCTATAGACATCTGTAGACATCCCTCTATAGACATCTGTAGACATCCCTCCCTCTATAGATATCTGTAGACATCCATCCCTCTATAGACATCTGTAGAAATCCCTCTATAGACATCTGTAGACATCATCCCTCTATAGACATCTGTAGACATCATCCCTCTATAGACATCTGTAGACATCCCTCCCTCTATAGACATCTGTAGACATCCCTCCCTCTATAGACATCTGTAGACATCCATCCCTCTATAGACATCTGTAGACATCATCCCTCTATAGACATCTGTAGACATCCCTCCCTCTATAGACATCTGTAGACATCCCTCCCTCTATAGACATCTGTAGACATCCATCCCTCTATAGACATCTGTAGACATCATCCCTCTATAGACATCTGTAGACATCCCTCCCTCTATAGACATCTGTAGACATCCCTCCCTCTATAGACATCTGTAGACATCCATCCCTCTATAGACATCCGTCTATAGACATCTGGCGTAGGCTACATGACCTCCATCCTCCAGGCGGGAGACAGTCTCAGAGCTAAGCTTGTCCATGGGGTTTAGCTGTGGAGTCTGTATAATGCTGCCTGGGTCAGAAGTCGTGGATACGTCACCTGTGGCTGCTTGAACAGCCACATTCTTCACTGCTGCAGCAGGGAACCTGTCTTCTCCAAGGAAAACATTGAACAAACTCCTTCGTGAACAGTGACTCTGAGGCTATCCTGACACATAATGGGGTGGGGAGGGAGAGCTAGTTCCTGGCATTTCTAAAGCTTGACTTCCTTTTCTCCCCTCCTCCTCCTCCTCCTCCTCCTCTTCCTCCTCCTTCTCTCTCTGTCCGTCTCTCCCACTCTCTCTCTGTCTCTGCCTCTCTGGTTTTTTGAGACAGGGTTTCCCTGTGTAGCCCTGGCTGTCCTGGAACTCACTCTGGAGACCAGGCTGGCCTGGAACTCACAGAAATCTGCTTGCCTTTTCTCCCACATGCTGGGATTACAGGCGTGCGCCAACATGCCAGGCTACTTTTTTTGTTCTTGGAACCCATGAACTACAGAGATGATACCATCTTTCCTACGTGGTGATCTCTTGCCTCCCCTTTCTCCTCCCCAAAGTCTCTGGTAACCCATGCGGGTCTTGCACTTGCACACGACCAAGGATGACCTTGAACTTCCGATCCTCCTGTCTAACTTCTCCAGAGTGGGATTACAGGCGTGTGTCATTGTGCAAAGTTGTATGCAGTGCATGGGATCAGGCCCAGGGCCTTGAACATGTTAGGCATCTCTACACCCCAGACCTTCTTCAAAAGCATGGTGAACATTTGCTTCATGCACATCCTGGACTCTGGTTTAGAGAGGACATCCACCCTTTCATCTCTCACTTTTCCAGACCTTCTTTGAACTCCAGCAATATTTATAGACTCAGACATCAACATGTCAGCACAGTGGGCAAGCTGAGGACACCCTGGGGCTTTTCACCCTGGCTCTCTTAAAAAAAAAAAAAAGCTCTTGGAGGTGTGACTCAGTCATTAAGAGAACTGGCTGTTCTTCCAGGGGACCTGAGTTCAGTTCCCAGCAAACACATAGTGGCTCACAATCATCTATAACGGGGTCTAATGCCCTCTTCTGTCAGGCATGCAGGCATAAGTGCAGACAGAACACTCATATAAAACACATGAAACAACAACCCTCTGGGGGATATGAAGATGACTCCGTTGATAAAGAGGATAAAGAGCCTGCCGTGTAAAATCAGGGATCTGAGTTCCTATCCTTAGCATCCATGTGAAAAGCTGTATGTATGCTGTGAGCTGTAACCCCAGGAGGGGCAGGGAGAGACAGGTGGATCTCCAGAGCTCTCTGTCAGTCAGCGCAGTATAACAGGAGAGACCTTATAACACAGTAGAGAGGGAGGGCGGACAGCAGTGTAGTAGACAAGGTGCTTGTTTTGCAAGCATAAGGACCTGAGCTTAGGACTCCAAGCACAGCAGCATGTGCCTGTGACCCCACAATGAGACAGGAGGTGGAAACAGGAAGCCCCCTAGAAGCTCATAGGCCAGCTAGCCTGGCATATATGCGCCAGTGAATGACAAGGGGCCCTGGATCAAGTAAGATGGAAGGTGAGAAGCAGCAGTGAGGGTTCCCTGTGGCCTCCACACACGCACTGTCGTATGTATGCATCTGGGCGCTCACACAGAGAAAGCGGAGAGCAATGGAAGAAGACATTTAATATGGACTTCTGGCAGCCACACAAGCACACGTGTACACATGTATACACACCCTACACAGACAAGCAACGCTGCGTACACATCATTCCCTCCCAGCTGCTTTTATGGAAAGCCCAACCTCACAGGAAGAATGCAGGTTTTAATACTGAAGCAGAGTTTGAATCCCTGTGGTACAAAGCTTGAGCAAGTGATATTTCCCCCTAACCTCTGAACCTTTCCTCAACCGTAAGCTGGAGCCAGGCACAATGCCCCCACAGTTCCAAGAGATGGAGCCCAGAAACTCCCGGCTGGTGTGGGCGACGCAGTGAGACCTCATCTCAAATGATGATGATGGTGAGGGTGAAGATGGTAAGTGGAAACAATGCTCTCACGTGATTAATAACATTGATAGGGAAGGCTATAAAACAACCAAAGGCAGAGAAAGAATAAATAAATGGAAAACATATTTTGATTTTTAACTCCGTATTTCCAGACAGTCTCCATCTCCTTACTGGACCCATGGAATTGTCCTGAACATGCAAATACTTGGGTACCTAAGACACGAAACTCATGCTCCAGTCTGTTTTGGAAAGTGTAGTCTTTGCGCTGCAGCTCTGGGCCCCAGGAGGTAACGGCGTGGTGGGTTGTCGCTGATAGGGACCTCATCACTTCCAGGCTGAAGAAGTCTCCTAGCAGGCAGCATTGTCCTTGCTGCACCACAGAGCCACCGCTCGGGCTCCATGCCCAGCTCTGCCAGTTCCCAGAGAGCACTGGGTCCCCTTCACTAGTCTTCAGTGCCAACTGCGTGAAAAGAGGCCACTTTACATCTGGTACAGAGTCAAGCAGCCTCATTCATGGTACCCGGAACACACCAAGCTCTGGACATAGGGCTGCAAAGCACTTCAGCACAGTCTTTTCCTGCCACTTGCTGGCTGGTTCTCACACACTGAGAGAGCACACAGGGGCCTGTGTTTCCCACCCGGTGTCTCCCCAGATGCCAACTCATGTCATTCTAGGAGAAAGGCTGGAGAAAAGCCCCGTTCTCTTCTCTCCTCCTCACCTACCAAAAAAGTCTGGCCTGCAGGTGCCTGGCAGAGGCCTGGAGAGGCCGGACAGCATCTGCTGTTCCGAGAGGTTGAGAAGTGGCCTTCTGAGAGCCAAGTCCCAAGCTTGGCAGCTCTGTTGCAGGGTCTTGTTCTCTTAGCAGTCATGTCTGCCTTCCTAGGCCTCAAGTCTCATCTCCCACCCTCAATGTTTCACAGAGATGCAGATGACCCTGTAACCAGAACTTCTCTTGGAGTCCATGGATGTTTTCACAAAGCCCTGCGAGAAACATTGTGTCTTAGAGACATCCACTATTGCAAAGCTAAGAATAAAGTTCCCATCCAGTGTTCTTCCCACACAGATGGAGAGACCCTGGTGGAGCTGGTGGTGGGATGTCTCAGGGAGAAACAACTGGTCCCACAGCCTCAATTCTGAGTACACTTAAATCACCTAAGGACATTTTCGAGGTGAGATTCTGTTTGTTGGGTGGGGGATGGGAGCAGAAAGAAACCTCATGGACCTCAAGCTAAGACTCTTGAAAATCTGATTCAACCCAGTTGTCTGCACACAAGAAGAACTGAGGCAGAGAGAGTGTTAGTCTTGTCTGATCTACCTGACTCACAGATGGAGAAACTGAGGCACTGAGAGTTTAACAAAGCCTACCCAAGACTCCACAGCTACACAAGGTATCCTTGGGTTTTGGGTTGTCTCAAATTTTCTGTGTCTACCATCTACTTCTATTGCCTCAAAGACTCGTTGGAGCCCACCATTGTTTCCATGCTGCTCAAGGAATCATCTACAATCTGTAACACATTATCCTTGGCCCAGACGCAAGCCAACTCTGTGTACATTTCTTACAAGTCCTGCCTGGTCCAGGTAGAAGGAGCCCCTTTGTTCAGAGGGCTCCATCCTGGCTGCCTTCTGTGTTTCTGCTCAGAGGGAACCCAAAGCATTGCATGTACCCCTGGAACGCCTATGCAGGACTCTTCCCTAGGCCCAACTTGTCATTGCGATGCTTGTCCAAGGCCCGAAGGGTGGCCTTGGGGAGCTGGTCACTAAGGAGGAAAACAGCCTGGATTCACAGTGCTGGTTGGTGCTCATGGTAGGATGCAGAAAGGGACCAGCTGCAGGCCATAGCTGGCTTCTTTGTGATCTGGGGATCGAGAATTCTGAATTTGAATGCTGCATTGCAGGTTGTCACGATGGTACAGCAGTCAAAACAAAAGAGCAGAACGTGCTCAACTCCTGGGGTTAGAAGAGTTAGCTGTTCAATCATAGTGTGTGGACTTCTCTCGCGCGCCTTTGCCCTGCATACTTTGGGGTTGGTCATTGAAAGTGACTGCCAGCATTGAGAGTATCTGCCAGCTCTGACCAGCGAGGAGATCCCTGATCCCTGTGGGCAACAGAAACAATGACAAAAACTGACCTAATATTGATCCCTGCGAGGAGTAGACATCCTTGCTGCTGTGCAGTCTGTATGAGTGGCACTAGAACTCCTGGAGGACCGCAAACAGTACCCGTGGTATGAAGAATGCATACTGTGCAATGTGACAAGGGGTCAGGACGAAGGGTTCCAGGTCCCAGTCAGCATGCTTGCCCCTTTTCTTCCTGAAATACACCGACACTAATGCCCTGTTTCTGTTTCATTTTGCTTTGCTTTTGTGGTGATTTGAATACAAGATGTCTCCCATAAGTCCCAGGTACTTGAATGTTTGGTCCGGTCGTCGGCTGTTTGGGGAGGATTAGGAGCCTCTTAAGGGTTCCTATTGCTGTGGGGGAGGAAAGGGTTTGTTCACTCACACTCCCATGTTGATGTTCATCATCAAAAGCAATCAGGACAGGAACTCACACAGGTCAGGTCCTCCAGGCAGGAGCTGATGCAGAGGCTATGGAGGGGAGCTGCTTACTGGCTTGCTCACATGACTTGCTCATCCTGCTTTCTTATAGAACCCAGGACCACAGCCCAGAGATGGCACCACCCACCATGGGCTGGGCCTCCCCCATCAATCACTAATTGAGAAAATGCCTCATTGCTGGATGTCATTGTGCTGATATATTGTTTATGATCTAACAAATAAAGCTTACCTGGAGATCAGATTGCAAAGGTAGCCACACCAGTCAGCCACAGAGGCCAGCCAGTGGTGGCCACACCTTTAATCCCAACAGCCACACTAGTCAGCCATAGAGACTGGGCAGTGGTGGGGCAGGCTTTTCATCCCAGCCCTAGAGAGGAACTTGAGGCAGTGGAGACAGGAGTGCAGTGTATTCAGTCTGCAGTCACTCTGAGGACAGGATCGCCCTTTGGTCTGAGCCCCTGTAGAGGTAAGAACTCTAGTGGTTGGCTGCTTTGCTTCTCTGATCTTCAACTTTAACCCCAATATCTGTCTCTAGGATTTTATTATTCATGTTACATTTGGTACCCAACTTTTGGGTTATGAATTCATGAAAGGTGCAGGCCGGAGCCGCAAGCGGAGCGCCCACTGGAATCACTGTCCAGCTCGCTGTCTTCCTTTCTTTTCCCCAAGCCTCGGAAAGTGTCGGAATTTTCCTGTCGTTGTCTCTCTAAACAGTCCTCAGTTGACACCAAAGTCCAGAAGCACCACAGGACTTACCCACCCTAGACCGGCTGACTTTGCCTTCAGGCCACGCCCACCCACGCGTGTTTTGTCCACACTATCTTGTGTGCAGTTTTTCAGAAAGCCCGATTCCTCCCCCCTGGGTCTGCAGGCTTTCCCTAGAGCCCCTCTCCTCTGGCTGCCACTTCAGCTGAAGGACGCGGCTAGTTTTCCAATCAGACATGCTCACAGTTCACCGACACTGTCGGCAGATTTGGTAAAACAATTGGGAATTCTTAAAGGAAGGAATTAGTTAAAAGAGTTTTTCCCCCTATTAAAAATGGTAAACGCAATGGAGATAGTTAGGTCTCTGTATGACTATACAATGGATGGTTTAAAATCAGAACAATTAAATAAAGGGATAATCAACTTAACCAGGATTGACATACTGCTAATTATCACTTTGATAATCTTTGCTGTTGATATGATAATTCTTGGTTTACCTCTAAAATGTTGATTGATATGAATGCTAAGATACAGGCCTTAGAAATACTTATTAAGACAGATCATAGAGATATTCAAACCCAGACAGAGGAATTTAAAGGACACCAATTTCAGCATTTTATTATAATATTAGAAAGGAACAGCCTAAGGTTTACAAACAACCAATCTTACTATATCCAGTAACCTTACAGGAACTGCCAAGTGATAGGGGCTCTGTAAGAACTAGTTGGACTCCTATACCAGGGTTAGATTTAAGGAGAGTCAAGGAAGTAGTAGTCTCATATGGCGTGCATTCACCATTTGTGAAGCAGATGATAAGCTCATGGTCAGTTGGTAATCCCTAAAGACTGGATAGACTTGGTTAATGCTATTTTAAAGCCTGGTCCAAAATGGAGTATCTGGTTCAGAGAAAAGGCTAAGACTATTGAACAATGGAGTAAAGCTAGACATAGGGAAATCTCCCAAGACCAACTTCTTGGAGAAGGAGATTATGCTGCTATAAGAAAGGTAATCTCTATATGATGACCACACCCTGGACTTATACCACACAGCAACTTTGAATGCTTAGGACAGATTTGTAGAAGCAGGAAAGAAAATTGAAACATTTACTAAAGTTATACAGGACCCAAAGGAAGCCTTCTCAGATTTCTTACAAAGACTGATGTCAACAGTAAATAGAATGATACCAAATTCAGAAGCTGTAGAGAGAAGCCTTTTCATTGCCAGCACTTTGGTTTTCCCCATCATTCGCTTGGGCTCTGCCACATTGTAGTCCCCAAATAACACACAAGACGCTGTATTAATTATGAAGCTGTTGGCCTTGCTTGTTTCTTATTGGCTAGCTCTGACTTAAGTAATTACTCCATAATTGTTAATCTAAGTATTTCTCTTACCTGTCACGTCTGCTTCTCAGCCTGTGTCCGAGAACGTGCAGAGGGTGTCAGGGATTGACAACACAGAGACTTGTTCAATGATGTAAAGAAAACTTTAAACAGGCTCCAAAAAGGTTCAAGAAAACCTCCTAAGAAAAGATCCCACCAGAGAAGCTTCTGCTCTCTCCTCTACCCTGGCTGGTTCTGCTCTGACACCAGAGGTGGATGTGTGTGGGTTTTTGAAGGTGCAGTTAGTCTTTTGACAAGGTCGAGGTCAGGGCAGTTTCCGTGGGAAGGCCTTTTCCAGGAACTTATTGTATCGTTTTTAGTAAACATGTTTTTACTAAACATTGTCTTACAGCTGCCTACTCCCAGGCAGAAGGGGAAGTGGGTCTCTGCTCAAGGTCTGGTGTTCCCACAATTCACCCCTTTTTATTTTCAAATGAGGCACTCCTGGCTTAGGTCAAGTAGGGTCACCCTCCCTTTCCCGTCTTTGGGGGACCTTGAACCCCTGTCTTAGGTGGGAGGGGTCTTCCCCACAGGTTACCCGTCGTCGGAGACACCCCAACCTCAAATCATCTGTAACCAACCTTCATGACTATCGGGATTGCCATGGGCTAAGCTAGGCAATACTTAGTTACAGATCTCTTGCCTCTGGAACAAGGCACGTTTGAGCGCGGCATAAAGCCAGAATGCCTACTGCCACTGCCACCATTTCCAGGACCCCCAATGACATAGCGCCTCTCCATCACCATACCCATCACCAGATCTGGGCCATAACATTCTACCAGCCTTCATCTGTTATAAGGGTAACATGCACGTGATTTACATTCTGTTACAAGGGTAACCTGCATGTGATTTACATTTACAATTTGATAAAGTTTACAATCGTTTCAAGATCTGCTCAGGAAAGCATTTAGAAAGTGCACTTGCACAGATACATTGGGCACAATCATTGATGTTACACATGTAGCATTATGAAAAATATGAATAATAGTTGTCACATTAGGACAAGTTGCATTTCTCCAGAAAAATACACTGGCCTAGGCGCGATTCCAGAAACAGGAACCACCAAGTCTGATATTTCAAGTGACCATGTCCTGTTCAAATACTGAAAAGAGGCTTTTGCCACTCATAGTCCATACCAATGTCCAAATGCTTTAAATGGGTCCTTTTTTCTCTGTTGGCTTCACGATGAAAACTCATGGGTCCGGAAGGTTGATGCAGCAGGTCTGTTGAGAAACTGGAAATCTCGAACTGACTGTTTTCTTTCTTTCTTGGGCTGTAGATTAGATGACATCAAGGGTCAGGAACACTGATTTAGGAGATCTCACTCAAACTGGCTTAGGTAGGCTCCCATGGTCTCAGGTCCAGTTTTTCTCTGCTCCATGTATCTCACTAAATGGTCTGACAGCTGTCGAAGCTTTATTCTTTTCCTGCAAGAAAACACAAACATGCCCTCGACCCCAAATTAGGGTCTTCTCCACTGTCTAGTGCATGGATGTCTCCATTTGACCTGAGCAATGGTTGCTCAAGTTCCGTCATGCCAGAATCTGTCTGAAGCTCACTGGCATTCACATTATAAAATTTTTAAATGAGGAGTGTATTATTTGATGAGTCATGTGGGGACTGGGGGCATTATTCCCCCTTTTTTATTTTCTAAAAAAAAATTCTTTTTTGAACAGTTGAAGCTGGACCATAACAGTAGAAGGATTTGTCTACCCTCCTTGGTTAACTATCTAGGTAAATTGGGATTATTACTTAGATTATTTGTAGATGTCCATTAAAAAGGACATATCCATTAAATATTTCCCAAAAACTTCTGAAAATCACTCAAAGATTGTAAACTATACTGTGTCCAAATAACTTTTGAAAATTATTTGAAGTCTGTGAGCAGTCTTTCACAATCTAACCTGTAGAGCTCTCACTAGCTGACAAGGCCTCATTTGCATCTTAAATTTTTCTGTTAAAACATTAACAGACTGGCTGGATGTTCCTTTTGGCTATATATAAAGCAATCTAGGTAGCTTCTAAACTATTTTTGAAGGGATTTAAGTATCCTTTTAATCATATAAGCAGTTCACACTCACACATTCACAATCACATTTCATACATACCGGTGTGGCCACACCATACATTCAGAACATACATGCATCTTTCAGTCATCCTTTTTCCCTAGGTCATGATTAGTCTGTTGCAATGAAGCTTCCTTAATTGAAATCTATGTAAAAGAACAACTCCAGCCAATCCTTGAACTAAAAGGGTTAAAAAGTCCTGTATGTTCTTTATCATTCCTCCATTTGAGCTATAGTCATGGGGTACAGTCGTACCTACTCCTTGTAACTCTGTAGATGCAAGGTGGAGAGGCCAGGCTTTTGGCCAAAAGTTTTTAGAGATGACTCACAAAATAGAATTTAAATGTAAACAAAATTTTTTATTTCATGTGCCTTCGTCCTTTTCTTTTTCTTTACTTAATACCAGTACCTCTTTACTGTTACCAAAAAATTTTTTTTGAGTCAGGGTTTCTCTGTATTGTTTGAGGCTGTCAGTCCAGCCTGGCCTCGAAGAATAGTACTGGACTGTCCCAAGAGTAGTCCGACCGTGCCTGGGGACAATGGCCCATGCACCCCAGTAGAGAGGGCCTGGATCCCCATTTCTGGTGTTAGGATTGCCCGGGCAGAGGGAGTGAGGTCCAATCCTGCACTCCCCGAGGTGGCTCTAAGGAGGTCTGAGATATGAAGGGGTTGCTCTGGGGGAGAAAATGAGTCCTGCCACTGCCCAGAGCAGAGGTCATTGCCCCGTACACATTGGTTTTGGGGCCCTGGGGCCGGGCCCTCCTCCCGTTTCCCTGATTATTATTAGCAGGAAGGAAATTTCCCTCCCAGTCAGTTTTAGAGTAGCAGTTATTGGCCCAATGATATCCCCTTCAGCAACGGGAGCATAAACTAGGTCTCTTGAGACCTGTAGTACTATTTTGAGGGCACTCTCTACGGAACTGTCCCTCCCTGCCGCAGCTGAAACATGTTTTTCTCCCTCCCAGAGTAGGTCTTTCTTTCCCCACTTGGGGCCAAATAGCAGCAGCTAACACTTGGCCCTGGATGAAGTTCCCATCAATGTCCCTACAGATCCGGATATAGTCATTTAGACTTTTATTGCGATAGGGGCGAAGGGCTTCCTTACAATATTTATTTGCATTTTCAAATGCCATCTGCTTGATGACTGGCATCGCAGGCCCAATGTCCCCAAATATTCTTTCTGCTACCTGACTGAGACGATCTACGAAGTCTTGAAAAGGTTCGGAAGGTCCTTGAAGGACTTTGGACAGATGATCCCCTCCTTCCTTGGAAGGCAATGCTTTCCAAGCCCCTTGGGCCACTGCTGCCACTTGGGCATAGACTGCGATGTCATATTGCATTTGTTGTTGAATGGTGGCGTATTGACCACTCCCGGTAAGCATCTCCACATTTCTCTGGGGCTGTCCAGCCTGTGCATTTCTTTGGGCTGTCTGGCTGCATCTTTCCTGAAACTCACCTCTCCAAATCAAATAATCTACCCCCGACAGAGCTGCTCTGCAAAGCTGCTGCCAATCGCCAGGTGTCAAATTAAGAGGCACAAAAGATTCCATTAAGGAAAGTGTAAAGGGAGCCTGTGATCCATAATTTAGAGTTGCCTCTTTCAGTTGTTTCATATCTTTGAAACTTAAAGGGTCATGGCGCCGAATGACCTGTCGAGAATTGTTCGGGTCTGGAACTTCCATTACCGGGGCCACCACCGGGCAGCATTGGACCCCTCCTCTGGGTCTTCCCTCCAGGTCCGAGAAGGACTGGGTTATCTCATAGGAGAAGTCCCTTTTTTTAGAGTATGGGGAAGGGTTTCTCTCTCTGTCCTGCCTTTCCTTAATTCGAATCTTTTTTAGTTCTTTTTTAAGGGCCACGATCTCAGCAAGTAACCGTTCCTTTTCAGACTGTGACGAGTCTGAGTCTGAGCTACTTCCATTTTCTAGGTCTGATAGAGAAGGATATAACCGATTCTGACCGGAGTCCTTCTTTTTGGGTCGTGCCTGGAGATCTCTACCCATTTTTTTGTTGTTACTAAGAGACTCCTCCTCATCCTCACTAACAATGGAGCCTCTAGTTTCAGTCACGGTCTCTTCCTCACTCTCTGCCCCTGAACTCAAGGAGGCTTGAGTCTCAGTCTCTTGTAACTCTAAAAAAGCCTCTTTTGTGTCCTGAACTACCTGGCGGTGACGAACCTTATCTGTCAAAAGTGCTCCCCTCACTAATCTCCATAAGGAGAATGTCGTAGGGGGCAAGGACTCAGATCCCTCTTTTCGTAATGGCCTCCTCCCAATCTGGAATATTTAAGCTTCCCCCAGTAATGAACCATGGACTGGCTCGTTCGATGGATTTTAGAAAGCCTTCTAGGGTTTTAGACTTGACTGCAGTCCCATGTTCTTTAAGTAACTTTTTTAGTTGATACTGTAATGATTCTAGCTTCCCGAAACTATTCCCCATAGTTTCTTAACCCCGTCCACTTACCTTGCTTTCATGATCTCAGTGGGACCTCCAATTGTCACGTCTGCTTCTCAGCCTGTGTCCGAGAACGTGCAGAGGGTGTCAGGGATTGACAACACAGAGACTTGTTCAATGATGTAAAGAAAACTTTAAACAGGCTCCAAAAAGGTTCAAGAAAACCTCCTAAGAAAAGCTCCTACCAGAGAAGCTTCTGCTCTCTCCTCTACCCTGGCTGGTTCTGCTCTGACACCAGAGGTGGATGTGTGTGGGCTTTGAAGGTGCAGTTAGTCTTTTGACAAGGTCGAGGTCAGGGCGGTTTCCGTGGGAAGGCCTGTTCCAGGAACTTATTGTATCGTTTTTAGTAAACATGTTTTTACTAAACATTGTCTTACAGCTGCCTACTCCCAGGCAGAAGGGGAAGTGGGTCTCTGCTCAAGGTCTGGTGTTCCCACACTTACCTGAGAAAAGGGTCTGGACTTCTTACCCCTATGGCAGCTACATGATGACCCCCTGTGTTTCTCCTTCCCAGAGTCCTCCTTAACTCCTAGTCCCACCTATCTTGCTTCCCTATTGGCCAACAGTGCTTTATTGACATATACACAGGACTTCCCCATCAAGAAGCTAGACAAATCATAATTGAATCTCTGGCCTTTCAAAATGCTAATTCTCAATGAAAAAAGATAATTAGGCCTTTAAAGGCAAGGTCAGAGCCCTTGGAGGAATGGGCCCTAGATACAATCAATATTGAATCTCGTGATCATGATGTTGCATGAGTAGGAAAGGTGACTTCAAGAGGTTTAAAGAAAAATAAAAAATGTCAAATGTTTCAATTGTGGCAAACAAGGTCACCTCAAAAGGGATTGTAAGCAGGGTGTTCCTAGAAAGAATGTTTTTTCTAAAGGTAATTCAAGCAGAGCCCCATCCCTTTCTTGATTATGCAGAAGGTTTGGCAAAGGTAGGCATTAGACTAATGAATGCAGGTCAACAAGGTACATTCAAGGCAATACTTTGCCACCAGAAAACTGCCTGAGGGGCCTCTTACAGGTCCCTATGCCAGATTTGGTTCAGTCATTTCCTGTCATTGTGGAAACTCCTTCCAAGAGCAGTTAAAGAACCTAATGCCTATTGTAAGAAAATGTACTTCTCTGGATGACAGCAGAGCTATAGAAGATAAAGCAAAAAATTTCAGGAAAAAACATAAATCAAAACTGATAAAGATTAGATTAGAAACCTCCCCAAAGTTAGGTTTGGGGAAGGGTTTTGTTTTTGTCTTTTCAGGAGGATAAAAAGGAATTTAAAGACTTTGGACAAATAAGCATTCAAAGAAGAAGGGAGAACTATTGTGAAAAAATTACTAAGAAAAAGAATAATCTGACCGAATGCAATATCTGAAGTCTACAAAAAGATGATAAAACTCCACAATGACAATTCCACCAGGACTATGATAACACCATTAAGCTGAAAAACACCAGCTAAAGATCAGCTTTGGACTACAAACTGCTCAGAACAGTTTTGAGGAGGCCAGCTGAGATGATTCAGCCTCACAGGCTACTCTAGCCAGGACTTGAAAGAAGCCATGCACTTTCCCATTATGCAGACTGGACAACAAATGATGCAGCTACCTCTCCCAGAACATGACAATTAACACAGCTTTTCTTTTCAGGATCCACCAAAGATGCCATAGCCCCAGAGAGCAGGAAGTAAATCTAAGAACACAACACCCATATTCCCAAGAGGTGGTATGGGTGGTTTTTTGTCTTTCAGTAGGTTATGGATATTTGTCATTGTCTAGGGGAATTGGTTACAAGTTCCTGTTGGTAATGATCAGGAAAAAAGCTAAACAAAGGTTATTAGATTCAGAGTTCTTGTTTTGAAAAGAAAAAATGGAAAACAGGTATGACAGGATAAAAGAGTAGATTACTGAATCTATTCTGAAAAGAAAAAAGGGAAGACACGGATAAGATAAAAAGGTAGATTATTGAATCTACTTCTAAAAAACAACTATTAGTTTTAAATATTTTAAATTAGATTGTACTTTTATATATTGTATTCAAATTTTGTATATTGATACAAATTTGAGATTAATTTTGTTAAAACATACTGTACATATGTTTCTAATCTTGTTCAAGGTATTGTTCCTATACAGCTAATTTAACAACGTAATGTAAATTTCTAGTCCTTGAAAGTTATTATACCAACTACATAGGTCATAAGGAACTGCAGGTTAGTAATTAGTCACCTATTATAATTGAATTTGTCATTATAGTAGGTATGTTTACAGATATATTTTAGATAGACATATCCTCTTCAAACACTTCAGAGATCTAGAGAATATGGCATTTAAGATGTCTTAATAACTTTGGTTCCTTTTTCCCTCAGTATATGTTTTTATTTAAGTTAGAAACATGAATGCTTCGCATGTCAATCCCATCTCCCTCCCCCACCCCTCCTCCCTTGTCCCTCCACCAGCCCTCTCAGACCCCCACCCAATCCCCACATTTTTCCCCAGAGAGGGTGAGGCCCTCCTTGGGGGGATCTCTAAAGTCTGTCATTTCATCCAGGGCAGGACCTAGGCCCTTCCCCATGTGTCCAGGCTGAGAAAGCATCCCTCTATCTGGAATGGGCTCCCAAAGATCATTCATAAACCATGGTAAACACTGATCTACTACCCAAGGCCCCAGTGATTTCTGTGGTCTCCTCACTGGCACTACATTCAGGGAGTCTGGATCAGTCTCCTGCTGGCCTCTCAGCCATCAGTCTGGGATTCAAGAGCTCCCCCTTATCTGGTCAGCTGTCTTTGTGGGTTTCACCATGGTGGTCTTGACCCCTTTGCTCATCACTCCTCCATCTCTGTCACTAGGTTCCAGGAGTTCAGTTCAGTGTTTAGCTGTGGGTGTCTGTCTCTGCTTCCATCAGTCCCTGAATGAAGGTTCTAGGATGGCATATAGGGTATTCATCAACCCTATCATCAAGGAGGGGCTAGTAATGTACTCTCTCCAATATTACTTAGCTTGCCAGTTGGTGTCATCCTTGTAGATCTCTGGAGATCTCACTAGTGTCACCTCTCTCCTCAAGCCTATAATGACTCGATTTATTATGGTATCTCTCCATCCTGCTCTCCTCTATTCTTACCTCGACTCAACCTTCCTGCTCCCCCATGCCTTCTTCTCCCCTCCTCTTATCCCCCTCTCTTTTTCTTGGTTCCCTCTCCCCTCCCCCGATGTTCCCAATCTGCTCAGGAAATCTTGCCTCATTCCACTTCTCTGGGGTATCATGCATCTCTCTTGGGAAACTTCCTGTTTCCCAGACTCTCTGACAGTGGGATTGTAGGCTGACACTACCCTGATCCATGTCTAAAATCCATATATGAGTGAGTACATACCATGTTTGTCTTTTTGTGACTAGGTTACCTCACTCAGGATGGTTTCTTCTAGTGCCATCCATTTGCCTGCAACTTTCAAGATTCCATTGTTTTTTTCTGCTGAGTAGTACTCCATTGTGTAAATGTACCACATTTCTCTATCCACTCTTCAGTTGTGGGACATCTAGGTTGCTTCCAGGATCTAGCTATTACATATAATGCTGCTATGAACATTTTTTTGACAATGAAACATGTCTGCTCCTGGCAGCACCAATCTAATTCAGAAATGATGGACATTGAAAAAAATCTCCAAATGGAGTTTACTTTCTCTGTGGCAAAAGTCAGCCACAGTGCAAGAAAGTGCCCTTGCCTCAACTGCTGACAGTGTGCTGTCCAAATTGTACAAGCAGGACACAAAAGAGAGTGACTCTAAACCTTGCCGAGACAAGGTGGGACAGTCCTTCAAAAATTCTGCTTCATAGAAAAGTCTGTCAGAACCTTGGGTGATTGTCTAGGAAGCCAATGGTTTTTGACATTTCTCACATTTTTTGTAAGTTGCTTGTATGCACTTACTGTTTCCTCAGTTAATATTATTTCCTTCTTGGGTGTCTGAGGGAGTTGAAGACTAGATAGTTAGATTTTTCCTTGTTTACCAGACTTACAAAAGAAACTCACTAAAGAAACATAAAGTATATAAGGTTGAGAGACATAAAAAGTTAATTTGGAGTTGGTAATGTAAGTTAGAATAGAACATGAATTAGGTACAACAATTTGAACTCACCAAGTAGGATGGATAATGGAGCATTTTCTCTGATTTTATTAAATGCAAACAGACTAGACATTATTGATGTACTTATTGCCTGTATATATTGTTTTTAATTATTGTACTCATTGTATGTAGTTTTTCTTATATTAATTATAACCTTTTAAAATTTTAGACAAAAAGGGGAAATATGATATTTTGTTTATGATCTAACAAGTAAAGCTTGCCTGGAGATCAGAGTGTAAATGTAGTCCCGCCAGTCAGCCACAGAGGCCAGGCAGTGGTGGCCACACCTTTAATCCCAACAGCTACACTAGTCAGCCATAGAGACTGGGCAGTGGTGGGGCAGGCTTTTCATCCCAGCCCTAGAGAGGAACTTGAGGCAGTGGAGACAGGAGTGCAGTGTATTCAGTTTGCAGTCACTCTGAGGACAGGATCGCCCTTTGGTCTGAGCCCCTGTAGAGGTAAGAACTCTAGTGGTTGGCTGCTTTGCTTCTCTGATCTTCAACTTTAACCCCAATATCTGTCTCTGGGATTTTATTATTTATTCTACATGTCATGGAGATACTTTCTCAACTGAGGCTCCTTCCTCTCTAATGACTCTAGATTGTGTCAAATTGACATAAAACCAGTCAGCACAGCCTTGCTGGGGGAAGTATGTGGTCAGGGGCAGGCTTTGAGGCTTCTGAAGACTCCTGCCATTTGGAGTTAGCTCTTCCTGATTCATGTTTGTAGTTTAAGATGTGAGCTCCTGCTGCCCCACCTACCTGCACCTACTAACTCTGATTCACTGTCATGGACTCTAACCCTCTGGAACCATTAGCCCCAGATAAACTTTTTCTACAAGTTACATAGGCCATGGTATTCTATTACAGCAGTAGAAAAGTGATTAAAACAGCTTTCTGTTCTTTCTTTCCTTTTGGGGGGTGTGAGGGGCGGCAGAGTCTCACTATGCCCCCCAGGCTGGCCTCATCTCTCAGTCCTCTTGGCTGCTTTGCTGGGATTTCAGGCAAATGACATCATTCCAGGCATTAAAGTATGCCTTCTAAATTCCGGGGCTCTGAGCCTTGTTTTTGTGCTACAGAATTCTCATGCTTTATATAAATCCTTGGGGTAAGACTACTGCACCGGACTGCCTCTGCTGTGCTTGAAGGCCCCACTGTGCCCAAAATTCAGGCTACTCGGGCTAATTCTGCTTTCTGGGTCCCCAGATCCCCAGTAGTGAAGCTGTTGCTCACTGCTTCCGATTTCAGTTTTAACGTTTCCTAATGATTTTGAACTTTTCCTCCTCTGATAGCGGTTAGTTTGGATGAGCTCTGAGTGCTCCTGTTGGCCTGGCATGGGCGCCACCTCTCTCTAGGGTCCTCTCAAGGACGACTGGACAGACGGAGACGTGGTGCACTGCTATCCAGATTCACTGTGACCTGAGCAGCAGAGGGAGCTCCTGATGCTGCAGCCTGCACCTTATACTCGCTGGAATTTCCTTTCCTACCTTCCTGCTATTTAGTGTTCAAAGCCATCCTCACCTTAAGGGCTTGGACTCCTAAATTTGCCTCCGCTTGTTCTGCTCTCCCTTTGGTCTCTGTGCAGTGACATCTTCTCTAACCCTAAGACATCAGCCTGAGGAGTTTCCCCTCTTCAGTTTTCTTCTGAGTACTTCCCATTACCCAGCATCCCCTCTAACCATTGTTATATGTTCACTGGCTTCCTTATTAAATATCACTTTCCCAGGTGATACATGATACATAAGGGCTAGATACCAAATGCTTTGAAGAGTGCTGGGCACATAATAGTTGCTCAATAACCACTTATTAGATTAAATACATTTGATATTTCATCAATTTTATAAGGAAAGATTTTAGATTCTTTAAGAAGGGTAATGCAAGGGGGAGGCATTGTATACGAGGCTCAGAAAACAACACAGAAATTTCTCCTACATTAAAGCTATTTACTGGGGGCTATTGGGCTTGATGGCACATGCACTTAATCCCAGCACTTGGAGACAGAGGGAGGTGGATCTCTGTGAGTTCAAGGCCACCCTGGTCTACATAGTGAGTTCCAGTAAAGCCAGGGCTATGTAGAAAGACCCTTTCTCAAAAACAAACAAAAACCAAAATAAAACAACAACAAAATCTTCTGGGGTTGAAGAGCCAGTTGAGAGTTCACACTGCTCTCACAGAGTTCACACACTCTCACAGAGTTCACACACTCTCACAGAGTCCACACACTCTCACAGAGTTCACACACTCTCACAGAATTCACACCGCTTTCACAGAGTTCACACTGCTCTCACTGAGTTCACACACTCTCACAGAGTTCACACTGTTCTCACAGAGTTCACACTGCTCTCACAGAGTTCACACTGATCTCACAGATTTCACACTGCTCTCACAGAGTTCACACCACTCTCACAGAGTCCACACACTCTCACAGAGTTCACACTGCTCTCACAGAATTCACACTGCTCTCACAGAGTTCACACTGCTCTCACTGAGTTCAGACACTCTCACAGCATTCACACCACTCTCACAGAGTTCACACCGCTCTCACAGAGTTCACACACTCTCACAGAGTTCACACTGATCTCACAGATTTCACCCTGCTCTCACAGAGTTCACACTGCTCTCACAGAGCTCACACCACTCTCACAGAGTTCACACCGCTCTCACAGAGTTCACACTGCTCTCACAGAGTTCACACACTCTCACAGAGTTCACACTGCTCTCACAGAGTCCACACACTCTCACAGAGTTCACACTGATCTCACAGATTTCACCCTGCTCTCACAGAGTTCACACTGCTCTCACAGAGTTCACACTGCTCTCACAGAGCCCACACCGCTCTCACAGAGCCCACACCGCTCTCACAGAGCCCACACCGCTCTCACAGAGTTCACACTGCTCTCACAGAGTTTGGTTCCCAGCAGCCACACTGAGCAACTTCACAACCTCTTTATGGCCAGCTCTAGAGGACTGGGGACCTTCTTCTAGCTCCCGAGAGCACCTGCACCCCTATGCACACACACATACATGAGGGCACTCACCCCTGTGCACACACCTAACCCACACACATACATGAAGGCTTTCCAGTGAGTTCCACGTCTGCCTGAGCAGACAGGGTCTGAGTGAGACCCTGTCTCAAATAAGCAACAAAATAAATCCTTCACAAACCCCTTTTTATTACAAGCTACCTTGGCTATTCTGTGTTGGCTTGCTGTGTTTAGGCATGAATGCTAATTATTTTCTTATTTACAAAAATCTTTCTGTAAAAAGCAATCGGTTTTCAGGCTTATAATTTTAGTCTGCGAGAATGACAGGCAATCTGAATGGTTCCTGGTCACAGCTGTATAAGCACTCTCTATAAAACCTAACTCCATTTGCTTCTTAAAAACTTGGGGGGGGGTGGAGGAGGATGTTGTCAGGAAACATTGGGTCTAGAATTCAGCAGTTTCTTTCTTTAAAAAAAATCGGTAGGCTTGCCAGTTGTATAGGCAGTGTCTTTTGTTTAAAAAGAAAAAAAGTTTTAACTCCACGGTGGAAAAACTAACATTGTCACTAGGATAGGACGAAACCATGGAGAAGAACCCGAGGCCCAGCAGAAAGGCCGGCGGCATCTGGTCCCAGGGCCTTTATCAGCAGCCGTGTATGTTCTATTCAGGACTCTCAGAACGATTGTTGGCATGATGTAGACAAATTGACGCAAATTAGTTTAGCACGGGCTAGGCAAAGTGTAAGCTTGTTGAGCAACACACGTGGACCACATAGCAACAGCTATGCAAAACGTGCTGGATGCTCGCTGGCCCAGACCCTGCTTGGCCGGCTAAGAGCCGAATGCAAATTACTGTCAGGCCCTGAAAGGGCAGGAAGCAGGCCGTGGAAGCTGGCGCCCCCGTGCTGATCCTGAAGGCCACGGTTGGTTGAGGAAAATGTCTCCTGAAAGTGCCGCTAGCTATGCCTACCCCCGCCCACCGTTACTTCCCAAATCCTCAAAGGACTGGCCCCAAAGATTAAGGGGATCCTGCCACTTTGCTCTTAACTTGGGGTTCAAATATCTCAAGACATTCATTTCCTTTGGGGCCGGTGTCCCACAGATCACCTAGGGGGACCTTGTAATTGTATTTACAGTAATTTAATTACAGCAAGGACAGCTTCAGAAGGCACGATTTACCAAGACCGATACTGTGGGTGCTGTTGGTAGGGTTTCAATCAATTAAATAAACAGAAGGAAGAAGAAGGGAAAAATCTTTAGAGATCCCCGTTTTGGGAGCAAGGCTGGGTGAGCGAAGGAGACTTTTTCCCCGGGGCAACAGCTTTCCCGCCTGTGCTCACATTCCCCAGGGTCTGTGCGTGCATCCTGCCCACTGATCCCACACACACTTGCGCCAACGGTCAGCGCGTTTGACCTGGGTAAGACCGCAGGGACTTAGTCGAGTGTCTCTCCTGGGACCATGAGCTGAGGTGGCAGCTGGAGGAAGACTTACTTTTAATTGCATTCCCCTTCTTTTGTATTGGCTTTCAGTTCTCCAAAACGTTTTCACACAAAACATTTTAAAATCGTTTTTCTCAGTGTACCCATAAGAAAACAGTTGCCGCAAATACTAAAGTATAAGAAGGTAGACGATTTGCAGGCGATTCTGCCTTTAGGTTGGCTGACTAACTGGTCACGTAAACTGGTGGAGTGAGAAGAGACTCTCTTGCCCTGTCGGAGTGAGAAGGCAGAGGCTATCTTCCCACGTGATTCTGAGCTGTAGCCCGGGCTCGACACCATGTACTTCTACTGCCATCTAGCAGTCTGTCTGGGCTTGTGAGACTCTAGATTTTCTGGGACATTCCAAAGAGGTCTGGGGGACGGACGAAACACAAACTTTGCTAGATGTGCGGACATTTTCCAAGTCCTTAAGTACATTCTGAGCAGAAAAGAAACTAAATATCCAAACAAATGCTCATGCACTGAAAAGACAAGTCAGGGAGATGATATGTGACATGAAAGCCAAGAGATTGGAGGAGTGCATGGGAACCTGGGGAGGAAAGAGCAGGAATAAACATGGTTAAAGTACACGCTTCACCTATACAAACTGTATTTATGAAACCAGCGTCTGTGCAGAATAAACAGAAATCACATTTTAAAAGGAGTATTAGGGAACTTTAAGAAGAATAGTTCAATTGTCATATGGAATTTGACTTGGAAGTATTTCTATCATGAATGAAAGACTGATTTGCATTTGAATTCATAGCAAGACAGCCCTTGTCCCTGATTGTGAGGATTCTGTACCACAACAAGGTGCACTGCGTCTATCAAATGGAGAATACTTTAAAGGGGACGGGACAGGAAGACTCCACATCTTGAGGGTCATTATCTTTTACTGTGCATGACTATCAGGTATGTTCTTTGTCCCGCAAAGTAAAATCTCCATTTTACCAACGTGTGTTTTCTGTAATGTGTTTTACTTTTCCTTAGGACCCTGAACTGGAGACTTTGCACTTAACTCAAACTTAGTGTGACGTATGTACACAGATTTCTCTCCCTGCCTCTTTCCCCAACTGTTCTGTGCTCTTTGTTCTGATGTCACCCCAGGCTTCCATATATGCACATTTAGGCACTGAAGTAAATGCTAACGCAAATCCCAAGGTGCAATTGTCACATGGTTGACTCAACAGCTGTAAAGTATCATGAGATACTGCCACCTGTTGGTGATTCCATGAATTATTTGCATTTTAGGCAAAACAGCTTCAGCATTCAAACTCAAATTTCCAAGTTCAGCTATCATCTCCTAATGAATTCAAATGGTGTTGACTCTTCCAAGCCTGTATTTCTTTCTGTGGGCTTTGTGTCCTCTGAGAGCGTTCACTACAGCTAAATGTGACAGTATACCTGCAGTCTCTGACTTTGGGTGTTGAGGCAGGAGGATCCAGAATTCAAGGCCATTCTTAGGCTCACAGTGAGTCAACTTGGGCTAGATGAGACTGATCGTGCGTGTGTGCCCGGGTGTGTGTGTGTGTGTGTGTGCACGTGTGCGCGCGTGGGGGGCGCATGTGTGTGTGCACGTGTGCGTGGACGCATGGTCGCATGCGCGTGAGTGTGTGTGTGTGTGTGTGTGTGTGTGTGTGCGTGTGTGTGTGTACTGCTTCTAGGTCATGAGACACGAGCTGCTCTACCCGGCTGCGCCCTTCTGCCAAGATATCCTGCTTTATCACAGGCCCAGAAACAGGAGCCTAGATTACCATGGATTAAGACATCTGAAAGAGAAACAAAATAAATTATCCCTCTCTTTCAGAAGTTATTTCAGTGCTCCTCTCCTGACACATCTTTTACTCACTCATTCACTCATTTTGTTTGTGCCCCTGTAAATGAATTATTTTCAGGCCACCTGGTGCCCATGTATGTGAAGACTGGCTCTGTTTTCGGCTTTACAGACATCTCTTCTTGTTTATAGTTATTTTCCTGTCCATTCTCTGTGGTTTCCTGAATTTAAATTATTAGCATTTTACAGGTGTTTGAGTCCTACTTCTTTTTTTCCAATGTTTAATTTTTTTGCATTTACATCAACCCTGAGTTTGATGTGCATCTTTTACATTTTTATAACTTTAGTGTGATGTTTCCATGAAACACTAAGTTGGGAGCTATAAAATTGGAGTTTTGTTTTGAAATGCACATACAGCTATTCGTGCATGCACATGTGTGTTAACCATGTCAAAGAAGTATTTCAATCTTACTGGCCTTTTAAAACAAGCTGTACACCTTTAATGTAAACACTCGGGAGGCAGAAACAGGCAGATCTCTGTGAGTTCGAGGTCAGCCTGGTCTACAAAGCTAGTTCCAGGACAGGCTCCAAAGCTACACAGAGAAACCCTGTCTTGAAAAACAACAACAACAACAAAACAAACAAACAGCAACAACAAAACAAGAATGATGGGTTAGCAGAATACCTCACTTGGTAAACGCTTGCCCTGCACTCGTGAACCCCAAAGCCTCTCGGCATCCCATAAACTGGCATGGGTGCCTATAATCTCAGCATGCTGGAGGTGGAGACCTGACGGGATACATAGACCATAGTTTAAAAGTACTTGCTGAGGACCAGAATTAAAGCATCTGTACCCACAGTACAAGCCAGGTGTCCTGAAAACACCTGTAGCTCTAATTGCAAGGGATCCAATACCCTTTTCTGCTTTCCATGGATGCATGCGCACACACTCATACACAAATGTTTTTTAAATTTATTTTTACTCTATGTGCATTGGTGTTTTGCCTGCATGCGTGTTTATGTGAGTGTGTCAGTTTCCCTGGAACTGGAGTTACACACAGTTGTGAGCTGCCATATGGGTGCTGGGAATTGAATCCAGGTCCTCTGGAAGAGCAGCCAGTATTCTTAGCCACTAAGCCATCTCTCCAGTCCCAAAATAAAATAAATCTTAAAAGAAATTTCAAAGTCATCCTCAGCTACGTATCAAGTCCAAGGACATTCTGGGATGCATGAGGCCTTGCTTCGAAACGGAAGACGACAACTGTGGCAATAGCCCAAGACTTGCTCTCGGGCCAGGGCCCACTATTTTGAACATGCATATTAGTTTGTTTGAGATTTTCATTGATATTTATAAAATGATGCTCTGCACTTCACTTCTTTTGCTCAGGTTTTGGTATTCTTATATTCACTTCTTAAAAATAGTTTGAATGACTTCTTTTCTAGGCTCTACAATAATTAAGTAGCATTATTATTGCTGTATTCTTTAAGGGGGGATAGAATTATCTTGTGAAATTGTTTAGGTCTTGAGCTTTATGAGGGAGAAATCATGCCTCAATTAAATTTTTCTTTATTCTCCCATGGAAAGTTGTTGGTTTAGGCTTATTTATGCTAAAGTAGATTGCATTTCCCTATAATTAAAACAATTTTAAACCTAGGTCTTCAAGCTCATTAGTGTAAACTCAGACAAGCAGTATCTAACTATTTAAGCAGTTTTAGTTCCCTTGTGCATTTTATTCTGTATTTTAATATTCCCTTTGTTTTCAGTTTATATACACTGCGTCACATGGGTTAATATCAGCTACCCCAGACTGGCCATCAACTTTCCTACAGAGCTCCTGACCTTTTACGGCCACTGGAATTTACTAACCAAAGACAAATGATATTTTGTCACTAAGGGCTCTGGATTGTTCCAGAGTGAATGGATCAGCCTGCAGCATTGTTTAGTAATAACAATTATGTTTCAGTGGGGTGGGTGAGAGCTGGAGGCAGTATCTTTGCACCTGGAGGGTGGAGGCAGGAGACTGCTGTAGAATAATGCTTTTTGTACACTGAATATTTGTCACTTTCACTGGTTTAATAAAGAGCTCGCTGCCTATAGCTGGGCAGGAGGAGGTTAGGCAGGAGAGCCAGACTAAAAGGATGATGGGAAGAAGGGTGGCGTCAGGAGAGTCACCAGGATATGCAGAGGAAGCAGATGAACTTCTGTTGAGAAAAGTTACTGAGACATGTGACAGAGCATAGATAAGAAATATGGGGTAATTTAAATTATAATAGTTAGTAACAGGCTTTAGCTATAGGTCAAACATTTATAGTTATCAGGAAGTCTCTGTGTGGTTATTTGGGAGCTGGAGGTCCCAATGAAAAACTCTGCCTGCAGGAGGGTCAGAAGTTCAAGGCTAGCCTTGGCTACATAGCTAGTCTAAGGCAATCCTGGGCTGTAGGAAACCCTGGAAACAAAAAATGTGCCTATCAGACAATCAGAGTGCAAAGCTCAGCTGGGTTCCTGGATCTCAGACTCTCCCCACTAGACAGCAGAGATGGCTTCAGAGACACCTATTATCTTGTGTAACTGAATCCTTCCACAGGAGAACCAAGAAGCCTGTGCCCAAGACCTTCCTAGTATGCCCCACTGTTTCAGACCTGGGTGTCTTCAGCAGACATACCGAGTCTTAGCGATGAGAACCTGAGTATGACTAGTGTGTTAGTAGTGGTTTGCCTAACCTGTCAAATTTGTGTCTGGAGAAGATTTTACAAAGATGTCATTGGTTTGACTCAGATTTTTCTCAGGGAGTGGAGTGTGGTTCAGTCATAGACTGCTTACCTAGTGCAAGACCTTGTTCAACCTCCAGAACAGTTGATATTCTGTTTTCTCTGTTAATACCTGTGTTCCACTTTCCCCTAAGTTGTTCCTTCTCTGGCTTCTGTTCAGATGCTTTACTTACTATAGTTCTTAACAATTTAAGTAAGCGTTCACCCCTTTGCCTTTCAATCTGTGTAACTCCCTTCACTATATCCTATGAATCTAATATGTTTACTTTTGTTATCGTTACTTTGCAGAAATAACTGCTTTTACATCCTATTTTATACATACTTTTGAAAAGATTTATATTTTCTGTGTACAAGTGTTTTGTCTGTCTGTATGCACACCATGTGCATACCAGGTGCCCACAAAGGATAGCAGAGGACACTGGATCCCCTAGAACTGGAGTTATACACAGTTGTGAGCCATGATGTGGCTGAAACCCAATCTGGGTCCCCTGTGAGAGCAACAAGTGCTCCTAATCACCAAGACGCCTCTCCAGCCATGACAGACACCCTTTAACTCAGCATGGTTAAAGAGTTACATCATTTCATGGCAGAGGATCTTTTTGATAATTTTTTATTAATTTCTGGTTTTATTATGTTACATGGTTTTTTCTATTTCTGCCTATTTGCCTGCAAACTTCGTGATGTCATTGGTTTTAAACAGCTTTGAAATACTCCATTGTGTAAATATACCACATTTCTTTATCCCTTCTTTGGCTGAGGGACTTCTAGGTTATTTCCAGTTTCTGGTTACTATGAATAAAACTTCTATGAATATAATTGGACAAGTTCCTTGTGGTATGGTGGAACATTTTTTGGGCGTATGCCCAGGAGTGGTATATCTGCACCTTGGGATAGATCTATTTCCAATTTTCTGAGAAACCACCATATTGATTTCCATAGTGGCTGTACAAGTTTGCACTCCCACCATTAATGGAGAAGTGATCCCTTTGTTCCACTTCCTCTCCAGCATGAGCTGTCACTTGTGTTTTTTATCTTAGCCATTCTGACAGGTGTAATATGGAATCTCAGAGTCATTTTGATTTGCATTTTCCTGATGTCTAAGGATGTTTAACATTTCTTTAAGTATTTCTCAGGCATTTGAGATTCCTTTGTTGAGAATTCTGTTTAGATCTGTACTCCATTTTTAATTGGATTATTTGTCTGGTTTCTCAAGTTCTTTATATATTTTGGATATTAGCCCTCTGTCAGATGTGATATTGATGAAAATCTTCCCCCATTCTGTAGGCTGCCATTTGTCCTATTAACAATGTCCTTTGCCTTACAGAAACTTTTCAGTTTCATGAAGTCCCATTTATTAATTGTGTCTGCTCTATCAGCGTTCTCTTTAGAAGTCATATCCTGTGCCAATATATTCTCTTCTGTCAGGTTCAGTGTGTCTGGTTTTATGTTGAGGTCTTAGATCCACTTGGACTTGAGTTTTGTACAGGGTGACAGATATGTATCTCTTTTCATTCTTCTGTTAGGCAAAAACCATTTGTTGAAGATGCTCTCTTTTTTCCATTGTGTATTTCTGGTTTCTTTATAAAAAAAAATCAGGTGTCCATGGTGTGTGGATTTGTAGGTCTTTGACTTGATTTCATTCATCAATATATCTGGTTTTTTTTTATGCCAACAATATGTGGGTTTTTCATTATTATAGCTCTGTAATAGAGCTTGAAATCAGGGGCAGTGTCCTCTCTAGAAGTTCTGTTTATTGTTCAGGATGTTTTTAGATATCCTTGGTTTTTTTTTCCTATATGAAGTTGAGTATTGTCCTTTTAAGTTATGTAAAGAATTGTGTTGGAAATTCAATGGGGGCTGCATTTAATCTGTAGATTGATTTTGACAGGATGGTCATTTCTAGTATATTAAACCCACAGATCCATGGGCATGGGAGGTTTTTCCGTCTTCTGATATCTTCTTCACTTTTGTTCTTCAAAGACATCAAGTTCTTGTCATACAGGTCTTTCACTTGCTTGGTTAATGTTTACCCCAGATATATATGGTTTTTCAAGGCAGGGTTTCTCTGTGGCCTTGGCAGTTGTCCTGGAACTATCTCTTGTAGATCAGGCTGGTCTCGAACTCACAGAGATCTGCCTGCTTATGCCTTCCGAGTGCTAGGATTAAAGGCATGTGCCGCCACCACCACCCGATTACCCCATATTGTTTGTGTCCATTATGAAGGGTGTTGTTTCCCTGATTTCTTTCTCAGCCTGTTTGTCATTTGCACATATGGGGGCTAATGATTTTTCTAATTAATTTTGTATCCAGCCACTTCACTGAAGGTGCCTATCAGTGGCAGGAGTTCCCTGGTAGGGTTTTTGGGGTTGCTTATGTATACTAAAGATCATCAACTCCTTTCTTTCACGTTTGTATTCCCTTGATCTTCAGTAGTCTGTCTTATTGATCTAACTAGAACTTCAAGTACTACATTTAATAAATATGGAGAGAGTGGACAGCCTTGTCTTTCCCTGATTTCAGGATTTGTTTGAGTTTCTCTCCATTTAATTTGATATTGGCTATAGGCTTGCTGTACATTGCCTTTACTATGTTTAGTTATACCCTAATCCCTCCAAAATTTATCATGAAGGGGTGTAGGATTTTGCCAAAGACCTTTTTGGCATTTAGTAAGATGAGTTTGTGTTTTTTTCTTTCAGTTTTTTTTACGTAATGGATTGCATTTATTGACTTCCACATGTTGAATCATCCATGCATTTCTGGGTAAAGCCTACTGGATTATGGTGGATGATCTTTTGATGTGTTCTTGGATTTGGTTTGCAAGTTTTTGTTGAGTACTTTTGCATCTATGTTCATAAGAGAACTTAGTCTGTAATTCTCTTTCTTTGTTGAATCTTCGCAGTTTGGATATTAGGGAGACTGTGACCTCATAAAATTGGCAATGTTCCTTATTTTTCCTATTTTGTGGGATAATTTTAGGAATATCTGATCTTGACTTAACTTTGATATCTATCGAGAAAATTATCCATCTCATATATATATATATATATATATATATATATATATATATTGGTTTTTACTAGACAGGGTTTCTCTAAATTGTTTTGGAGGCTGTCAGTCCAGCCCAGCCTCGAACTCACAGAGATCCACCTGCCTCTGCCTCCCGAGTGCTGGGATTAAAGACGTGTGCCACCACTGCCCCGCCTTTTATATTTTTCAATTTGGTGGAGTACAAATTTTTATAGTATGACTTAATGATTATTTGAATTTTCTCAGTGTCTGTTATTACAAACCTTCCTTCCTGCCTGCCTTTTTTCCTTCCTTCCCTCCCTCCCTCTTTCTTTCTTTCTTTCTTTCTTTTCTTTCTTTTTTTTTTTTTTTTTTTTGAGATAGGGTTTCTCAGTGTAACAGCTCTGGATGTCCTGGAACTCACTTTGTAGACAAGGTTGATCTGCCCTGCTGCTGGGCTGTGCCTTTCCTTTCATTTTCTGATTTTGTTAATTAGGATGTTCTCTCTCTGTCTTTACTTAGTTTGGATAGGATTTGTCTGTATTGTTGATTTTTCTCAAAGAACCAACTCTTTATTTCATTGATTCTTTGTATTGTTCTCTTTGTTTTTATTTTATTGATTTCAGGCCTGGTTTGATTATTTCCTGCTGTTGATTCCTCTTGGATATGCTGGTTTCTTTTTGTTCTAGATCTTTCAGATGTGCTGTTAAGTTGCTAGTATGAAACATCTCTCCCTTTTTTTATGTAGGCACTTAATGTTGTAGGATAATCTTTTTGTACACTGTGAAGATGTGTCTCTGCTAAGGCATCTTCTGATTGGTTTAATAAAACACTGAATGACCAATAGCTAGGCAGGAAAGGAGAGGTGGGACTTCCAGGAAGAGATAGGAGCTCTGGGAAGAAGAGAGGCGGGATTTGTCAACGAGACAAGGAGCAAGTTGGACTTACAGTATGGAGCAGAGGTAATGAGCCATGTGGCAGAATGAAGATTAATAAAAATGGGTTAACTTGTTATAAGAGCTAGTTAGAAACAAGCCTAAGCCAAGGCCAAGCTTTCATAATTAATAAGAAGTCTCCATATCATTATTTGGGAGTTGGTCATCCAAATAAGGTCTGACTACATATGCAGAAGTTAAGTTGAATCCTACAGAAATATTAGATTTGAGGAGATTTAAGGAAGTGGTCATTTCACATGGTATGCATCCACTCTGTGTGAAGCAGATGGTAAATTCATGGGCAAATCAGAATATAATTATCCGCCAAGGCAGTAAACATTTAGCTACAGCAGTGTTGGAAGTTGGTCTGCTCCATGTTCCATACTGCAGAGCATGGAGAGAGAGAGCTGGGGACACAGAACCATGACATGGAGACTATTGGTATTTCCCAAGATCAGTTACTCAGTGAGGGCCAATATGCTGACTTCAAAGTCAGTTTGAATTTGATCACACCTTGGCACTGCATCATTCAGCAGCTTTGAATGCTTGCGTCAAACTCGAAGAGTCAGGAAAGAGGTCAGAATCCAGTCATTTGCAAAAATTAGACAAGGCCCAAAAGAAGCCTTCACTGATTTTTTACAAAGATTGACTTTAGCTGCAGATAGAATAGTATCAGATCCAAAAGCCATACAAATATTAATAGAACCTTTAGTTTTTGAAAATACTAATTCAGAGTGCAAAAGGGTGATTAGGCATTTAAAGGAAAGATCAGCACCAATAGACAAATGGATTAGAAATACAGCTGATATTGGATCTCATACTTATTTTGCTATTTTGATAGGAGAAGTGATTTCTAAAAGTTTTAGAAAACTCAAAATGTCAGACATGTTAATTGTGGTAAGCAAGGTCATCTGAAAAGAGATTATACAATTCCTTTTAGGAAAAGGTATTCCTAAAAACCTTGATTTTTCTAGACATAATCCAAACATAATGCCCCAGCCTTCTGTAGTATGCAGAAAGTATGGCAAAGGCTGGCATTGGACTAATGAATGCAGATCAACACGGGATAGTCAAGGTAACCCTTTGCCATCAGGAAATGCCTTAGGGGGTCTCCCATAATCCCCAATATCAAATTTGGTCTAATCACTCCCTCTCTGCATTGGAGAAACTCATCCATGGGGCAACTAAAAGACTTTAATGCCTGTTATTAAAAAAAAACAAAAAAAAAACATAATGCTCTGGAGAGTGGTAGTGCAAACCTTTAATCCCAGCACTCAGGAGGCAGAGGCAGGCAGATCTCTGTAAGTTTGAGGCCAGCCTGGTCTACAGAACGAGTTCCAGGACAGCCTCCAAAGCCACAGAGAAACCCTGTCTCGAAAACAAACAAACAAACAAAAAGAATTCTTGATGATTCACAAACAACACATAATACCCTATGTAAGCGTTTTGAGATGGGTCAGGACAGGATGGAACAGGAGTGGGTCAGGTATTCTGGCACTCGGGAGTCACAGAATACTCAGTGTTACACAGCTAAGATGGAAAGGTATCCTGGAGCTCGGGAGCCAAGGATACTGAGTGTTACACAGCTCAGGTAGAAAGGTATCCTGGAGCTCTGGAGCCAAGGATTCTGAGTGTTACACAGCTCAGGTGGAAAGGTATCCTGGAGCTCGGGAGCCAAGGACCACCACAGGTTGCAGTAAGCTTGGCAGCTTACAGCCTTGCCTTAGAGAAAGGCTTCTCAGGTGTATCAGCTCCGCTCTGGCAGGACAGGGTCTTCCAGCTGGGGATGTTCGCCTAGTGTAGCAGTTTTGCTCCGCAGGAGGTTTCTCAGGCGAAGTTGCTACAGTTCAGCTCTGCTCCTGGAGAGCAGAGAGCAGAGAGCAGGGAGCCGGGAGCAGAGTGTAACAACTCCGCTCTGCCAAGGAAGGTTTCCGGGGCAAGTGTTACAGAGCTGCTCGCTCTGCTCTGCTCTGCTCTGCCCAGGGTCGCCTCTGCTCTGTCCCTGCCGCAAAAGAAGATCTTCACCCGAAGCTCATCCAAAGGTGTTTATTGGAAGGCAGCTGGACCAGCCAAGCTGAACATACACAAGGTTTTTATAGGGATTCCTGGGGTTGGGGAAGTTTTTCCAGAGTAGGGATTGGTCCGATTTCAGTGCTGAGCTCAGATTGGCTAGAGCTCTGCTCCGGGATTGGTTACTTTTTTACACAGGATTAGGGTCAGATTTGGCTCTGGTTTCAGGGCCAAAGTGTGTTTCTTTCTCTGGTCCTTTTTAGCCTTTTGGCTCCAATTTTAGGGCCAGGGTACATTTCTTTCACTGACTCTGATTCCAGGGACAAAGTGTGTTCCTTTGGCACTGGTTTTAGGGTCAGGGTACATTTCTTTGGTTCTGGTTGCAGGGCCAAAGTGTGTTTCTTTGGCTCTGCTCAGGGTGTGTTTCTTTGACTGGTCCCTTTTCCCTACACCCTAGATATGACCAAGGGTAGAAAATCTCCAGTGTATAAGACAAAAAATTCAGGAGACACCATAAAATAGGTATTTTGGTCAACTTCTATAAATGATAAAATACCAAAGCTAGAAATATGAATAAATGGTATCATAACTGAAGGATAACTGGACACGGGTGTAAGCGTTTCGTCGGGATGGGTCAGGACAGGATGGAACAGGAGTGAGTGGGTCAGGTATTCTGGCACTCGGGAGTCACAGAATACCCAGTGTTACACAGCTCAGGTGGAAAGGTATCCTGGAGCTCGGGAGCCAAGGATACTGAGTGTTACACAGCTCAGGTAGAAAGGTATCCTGGAGCTCGGGAGCCAAGGACCACCACGGGTTGCAGTAAGCTTGGCAGCTTACAGCCTTGCCTCAGAGAAAGGCTTCTCCGGTGTGTCAGCTCCGCTCCGGCAGGACAGGGTCTTCCAGCTGGGGATGTTCGCCTAGTGTAGCAGTTTTGCTCCGCAGGAGGTTTCTCCGGCGAAGTTGCTACAGTTCAGCTCTGCTCCTGGAGAGCCGAGAGCGGAGAGCAGGGAGCCGGGTGGGAGCAGAGTGTAACAACTCCGCTCTGCCAAGGAAGGTTTCCCGGGCAAGTGTTACAGCGCTGCTCGCTCTGCTCTGCTCTGCTCTGCCCAGGGTCGCCTCTGCTCGCTCTGCTCTGCTCTGCCCAGGGTCGCCTTTGCTCTGTCGCAGCCGCAAAAGAAGATCTTCACCCGAAGCTCATCCAAAGGTGTTTATTGGAAGACAGCTGGACCAGCCAAGCTGAACATACACAGGGTTTATATAGGGGTTCCTGGGGTTGGGGAAGTTTTTCCAGGGTAGGGATTGGTCCGATTTCAGTGCTGAGCTCAGATTGGCTAGAGCTCTGCTCCGGGATTGGTTACTTTTTTACACAGGATTAGGGTCAGATTTGGCTCTGGTTTCAGGGCCAAAGTGTGTTTCTTTCTCTGGTCCTTTTTAGCCTTTTGGCTCCAATTTTAGGGCCAGGGTACATTTCTTTCACTGACTCTGATTCCAGGGACAAAGTGTGTTCCTTTGGCACTGGTTTTAGGGTCAGGGTACATTTCTTTGGTTCTGGTTGCAGGGCCAAAGTGTGTTTCTTTGGCTCTGCTCAGGGTGTGTTTCTTTGACTGGTCCCTTTTCCCTACATTCCCCCCTTTTTTGTTTAATAAAACTGGGGTTTGGAAAAGGGGCGGTGTTATCATTAGACTACTTCCTGCTGAATGGGGGCGTCGAGGTTCATGGGGCAATCTTCATCTTTGTCCAGATGTGTCCAGGTGTTGTAGCTTTCTGGTTCCTTAGCTAGGGGCTGATAACCCTGTAATAACAACTGGTTGAAAGTTTGGTTAGAAATTTTTTGAACTTGTTGTTGAAGGAATCTAGACAAAAAATTTATAAGACAGGGTGTCACTAGTAGAATTAAGAAAACAGAGAGAAGAGGAGTTAGAAAAGGTAGCATCCAGTTCCATATTGGATTATTAGTGATCCACTGGCCAGAGCTATCAAGTTGTTCTTTATATTTTTGAAGGTCTGTTTGAAGTTGTTGAATTTTATCCTTTACTATTCCTGACTGGTTAACATAAAAGCAACATTCTTCCCCGAGAAAGAGGCAAAGTCCACCTCTTTCTGCTGTTAGTAAATCTAGTCCTCTCCGATTTTGTAGTACTACAGCAGATAGGGAGTCTATCTGACCCTGAAGGGTGAGGATGGTTTGAGCTACCTGTTGGAAATCCTGGATGAATTGTGAGGAAAGCCTATGGTACATCGTTAGGGAAATAGTTAATCCTGCTGTTCCTGTGGCCACACCTGCAGTTATGCCCAGAGCTGCCAGGAGGGGTATGATCTGAATTGCTCGCTTGTCATGTCGTCCTGCTATAAACTTAGTGATGGGAATTGGTAGGGGCTCTTCACCAGGTATCACTCCTAATTTAGGGAAGAGGAACACCAGGGTACATGTCCCAGACCAACTGGCAGGCAGGCAGTGGTATACCTGTGTGCCACAGAGAATCGACGCATTGTGAATGTTTGGACATAGGGGCTGTGTGGTAGTATTAAGCGTTATGGTATTGTTGCAGTCTTTAGAATCTAGAATGCCCACAAGGTGTGTTCCTGCTGAGCTAAAGCAGTCTGAGATACCGAAGAGAGAGATGTGGGAGAGATAAGGGGTGGTAGTAATGTTTGGCTCAGAGCAGTTTAGAAGTGGCAAAGTGGGAAAATCTGTTAAGACAATGGGTGAGGCCACAAAGGGTGGTTGTGAGTTTGACCCAGGAGGGACACACAACCAGCATTCTTCAAAGCGGTTAGGCAAGACATTATTTAATAGCTTGTATGTAGAGATTAAGGTTTGAAATAAGAGATGGTATGACAGGTTTAGGAAGGAGCTGCCATCCGTATACCATGTATAGGTGGCTTGGGGTAGAGCTCCCTCATGTATATGTGTAGGATGAGGTAGTAACTCTTCTAGGGTCTCAATGTAAGAGTGAGATGGGGAGTATTTTGAGACTGGTTGGGGGAGAAGATTTGAAATATTAAGAGGTGGGCATGGCTGAAAGGTAAGTGTTGTATCCTCTACTAATGCTACCTGAAGGGAGAGAACTCTGGAGGGGGGTAATGTTTGGAGACCCTTATATGTTAGAAGATGGGACAGGTGGTGAGGAGAGAGGACAGTAGTAGGAGACCCAAAGGTTAACTTCTTTGATTCTCGTATGAGGAGTTCAGCTGCAGCCAGAGCCCGCAGACAAGGTGCCCAACCTTGGATAGTGTGATCTAATTTTTTTGATAAGTATGTGACTGGTGCAAAGGAAGGTCCCAGTTGGTGACCCAGGACCCCGAGGACATATCCCTCTTTCTCAGTAACATAGAGAGAGAAGGGACGCGTTAAGTCTGGAAGGTGTAAGGCTGGAGCCTGTAGGAGGGCCTGTTGAAGCTGACGAAATGGCTTGGTAACAGGTGCAAGGAGAGGCTCATGTGATGGGCCAAGGGCTGCCTGATACAGAGGGCGAGCAAGAAGGGAGAAGGAAGGAATCCAAGAACGTAAGAAGCTGGCCATTCCTAGGAAGGATAAGATTTTATCCTTTGTGGTGGGGACTGTAAGTGATTGTATTAGGTTTTTTTTATCCAGGGTAATAGCCTTATGAGTTGGAGTAATAGTTAGTCCTAGGTAAGTTACCTGAGGAATGGACAGCTGGACCTTAGAGGGTGATACCCTATATCCTCGGCTACATAGAAAATTTAACAAAGTAGAGGTGTCGGCCTGGCTTATTTTTAGGGATGGACTACAAAGGAGAAGGTCATCTACGTACTGTATCAACTTGGATTTTGGGAGAGACAAAGAGAATAAATCAGAGGCTAGGGCCTGACCGAATAAATGGGGGCTGTCCCGGAACCCTTGAGGTAGGACTGTCCAAGTAAGTTGTGTAGAAATGTGAGTGTCTGGGTCAGTCCAAGTAAAGGCAAAGATATTTTGTGACTGGGGGTCCAGAGGAATAGAAAAGAAGGCATCCTTGAGGTCAAGGACAGAGAAATGAGAAGTTTTTGAAGGGATGGTGGAGAGTAGAGTATAAGGATTGGGAACTACAGGATGAAGGGGCACTACTGCTGAGTTAATAAGTCGGAGATCCTGAACCAGGCGGTAGGTTCCATTAGGTTTTTTGACTGCAAGTATGGGGGTGTTGAAGGGGGAAGAAGTGGGGCAAAAAAGACTTTTTCTCAGGAGGTCAGAGATGAGAGGTTTGAGTCCCCTGAGACTTTGGAGTGAAAGTGGGTATTGAGCCTTAGTTATATATTTGGCAGGGTTTTGTAGTCGGATGATTAGAGGGGTGTGATGTTTGGCTATAGAGGGATTTTGGGTGTCCCATACCTGAGGATCTACCTGAGAGGATGGTAAGGGAAGAAGTGTGTCAGACTGTGTGGTTTGTAGGAGGAGGAGAAGGGGAACAGCTGGCAAACCTGAGGCCAAATGGATAGGAGGAGCAAAAGAAATGGAGGCTCCCACTTTGGCTAAAAGGTCCCTTCCCAGCAATGGGATGGGACAGGTTGGTATCGCTAGGAAGGAATGAGTAAGGGGGATACCCTTGAAGATACAGTTAAGTGGTGGGGTTTGTTGGGCCTGATAGGGCTGTCCTCCTACTCCGACAATAGAGGAACAAGAAAGAGTGGTTGGTCCCCAAAAATTTGTCAAGACTGAAAAAGTGGCTCCAGTGTCCAGGAGGAAGGAGATAGGCCTCCCTGATACTATGATAACTACCCGAGGCTCCCTGTCGGAGATGGCGGTGGTCAGGCCAAGGGAGCTCGGGCCCCATCGTCAGTCATCAATGGCCAGGCCAAGGAGGTCAGTTGAAGGGCGATCTGGGATTGATGTCCCCATGCTGTCAGGAACATGGGGGCAATCAATGCTCCAGTGTCCCTCTTGATCGCACCTTGGACATGGTCCTGGTGGTTTACGAGGGTTTGGACAGGCCCGGGCCCAGTGGCCTTCCTGACCGCATTTGAAACAAGGACATAGGAGCCTTTGTCCTTTGGGAGCCTGGGCTTTCGTTTTGGCTGGCCAAGAGGTTTTAGCCATCATCAGGTATTTTTGTTTTTGGGCCTTTTTATCCCTTCCATGGTACACCTTGAATGTCACATTTAGGGCTTCTGACTGTGGAGTTAGGGGGCCCTTTTCTAGACATCTGAGTTTGGCCCTAATATCAGGGTAACTTTGGGAAAAAAAGTAGGTCATAAGGAGTTGGTTTCCATCTTGAGTCTCAGGATCCACATTGGTGTATTGTAAGAGGGCCTTTGTAAGACGGTCTAGGAATTGGGATGGGTTTTCATCCTTGTCCTGGATGACCCTTTGGATCCTTTTATAATTTACTGCTTTAAGAGCAGCCTTACGGAGACCAGCCAGGAGACAAGTTAAAAACCGCTTCCTAGCTAGGATGCCCCCTGGGGTATTGTAATCCCAGTCAGGCTCCTGGTCAGGAACTGCCATAGATCCAACTGGGTAGGTATCATCAGTTTGATGGATGTCATCTGCATAGATTCTAGCCTGTTCCCAAACTCGCCTGCGTTCCTCAGGGAGGAGATTGTTGGTAAGAATCATATAAACATCATGGAAGGTAAGGTTATAGGACTGGGTAATATACTGGAATTCTTTAATAAAGGTGGAAGGGTTGGCACTATAGGATCCCAATCTTTTGTCTATTTGGGAGAGTTCAGTCAATGAGAAGGGGACATGAACTTTGACTAAGCCATCCACCCCAGCAACCTCTCGCAAGGGGTGAACTGGAGCTGGTTTAGGTTGGGGAGGTAAAGGGGGTGGTCCCTTAGTGGAGCGGGACTGAGTAGTGGGAGGACTAGGGACTGTTGGTGGTGAGCTGAAGGAGGGTGCCAGTGAATGCTGACTAGGGTGACTTGTCACTGAAGAGGGAGGAAGGGAAATCGGAGGGGCCAGCACAAGAGGGGGAGCTGAGGGTTTTGTTCGACAGGGAGAAGGCTCATTGGCTGGATCAAAAGTAGTAGAGGGATCATCTTGTTCAGACTTCCTAGCCAAAAGAAGTTGAGTGGGAGAGCATGAGGCACAGAGAGAAGGCTTGGAGCGTAGCAGAGAGAAAGCCTGGACATAGAAAATCTCCTTCCATTTCTCCAATCGCTCACAGTAGTTGTAAAGGTCCCGAATAATATTGGGATCGAGGGTGCCATTACGTGGCCATTTGGACTGATTATCTAAATGGTATTTAGGCCAAATTTTATTGCAAAAGCGAATAAGTTTAGAACCCTTTAGTTCAGGTGTCAGGTGTAGAGACTTGAGGTTTTCTAGGAGGCATCCCAAGGGGGAATGGGAGGGTACGGATGACACGGTTCCCATGGATGAGAAGGAAAAGGTCACTGCAGCCTGTAGTCAAGGGCGTCCCCAGGACTCAGGGAGGACCACCGAAAGAGGACCAAGCCGTTCAGAGGGTCGTCACCCAACTCAACGGGGGTCAGGCTTAGCCCGGCTAAGCCAGAAGAGACTCGGCGCCTGGTACCAGGGCTTTTCTAGAGGCCAGAAGGCGTAGACGGAAACCGAGCTCTAAAAGGGTCTCATCCAAAGGAAAGGGTCAGGATTGGAATCGTAGAAGCCGCAAGGGCCTAGAGGAGCTGTGCAACGACAGCCAGCTCCAAGGGAGGAGGTCAGGAAGGGACGCAATGACCCGGTGGGGCCTAAGGAAACTGCAGGATTGCAATTTCAAGGGTGGTAGGCTGGGGTAAGGTGAGGAGGGTCAGCTGTAGCCTTAAGGGCCTTGGCTGGGGTACCTCCGTCTCTACAAGTATCCCTGACTTAGGGAGCTGAAGGGGAGACTTACCCAATCGTTGATGGTGGATGTAGTGTCAAGCGATTGGTGAGCTGGAAGGCGAGTCTGCTGCAGGCCAACTGGAGATGAGAGATAGGGTCCCAGTGCGGCTCAGACCACGAAGGGGAGCACAGGCACCAGGAGAGCCTATCCAAGTCACAGGTAGACTGAAGATGAGGGATAGGATCCCAGTGCGGCTCAGACCATGAAAGGGAGCACAGGCACCAGGAGAGCCTATCCCGGGTTTCGGCACCAAATGTAAGCGTTTCGTCGGGATGGGTCAGGACAGGATGGAACAGGAGTGAGTGGGTCAGGTATTCTGGCACTCGGGAGTCACAGAATACCCAGTGTTACACAGCTCAGGTGGAAAGGTATCCTGGAGCTCGGGAGCCAAGGATACTGAGTGTTACACAGCTCAGGTAGAAAGGTATCCTGGAGCTCGGGAGCCAAGGACCACCACGGGTTGCAGTAAGCTTGGCAGCTTACAGCCTTGCCTCAGAGAAAGGCTTCTCCGGTGTGTCAGCTCCGCTCCGGCAGGACAGGGTCTTCCAGCTGGGGATGTTCGCCTAGTGTAGCAGTTTTGCTCCGCAGGAGGTTTCTCCGGCGAAGTTGCTACAGTTCAGCTCTGCTCCTGGAGAGCCGAGAGCGGAGAGCAGGGAGCCGGGTGGGAGCAGAGTGTAACAACTCCGCTCTGCCAAGGAAGGTTTCCCGGGCAAGTGTTACAGCGCTGCTCGCTCTGCTCTGCTCTGCTCTGCCCAGGGTCGCCTCTGCTCGCTCTGCTCTGCTCTGCCCAGGGTCGCCTTTGCTCTGTCGCAGCCGCAAAAGAAGATCTTCACCCGAAGCTCATCCAAAGGTGTTTATTGGAAGACAGCTGGACCAGCCAAGCTGAACATACACAGGGTTTATATAGGGGTTCCTGGGGTTGGGGAAGTTTTTCCAGGGTAGGGATTGGTCCGATTTCAGTGCTGAGCTCAGATTGGCTAGAGCTCTGCTCCGGGATTGGTTACTTTTTTACACAGGATTAGGGTCAGATTTGGCTCTGGTTTCAGGGCCAAAGTGTGTTTCTTTCTCTGGTCCTTTTTAGCCTTTTGGCTCCAATTTTAGGGCCAGGGTACATTTCTTTCACTGACTCTGATTCCAGGGACAAAGTGTGTTCCTTTGGCACTGGTTTTAGGGTCAGGGTACATTTCTTTGGTTCTGGTTGCAGGGCCAAAGTGTGTTTCTTTGGCTCTGCTCAGGGTGTGTTTCTTTGACTGGTCCCTTTTCCCTACAACGGGTAAGATGTAACCATAATTTCACTGAAATCTTGGCTTCCACATTGGTCTCTCCAGGAGGTAAATACTCACCTTTTAGGATTTAGAACTTTTATCTCAGGTAAAACAAAGCACAAGGTGGGCCAAGGAGGGCCAAGGGCCAGAAGAACAAATAGGAAAATTAAGACCATATGTGGCTAGGCATAGCAATGAATTTATGGGGATGTGATTTGTACAGCCAGGGAAAACACAGGTTAACATTCCTCCAGTCTCAGAAAGCAACCATAGAATAAAGAATGCTTCTCACAGAAATAGTACAAATTGTTGCTTGGAGCCTCCTGAGGCCTGGGGATTGTGCATGGGGGAACCTGTGACGGCGGACCAGCCCATACAGGGTCTGCGGAAGAGGAGAGCCATGGGAATATTGGACCTGCTTGCACCCACCGGAAGAGACACTTGAACTCGTACCCATCAGGAGAGGAAGAGACCCCACAGGCACACACTGGAAGAAGGGGTAGGAAGATGACAGTATAAGACACATTGAAGAACAGAAAGATCAATATGACACCACCAGAGTCTAGCGACTCCACACCAGCAAGACCTGAACATCCCAACACAGACGAAGCAGAAGAGAACGACCCTGAAAACACCTTCACAAGAATGATAGAGGCCGTCAAAGAGGATGTGGGAAAAATCCCTTAAAGAAATGGAAGAAAAAGCAAAGCAAAAATTCAAGAAATGGAAGAAAAGACAAATCGAAAATTACAAGAAACAATTCAAACAGTGCAAGGGTTGAAAGCTGAAATAGAGACAATAAAAAACACAGTCTGAGGGAAAGCTGCGTATATGGTCTGGAAGAGAGTGGGATTAGCCAAATAAGTACATTAAAAATAATAGTGATCAGGTATGCCACTGTCACAGCGAGACACGCAGTGTGGAAAGACAGGGAATAAAACTTAACTGTGTGATGATGATTCAGAATTAGAGATATTCATGCGAACTCATGGTTGTCAGTTTGAGAATTACTCCACACCTTTCTATCTATCTATCTATCTATCTATCTATCTATCTATCTATCTATCTATAACACAGAGTTCTGCCAACTTGAATGGACTCCCACTATTCAAGTCTCAGCTCCAGCGAGCATCAAATCACAACAGTAATGGAGAACAAAATATCAAATAAAATATAAATCCATGAGTATGTGTTCATTTAAATAAGATAATAAATCAGTTGAAAAATATATGAATAATGGGAACATTTACAAAGTCTCACATTGCCTCTGAAAAACTCCCAACTTATTATAATAGCGAAAGAGAACAGGGTATTAAAGGGATGTGAGGCCGACCGCGCTGGAACACAGCATCACTCTGGCATGCTGCTGCTCGGATGTGTGACCGGAAGCACAGCTGCCCACCATGCTCACAGGGGCAGAGTATGCATTAACTCTAGCAAAGGCGTCGTCTTATTCTACAAAACCTGGAGCCTCAGTTAGGAAGGCCATAACCTCAGCGCGCCTGAAACAACTCAGGTTCAGAGTAATTCGAACCCATCTCCACTCAGTTTCCTGTCTGGCAGGGAAAGTTCAGAAGTGCTGGGCTTGGTTTGGCCCACGAAGCTGAGTGTGTGTGTGCCCTGTGCCTGTTAGTTCTGCGTCAGCTCGATACAGATTACAGTCCGAGAGCGGGACAGCACGGCTGAGGAAACGCCTCCGCGAGAGTGATCTGTAGGCAAGTCTGTCCTGGCTGATGATGTGGAGGCTTGGGCAGGTGGTCCGGAGCAGCAGAAGAAAGCAGGCTGGTCAAGCGACAGTGAGGTCGCCGGGACGCCCTAAGCCTGCACGGCCTCCGCTCCAGTCTCGCCTCCGGGTGCCTGCCCTGACTCTGTTCAGCGATGTGGAACTGTAAACTGATTTTGGTTGCTTTTCTAAAGCATAGACATAGAAACCCTAACTATGACATGGCCTCTCCATATGGTTTTGTGTTTCTCACAGACTGGTCCTGAGTTCTGAGACAGCGAATCCGTGCGGGAAAGGAGAGCGAGTTCAATAGGTTTCTGAAGGAGCTATGAGACTTTTGTCACCCAGCATTGGAAGACATGCGTCCTCCCTTCTGATTCATTCTGATGGAGATGATTATCTAACATGCTTGTCGCGGGTGCTCCAGTGGCGCAATTGGTTAGCGCGCGGTACTTACACGAGATTATCTAACATCCATGTCTCCATCCTTCCTGTTTTTTTTTTTTTTTTCTCTGAAGCAGAGTTTTGCTGTGTAGCTCTGGCTGTCCTGGAACTTGTAAAGAGAAGCTTTTTCCTTGAGAGAAGCCTTCCAGCCAGCCTGGTTCTAGAACCGCATCAGTCCCAAATAAGCACACAAGAGGCTATATTAATTATGAAGCTGTTGGCCTTGCTTGTTTCTTACTGGCTAGCTCTGACTTAAGTATTTACCCCATAATTGTTAATCTAAGTATTTTTCTTACGGCAGAATAGT